>NC_080746.1:64698356-65006106 GCF_020826845.1 Diceros bicornis minor | reverse complement strand
GATACAGAGAACAGGTTGATGGTTGCCAGAGTTGAGAGTTGGGGGTGGGTGAAATGGGTGAATGTGGTCAAAAGGTACAAACTTCCAGTTATAAAATAAATAAGTCCTGGGGATGTAATGTACAGCATGGTGACAGTTGATAATACTGTATTGTATATTTGAAAGTCGCCAAGAGAGTAATCTTAGAGGTTCTCATCACAAGAAAAAAAATACGTAACGTTGTGCGGTAATGAATGTTAACTAGACTTATTGTGGTGATCATTTCACAATGGATACAAATATCGAAACATTATGTTGTACACCCAAAGCTAATATTTCAATTATATCTCAATAAAAAAATCACTTCTACTTGTGCTATAGATGATCTAATTGTGTACAGAAACCAGTCTAAGGAGTTTTGGACTTCCAAGGATGTGAATCATAGATAGATCCAGGAGGACTGAGGTTCATTAAAAGTCCTTCATCAGTTTATTTTGGATCTTGTACCAGATATCTCCTATTTGCCTTTCTAAATCCACTCCCCACCCTTCTCCAACACTGGGAGGCTGACCTGAAGGGACTATATCAATAGGCCACCTAGCCCTCTGGCTTTGACCAGATTTGGCCATTGTGGAGCCCTGACAGGACTGGAATGTTGATTTTGACTGCCTGTTTTTCTAGATCTGAAGTCACAGCTCTTACCAAAGTGCCTTCTTTACATGGCTCTTTCTTTCTAGTTTCTGGTGATGGCTCCTTCCTCTTGCCTCTTCAGGCCTAGGGATAAAACATCCCCTTGCTACTATCTCTGCAGTGCTTCCATATTTCTTGTAGTTTCCCTCACCTCTGCCTGCACTTCTTTAAATAGTGCCTTATTATTAAACCATTATCTAATTATCCTAAAATTAGGTACGACATCTGTATCCTGTTGAGACCCAGACTAAAATAATTACTGAGACCAAAGTGGTCCTAGAAAATAGACCCTCTAAATGGGATTCAGGATTGGGTTACTGGGAGGAGCCCAGGGATAACCTCCTTGCTGGAGGGAAGATAGAACTTGAGGGCATGAAGATTTCTCAAATTGCCGCTGGTGGTAGAATTGAATAAAAGTACAGGCAGAGGGCAAGGTGTTGAGACATCAAGTGACTATGGCATCCAGTTGCTATGGTGAAAATAACGATTTTAAAGATTTGAAGCCATCTGGATTCTCCTGTCACCCTAGAGAATGAACAAAGGGGACAAGACCAACCAAGAACTGTGAGCATACAATGAAGAACCAGAAGAGAATAACCTGAAGGCCCTTATGGCAGTTCCTCATTTTCAGTGGCTGCAAGGCAAACATGGCTGAGGACCAAACCCCACTGTGATGGAAACAGTTGCAGAATTGCAGCACCAATTGAATTCACAACCTGGTCAGAGAAATGATAAGAGAACTGGTGAAGAACATTGGATAAGGCATTTGTGTAGACATCAGTGAGGCTAAGGACATGCCCACCCCATTCCTCTGGACATCTCTTGTCAATGAAAACGGTCAATATACCTTTTCCACTTGTTTGAGGGTGTCATACCTCCTCTCCATTAAAGCTTATTCCTGACTACACCTGAGACATGTACCTCACAAGCTGATACCAAATCTCTTCAATGCCCATGCCCACCACTGTCATTGGCTTCAGGCCCATAATGAGACTTAGATCCCAGCATAACCCTGATAGAAAAAAATGCAAGCATCCCTGCCCCTAGAGGAGACATTTATTACTGTAAGAATTACGAGATCTCAATAATTGTATTAGCAAGAGCCTGGAGAACAAGTGTGGGAGTAGATTCTAAGATGGACCAAATATAAGTTACATTTGAGTTGAATTCATTGCCATGGGTGCAAACATCTGGGACCTGGGATAGAGTGTGTTGCCTTTAACACCAGAAAGAGCAACCTATTAAGTTGGCTAACTAAAGCCTGAAATCAAACGTGACCTACTTCTACTAACATAATTTCTCACATACCATAAATCGATTGAGAAGTGCAGGGTGATGGACTATTGGAATGGATTTAGTGTCACTCTCTTCACCAGAGTTAAGAGACGTTTTGAAAGAGAGGCAAAGTCATTCTTGAACCGCTTTGTAGTGTCTGTTTTATGTAGACTGGAGATGATGGTGAAAATGGACCATTGAAATGGGTTTCTTGATCTTAATGGTAACCATATTTTTCCAGAGTGGCAGAGGCCAGAGGGGCTTGTGTCAGAAACAAAGCATCATAATTATCACAATATATTACAGGAGTGGAGGAGTAACCAGAGTGTTTTATTCCAGAGTAATCTGTGCCAATGACAACTTGATCACAGATCACTAAATATGAAATAGGTGGACAGCCTATTAAAGTGCTTATTGATATCTTTAGGTAGAGGTAAGAGAGCCTGGGTGATGTGTTTGCCTTACCGCTAGCTCCTCATCTCTGACCTAGTCCCTCTGTGGTTGTCGCTGCTGCTGAGCGTCTGATGGTTCTTGAACCATACCTGTTTTTTGCTGTCTCTGCACAAAGGATAAGCCCTGCAGTTACTTTCTCCCTCTTTGTAGGATGGATGCCTGGACCTTTCTGCAACTCTCCTTGCTCTTTCATTTTGCAGACTGTGCATTCTGTGCTGCCCTTTGGGAATGATCAGACATTCTTGAGGTTTTTGAATCCTTAACTCCTCCTCTGTTCCCCTCTGTGTATTGACTTTTTAAAGGCTCTTGATATATGTTGTCAAATTGGCTCTCCAGAAAGGTAGTAATTACTTACGTTCCCATTAGTGGTTATGAGTTACCATTTCTTGAGAGTCCAGCTAAAATTAAATGTTATTATTCCTTTTATGCTATCAGCCCCAAATGTTATCTTTTTATGTTTTTATTAGTGAAAATAGTACTTTCCCTTGTTTATTGGTTATCTCTTTTCATGAATTGACAATTAATTTTTTAGACCATTTTCCACAGATGTTCAACTTTTTATTTTTGCTGTTAGTAGATTATCAACCTGTATTATATATTCATATATTTAATGCATCCGCAATGATATATATGTAATATTTTTTCCACACCAATTTTAAGTGACAATTAATGATACACTAAATTCTTGTAAACATTTAGGTCTAGTTACAATCAATTCTGTCCCAGAGAAATCAATTCCTAAATTATGACCAAAATATGTTACTAGTATAGTAATAAGTTCCCCATTATTGCCTGCCTTTTAAAAAATGTTCATAGCCTCAACGTCCATCCACGTTGTCACAGATGGCTGGATTTCATGGTTTCTTATCACTGAGTAGTGTTGAGAGTATTATGCTAAGTGAAATAAGTCAGACGGAGAAGGTCAAATACCCTATGATCTCAATCATTAGGTAGTAGATAAAAACAACAACAACAAACATATAGAGAGAGAGATTGGATTGGTGGTTACCAGAAGGGAAGGGCGGAGGGAGGAGGGCAAGAGGGATAATTAGGCACATGTGTGTGGTGATAGACTGTAATTTGTATTTGGGTGGTGAACATGAGAACATGATGTAATCTATGCAGAAATAGAAGTATAAAGATGTACACCTAAAATTCATACAATGTTATAAACCAATGTTACCACAATAAAAATAAAAATGGTTATAGCTATTTTGTTACTTTTACAAAATAAACTTTATAATCACTTTGTGAAATAATCTTCCCAATGATAATAGTTGATTAGAATTTTTTTTATAGTTTAATATGCGGAGATTCAATTTCTCTAGAATAGTCCATCGGATCAAAGGCTTCAAAAAAGTAGGCCAGGAACTACTTACTAATGAGCTACCTCAGGGTGAAGGTGTTGGTTGGAGGTCTGGGGGTAAGGTACAACTCCTCTCCAACCAGCAAGCAGTGCTGAGCTCTGCTGATGTGTGCTGCTACAGAAAGGAGGTAGTGCACCAATAATATGTTTTTCAGTGCCTCATCCTTCTGTCCCTTGCCATGAGCTATATCCAGAAGATTTCTAGTCCACTGGGACATCAGGGTGAACCCTGATGGGCCTCCCACCCTCTGTGTGCCAAGTGAAGAGTGTGGTGGATAAATTGTTTGGCAGAAAGAGTAAGCAATGGTCTGAAGGTGGGACCTGAACACAGTCTTTATGGATAAGCTTGATATTTAATAGAGATACACATTTGTTCGTGTGTTTTCAAGAGCTGACCCTGTGGTAATCTATTTCCGTAACCACAGATTAAGATAATTGGGCTATAGAGACAGAGATTGGATTGGTGGTTACCAGAGGGTAAGTGGGGAGGGAGGAGGGCGAAAGGGATACTTCGGCACATGTGTGTGGTGATGGGTTGTAATTAGTATTTGGGTGGTGAACATGATGTAATCTATGCAGAAATAGAAGTATAATGATGTACACCTGAAATTTATACAATGTTATAAACCAATGTTACTGCAATAAACAAAAAATTAAAAAAAAAAAGATAATTGGGCTAGTTCACAAATCATTCTTCTTTCCAACGTTACAAGATCTGCCTGTCCTTGTACTATACTTGTGCACTCTCCTGCCTCCCCTCTCTTACCCCTCTAGGCAAAGCCTGCAACAATGACTGATATTTAGAGACCCTGACCTACCAAGTGACCTGAGACCAGGGATCATATCCAATATTCTCAAACTCTGTGGATATGTTTGTCATGAAAGTACCTTGGCTGTGCAAGCTGGGTGTCCACAGATGTGTAGCCTGTTGGATAGGTGCCTCTCGCCAGCAAGACCTTGTGATCACAATTATCTACCCCTGACCTATTTCTTGTGGACTGCAAAGCTCCAAGGGATTCATTAATTCAATTGTTAATCCATATTCATTTAATATTGATGTGTTCGCGAGTCACTGTCCTAGGCCTTGGGTTCACAGTGATGAAGGACAGAATCTTTTTTTTCCAGCTCTATTGAGAAATAATCAACATATAAAATTGTGTAAGTTCAAGGTGTAATCAGGATGATTTGATACAAGTATATATTGTGAAAGGATCACCGCAAATAATGATACTTAATACTCCATAGCCCCACATAATTATCATGTTTTTGTGTGTGGTGAGAACATGTAAGATCTTTTATGTCAGCAACTTTCACATATTTAATACTATATTGTTAACTATAGTCGCCATGTTGTACATGCAATCTCCAGAACTAATTCATCTTATACCTGGAACTTTACATCCTTTGACCAACATCACCTCAAGTTTTGTAAGACTGTAGTGTTGTGGAGAGAAATCTCAATGCGTGAGGGGGCTGTGCACTGGGAACAAGTGCTGTTGAGGTACTTGACCCAGCATTGGTGAGACGTCTTCCAAGTAGAATATTTAACCTTGAATCAGCAGACAAAGATTGGGGAATGGGCATAATAGGAAGAGGGGAGGGAACACGGAAATGCAGGAGTGATTATAGTGTGTGTGGGAAGCAGGAACTAGTAGAATATGTCTTGAACATGGCATACCAGTTAGAGGGTAACAAGACACTAGGCCGGAGTAATAGGTAAGGCTCAATATATCAAGTGCCTCCTATGTGTGATACCAAAAACATTCCCATTTTCATCGAAAAACAATTGGAGAGTCATTAGGAATTTTATAAGAATTATGTCGCTCCGCTACTGGCGGCCCGGGTTCGGATCTTGGGTGTGCACTGACGCACCACATGTCCGGCCATGCTGAGGCAGCGTCCCACATACAGCAGCTAGAAGGATATGCAACTGTGACATGCAACTATCTACTGGGGCTTTGTGGAAAAAAACGAGGAGGATTGGCAATAGATGTTAGCTCAGGGCTTGTCTTCCTCAGCAAAAAGAGGAGGATTGGCATGGATGTTAGCTCAGGGCTGAACTTCCTCACAAAAAAAAAAAGGATTATGTCATTTTTTAATTTCCAGACTCTATTCTGAAGAAACTGTGTTGGATCAAAGGACTACAGCAAATGGATCACCCAAATATTAAACTTTGTTTCCATTCGGGCAGGAAACAAAAATCTTTGTGCAATGAGTTTCTAATTAAACAGTTCTGGAACCAGCAAGGGAGAGACTATCAGTCTATGTTCATTGATAAAGGAGCTGGGAATGACACGGATAGCGACATACAAGGATTTCATTAGGTGAGTGAGAGTCAGGGGTGGGAGTGCATTTTGATTCTGGGAGACTTTCATAATAAACAAAGAAACAACAAAAAGACTTTGATGCAAATATGTGCTTCACGTTAGAAGATGACTCCATATTAACAGAAGTAATTTTATGAGTTCATTCACAGAGAAAACTGATTTACTAACTTGTTTTGGTCTCTTGTCTGGTGCCATAGGCATCTTCATTGTTTGCGGTACTGTCATAGAAGACTTCAATACCTGTCAGTGCTCTTAGCCATGCTGGAGAAAAACAAAATTCTGGTCAGTGTGTTCATTCTGGTGGGCTTCCCCACTGCCTCATGGCTTCAAGCCCTGCTCTTTTTCCTCTTTCTTGTGGTCTACCTGCTGCTGGCAGTGGAGAATCTTGTCATCATGCTCACCGTGTGGGTCACTGGCTCACTCCATAAGCCCATGTACTATTTCCTGAGTATCTTGTCCTTCCTGGAGGTCTGGTATGTCTCCGTCACAGTCCCCAAGTTGCTAGATGGATTCCTCCTGCAGAGACGGCACATTTCCTTCACCGGTTGCATGACCCAACTCTACTTCTTTATCTCGCTTGCCTGCACAGAGTGTGTGCTTCTGGCAGCCATGGCCTATGACCGCTATGTGGCCGTCTGCCACCCTCTCTGATACCTGGTCACCAGGACTACAGGTTACTGTGCATAGCTGGTGGCATTCTCCTATATGACTCGTTTCATGGTCTCTGTCATCAAGGTCTATTTCATTTCACACGTCACCTTCTGTGGTTCCAATGTCATGGACCACTTTTTCTGTGACATCTCACCAAACCTCAAACTGGCCTGCAAAGACACATCCACAGCTGAGTTAGTGGACTTTGCCTTTGCTATCATCATTCTTGTCTTCCCTCTCACTACCACTGTCCTTTCTTATGTCTACATTGTCTCTACCATTCTGTGTATACCCTGCACTCAAGGAAGGAAGAAAACCTTCTCCACCTGTGCATCCCACCTCACTGTAGTCATAATTTATTACACAGCCATGATTTTCATGTATGTTCGGCCCAGAGCTATTGCATCATTTAATTCCAACAAACTAAGTTCAGCTCTGTATGCAGTCCTCACACCCATGCTAAATGCCTTCATCTACTGCCTTCGGAACCAGGAACTCTAGAACACTATCAAAAAGACTGTGGGGATTGGCCAATGCCTCCTGCTTCGCTGAGTTCTGCTGCCTTGAGGAGGAGTCAGTGTCCTAGCAACAATGTCATCCTTATGATACTTATCATGGTTCTGCATAGGAACTTGTTCTATAGATCTAGATTCTTAAAGAAATAACAGCATAGGAAGGGATAAAAAAATTGAAAATATAAACAGGACAAATTATATATTGCTTTAATCTTGAATTATTTTTAATACACACTCTATATATTTCATAAATACTTTGAAATTACAAAGTAATAAATATTTTACAAATATAAGTTGGTGTTATTAGTACTTTATACATAACAGTCTATTTTATTCTCATTACACCTCTATGAGTTAGTTATCATTACTTATCTGATTTTACAGATCAGGGAACTGAAGCACACAAAGAGAGGTTAAATATCTTGTCCAAGATTGCACATTTCGTAAATATCAAAGTGGTTATTTACCCTGGGAATCTAGCTCTAAAATCCACTGTTGGAGTCTCTCTATATCTACTAGTCTACGATAGTGGCTCTGGGGGCACATTAGTTAACAAACATTGATGCCTGGACAGAATAAGCAATCGAGTCAGTAAAATCTGTGTAGATGTGATGGTAAGTGACAATGGTGTGGTAGTGATGGTGGTGAGAATGCTGTTTGTGATTACACTGGGTTAGTGATGATGGACTATCATTAATGTTAATATGGTAGATCATTTCACAACCTTCTTCCAATTTTAACCTCCTTCCAGGACTATATCAACTCATTTCTCATCACGTGGGTGAGATCAATAGTTTCACAAGAGATGCAAAAGTTGGTATTACTGCAACTTTTGCAATTGATACGTATCTCTTGAGACTGTTGGCTCTTGAATCTTTGTGGCCTTCTCTGCTATATCGTGACAATTATCTGCAAACTGGTGGAGTATCATTACATCAGTATACGTTTAGCTGAAACCCTCAATACATCAATATAACACATGTCCTACATATGAATAAGGTGAAAAACAAATGCAAAATTTATAAGATAAATGAGATTGTTAGATGCGTTGAGGGACCTGCTGACTAGGTAAAGACATGTGGTATACCAGGGAGAATTCTACAAAACTGATAAAACTGAGACTAAAATATGAAAGAAACAATCAGAAAGAGCTAACTTGACTCTATATCCCATTCATTTGAAGTGAGACTCTAAAGTTGGTCTCAAGCCACCCTCAAGATTATTCAACATTCCTGGACTAATCTTTCTTATTTATTGCTCTTGTAATGTCACCATACTACTTAAGAATTCTCAACTTGAATTAAACAGGATCTACTCATTTCATTTATTATTATTATTTTGGCATAATTCTAGCATTCATGAATCTCAATAATACCTGATCTTTTCCCCAACTACACCAACTCAGCCTTGCTTCTTACTGATCTCCAATATGTAACACCCATTCTGATGATATTAGTCACCTTAATGTGCTCAATAATTACAATGTACTAGTTTTTATCTTGCTTAACTTCTTCATTCATTCATTCATTCATTCAGTATTTCTTGTGCCCCTATTCTTTGCCAAGCACTGTAATAACCTGTGAAGATATAATGGTCAACAACAACAAAAAATAGACACATATTCTTCCTTCAAATAGCTGTAATGAATAGGGAAGATAAAGGTATAATTACCTTCAGTGTTGTAAATGTGATGATGTAAGCACAGGATACTATGGAAACAAATAGTAGGTAGATCTACGGTGAGGAGAGAAAACGTTTCAGCAGAAGTAGCATTTAGGCTAACACTTGAAGGAATTAGACAGATGTAAAACGGTGGGCAATAATGAAGGTCAGGTGTCGCAGAGATAAGAAAGACCAAGAATCAAGGGAGATAACAGCACACTCAAAGAACTGAAAGATGATTAGCACAAAGAGACATGAGGAAGAGAGGGGTCACATGAGAAAGTAGACTCATGTTTACCAATACAGATCTTACCAATTTGTGAATTTTATCTTACTATATAGGTTTATGGATATACAATAATTTCTACAGAGGAATTTTCAGTTTCTGCAAGTACTAGCTCTTGAGCCTGTAGTGCTTCTACCAAGTGAATGGTAGTCACTCATAGAGTGAAGCAGGAACAAGGTGAGTTGACTTTGAACATTGGCCTCTACTACTGCACCTTTTCATTCTGAATGACAGATGTCAGTTTGTGTTGATTCCTCACTAAATTATGAGTTCCTCTTGGACAGAAACTAACCTTATTCATCCTTGAATCTACAACATTGGCCACAGTCCATGACACTGTAGGCACTTGTACTGTTTATCCTCTATTTCCTACCCTCTGGTTATCTATTCTCTGCACTCCTTTGCTGCTTTGTGTACCCCATCTTGCAGGGGGTGAGAGGAATTGATCCTGTCGCCTGTGTTACGCTGGCTCTGTTCGCCTCTGGCATCCAATTTGGTTGGGCCAATGGGAGGCACCAGCAGAAATTCAAAGGATGACAGGAAAGAGACAACAAGGGATTTTCCCCTGCTTCCTTGGGTTCCGTGACTCTGGCAGCGACTACAAATCCTGCAACATGGAAGCCCCTTCCAAGGCTGCAGCCATTGCTGGGTTTCTGCACTGCTAGTTCTTATGTGGCTCAGCCTCCCTTATCAGTTGTCTTCACCTTGCACAACTTCGGTGAATAGTCGTAACATTTAATTAATTCTACTCAAAAATTTCAGAAGAAATTGCTTTCTGTTTCTTACTGGGATTCTGACTGTTATGGCATTAACTAAATATTAGTCAAATTGAAATAAATCTCAGTGGGAATGTTTGAAATAACCATACCACTTTAAAAATGTGCATGTGTTTAGATTTTGAAATCAATGACATAACATAAGCAAACCTCATTTTCTACTTAAATATAATATATGACAGAACTTGAATTAAAATACAAAACCATTTGTTCCACATTTAATTTTTCAAGTATGTCTCCATAAGTAATTTCTACCTTTCTTCCATCCACACGATGCCACTACCAAATTGAACTGATTCTAAGATGTCTGAGCTAAAACATTCAGCAAATTTAAATCCAGATGCTGAATACATTGTGCCTAGCTTTTCAGCCATTTACTAAAAGACTGCACAGGCCACTAGGAAGCACTCAGTTCCTCTTAGAACCAGTTTAAGTAAGCTTACTGGAAACAACTACCCCTTAACTTTGTCCCTTTTAGTGGCACTTCTCTTATCAAAGTAAATCAGACTATATTTTAATACCTGTGGAAGAATTTCCCCAATATATTTTCCCAGGTGCTTCTAATTCACTCACTCAGGTTTACTATCATCTAAATAAATAACATAATCAGACTTTTTAAAAAAATTATTTTGTTGAGGTCATATTGGTTTATAACATTGTATAATTTCAGGTGTACATTATTATGTATCAGTTTCTGTACAGGTTGCATTGTGCTCATCACCAATAGTCTAGTTTTCATCCGTCACCATACATATGTGCCCCTTTACCTCTTTCACCCACCTCCCACCCCTTTCCCTTCTGGTAACCACTAATCTGTTCTCCTTATCAATGTGTTTATCTTCCACATATGAGTGAAATCATATGGTGTTTGTTTTTTTCTGTCTGGCTTATTGCACTTAACATTATGCTCTCAAGGTCCATCCATGTTGCTGCAAATGGGACTATTTCGTCTTTTTTGTGCAGAAGTAGTATTCCATTGAACATATATACCACATCTTCTTTATCCATTCATCAGTTGATGGGCACTTGGGTTGCTTCCACATCTTGGCTAGTATGAATGATGCTGCAATGAACATAGCAATGCATAAATCTCTTTGTATTGTTGATTTCGTGTTCTTTGGATAAATACTCAGTAGTGGAATAGCTGGATCATATGATATTTCTATGTTTAACTTTTTGAGAAATCCCCATACTGTTTCCCATAGTGGCTGCACCAGTTTGCATTCCCACCAGCAGTCTATGAGGGTTTCCTTTTCTCCACAGCCTCTCCAACATTTGTTATTCTTTTGTCATGTTAATTATAGCTGCTCTGATGGGAGTAGGGTGATATCTCACTGTAGTTTTGTAGATTTGCATTTCCCTAATAATTAGTGATGTTGAATATCTTTTCATGTGCCTGTTGGCCATTTGTATATCTTCTTCGGAAAAATGTCTGTTCATGTCCTCTGCCCATTTTTTTTGTCCAGTTGTTTGTTTATTGTTGTGGAGTTGTATGAGGTCTGTATATACTTTGGAAAGTAACACTTTGTTGGACATATGATTTGCAAATACTTTCTCCCAGTTGGTGGGTTGTCTTTTCATTTTGTTCATGGTTTCCTTTGCCTTGCAGAAGTTTTTTAGTCTGATGTAGTCCCATTTTTTTTCTTTTGCTTCCCTTGCCTGAGTAGACATGGTATTTGAAAAGATGCTGCTAAGACCAATGTCAAAGAGTGTATTGCCTACATTTTCTTCTAGGAGTTTTATGATTTCTGATCTTACATACAAGTTTTTAATTCATTTTGATTTAATTTACATGTGTTGTGTGAGATAATGGTATATTTTCGTTCTTTTGCACATGGCTGTTGAGTTTTCCCAACACCATTTATTGAAGTTACTTTCCTTTCTCTATTGTATGTTCTTGGCTCCTTTGTTAACGATTAGCTGTCCATAGGCATGTGGTTTTATTTATGGGTTTTTAATACTGTTCTATTAATCTGTGTGTCTGTTTTTGTGTCAGTACCATGCTCTTTTGATTACTATAGCTTTGTAGTATATTTTGAAGTCAAGGATTGTGATGCCTCCAGCTTTGTTCTTTTTTCTCAGGATTGCTTTGACTTCTTGGGGTCTTTTCTTGTTCCAAATGAATTTTAGGATTCTTTGTTCTATTTCTGTCATTGGGATTCTGATTGAGATTGCATTGCAGCTGTAGATTGCTTTAGATAATATGGACATTTTAACTGTGTTTAGTTTTCCAATCTATGAGCATGGAATGTCTTTCCATTTCTTTATGTGTCTTCAATTTCTTTCAATAATGTCTTGTAGTTTTCAGTGCATAGGTCTTTCACCTTTTTGGTTAAATTTATTCCTAGATATTTTCTTCTTTTTTTTGCAATTGTAAATGGGATTATATTCTTGACTTTTCTTTCTGCTAGTTCATTATTAGTGTATAGAAATGTAGCTGATTTTTGTAGGTTGATTTTGTACTTCCAACTTTGCTGTACTTTTCAATTATTTATAATAGTATTCTGTTGGATTCTTTAGGGTTTTCTCTATACGGAATCATGGCGTCTGCAAACAGCAAGAGTTTTACTTCTTCCTTTCCAATTTGGATACATTCTATTCCTTTTTCTTGCCTAATTGCTCTGGCCAAAATCTCCAGTACTATGTTTAATAGGAGTGGTGAGAGTGGGTACCCTTGTCTTGTTCCTGTTCTCACATGGATGGCTTTCAGATTTTCACGCTTGAGTATAATGTTGGCTGTGGGTTTGTTATATATGGCATTTATTGTGTTGAGGTACTTTCCTTCTATAAACATTCTGTTGAGAGTTTTTATCATAAATCGATGTTGGATCTTGTCAAATGCTTTCTCTGCATTTATTGAGATGATTATGTGATACTTATTCCTCATTTTTTAATGGGGTGTTTCACATTGATTGATTTGTGGATGTTGAAACATCTTTGCAACTCTAGTATAAATCCGATTTGGTCATGGTGTATGATCTTTTTAATGTATTGCTGTTTTTGATTTGCAAATATTTTGTTGAGGATTTTTGCATTTATGTTCATCGGCAATATTGGCCTTTAATTTTCTTTCTTTGTGTTGTTCTTGTCTGGTGTAGGTATCAGGGTAATGTTGGCCTCATAGAATGAATTAGGAAGCATTCCATCTTCTCCAATTTTTCAGAATAGTTTGAGAAGGATAGATATTAGCTCCTCTTTGAATATTTGGTTGAATTCTCTAGGGAAGCCATCTGGTCCTGGACATTTGTTTTTTGGAAGGTTTTTGATTGCTGTTTCTATCTCTTTGCTTGTGATTGGTCTATTCAGATTCACTATTTCTTCTTCTTCTTGTTTTTCCTGAGGAAGATTCAAGCTGAGCTAACATCCATTGCCAATCTTCCTTTTTATGCTTGAAGAAGATTCACCCTGAGCTAAAATCTGTGCCAGTCTTCCATTATTTTGTATGTGGGTCACTGCCACAGTGTGGCCGCCAACAAGTGGTGGAGATCCATACCTGGGAACCAAACCCAACCCACTGAAGTGGAGCATGCCAAACTTAACTACCAGGCCATGGGACCTGCCCCAGATTCTCCATTTCTTTTTTATTTGGTTTCGGTAGCTTATATGAGTCTAAGAATTTATCCATTTCTTCTAGGTTATCCAATTTGTTGACATATAGTTTTTCATAATATTCTCCTATAATCCTTTCTATTTCTGTGGTATCCATTGTAATTTCTCCTCTTTCATTTTAATTTTATTTATTCGTGCCTTCTCTCTTTTTTTCTTAGTGAGTCTGGCTAAGGGTCTTTCAATTTTATTAATCTTCTCAAAGAACCAGCTCTTAGTTTCACTGATTCTCTCTATTGTTTTTTTAGTGTCTACTTCATTTAGTTCTACTCTAACTTTTATTATTTCTCTCATTTTGCCAACTTTGGGCTTTGTTTGTTCTTTTTTTTTTCTAGTTCTGTTAGGTGTAGTTTTAGATTGTTTATTTGAGATTTTTCTTATTTGTTGAAGCTGGCTTGTATTGCTATAAACTTCCTTCTTACTACCATTTTGATGCATCCCATAAGAGTTGATTTGTTTTCATTTTCATTTCGGCTCCAGATATTTTTTGATTTCTCCTTTGATTTCTTCATTGATCCAATGATTGCTCAGTCAAATGTTGTTTAATCTCCACATATTTGTGCCTTTCCCAGCTTTTTCTTATAATTGATTTCTGTTTCATAGCATTGTGGTTGGAAGAGATGCTGATATGATTTCAATATATTTAAATTTATTGAAGCTTGCCTTGTTTCCCAACATATGGTCCATCTTTGAGAACGTTCCATGTGCACTCGAGAATAATGTGTATTCTGATATTTTTAAATGGGACGTTCTATATATATCTATCACGTCCATCTGCTCTTCTGTTTCATTTAAGGCCACTGTTTCTTTGTTGAATTTCTGTCTAGATGAGCTATCAATTGATGGAAGTGGGGTGTTGAGGTCCCCTACTATTATTGTGCTACTATCAATTTCTCCCTTTGGGTCTGTTAATAGTTGCTTTATATAGTTTTGTGTTCCTGGGTTAGCTGCATATGTATACATAAGTGTTATATCCTCTTGGTGGAATGTCCCTTTTATCATTATATACTGCCCTTCTTTGTCTCTCATTGTCTTTTTAATATTGAATTCTGCTTTGTCTGATGTAAGTGTGGCAACATCTGCTTTCTTTTGCTTACCATTTGCTTGGAGTATCATCTTCCATCACTTCACTCTGAACCTATGTTTGTCTTTAGAGCTGAGGTGTTTCCTGGATCCAGTATATTGTTGGGTCTTCTTATTCAATCCATCCAGCCACTCTGTGTCTTTTGATTAGAGAATTCAATCCATTTGCATTTAGAGTGATTATTGATATATGAAGGCTTAATACTACCATTTTATCTCTTGTTTCCCGGTTGTTCTATATTCCCATTGTTTTTTTCCCTTGAATTTCACACTGCCATTTCAGTTTGGTGGTTTTCTGTGATGGTTTTCTCAGATTTCTCTTTTTTTATGATTTGTGGCATTGGTCTGATTTTTTGTTTAGTGCTTATCGTGAAGTTTGTTTAAAAGATCTCATGGGTGAGATAGTTCATTTTCTGATAGCCTCTTATCTCCATTAGCCTAAGCAGGTTCCATCCCATTCCTCTTACCCTTCTGAGTTATTGTTGCAATAGATTATTCTTTTTTCTCTTGTAAGTTTGTGACTAAAGTGAAGTGTTTATAGTTATTTTTGATGCTTTCCTTCCCTTTATCTTTTATGTTATGATTAAGTGTTTGCTAACCTGTTCTGATAGAGAGTTGCAGTTTTCTGGTTAGGTCTATCTATTTATCTCCATACTCAAAGCTTTGTAAACCTTTGCCTTTTGGTTTTAGGTAGGAGGTCTTCCTTTTTCTTTTCTTGTAAGTCAGATCTAGTGGCAAAGAACTCCCTCAGCTTTTGTTTATCTGGGAAAACTTTTATTTCTCTATCATATGTGAAGGATAGTTTCACGGGATAGAGCAATCTTGTCTAAATGTTTTTATCTTTCAGTATTTTGAGTATATCATTCCATTCTATGCTATCCTGTAAGGTTTCTGCTGAGAAATCTGCTGAAAACCTGATCGAGTTTCCTTTGTAGGATACTTTCTTCTGCTTTGCTGCCCTTAATATTTTTTCTTTGTCATTGACTTTTGCCAATATTAGTATTATAGGACTTAGAGAAGGTCTTTTTGAGTTGATGTAATTAGTAGTTCTATTGGCTTTATGTACTTGTAAGTCTAGCTCCTTCCTCAGATTTGGGAAGTTCTTAGCTGTTATTTCTTTGAACAAACTCTCTGCTCCTTTCTTCCTCACTTTTCCCTCTGGAATACCTATATTCCTTACGTTGTTTTTCCTAATTTAGTCATATATTTCTCAAAGAATTTCTTCATTTTTTTTTAAATCTTAGTTTTATCTCCTTCTGTACCTCAAGCATTTCTATATTTCTATCCTCTAATTCACTAATTTTGTCCTCTATAAAATCAGCTCTATTTTTTATGGTTCCTAGATTATTTTTTACCTCATTAATTGTGTTCTTCATCTCCAGAATTTCTGTTTCGTCCTTTTTTAGAGCTTCAATCTCTTTGGTGAAGTATTCCTTATGCTCATTAACTTTATTCCTGAGCTCATTGAACTGTCTTTCTGAATTTTCTTGTAACTCGTTGAGTTTCTTTATTACAACTATTTTGAATTATCTGTCATTTAGATTGCAAACTTCTTTGATTTCGGTATGGTTTCTAGACACTTGTCATGTCCCTTCTCCTTTGAAGTGTTACTGTAGTTCTTCATGGTGTTTGATGAACTGATCCTTTGCCAGTACATTTGTGGTAGTATCAGGTCCCAGATTCCACCTGCCACCACTGTGGGGGGTGGGAGCAGGAGCTGCATTTTCTAGTGTTGCCTCATCTGCTGTAGTTATGCCAGTAGGGTTGCTCTGTGTTTGCATGGGCTGGCTGCAGCCACTTGGCAGATCACGCTCACATGGACAGGGCCTCTGTGCCTGGTATGAGGGTCACTTTCAGGTATGTGGGGCTGCTGCTGTCGGCAGGGGACTGGCTGAGCTGCTGAGTTAAGCAGGAGGGGCACTTTTGCACAGGCAAGGGATGCACTTGGGCTCATGGGCAGCTTGGCTGAGCTGCAGCACTAGGCTGGAGGGGTGCTATGTGGGGGCTGAGCCACCATAATTTGGTGGGGAGCATTCCCGTGTGTGATGCCTCTGCGGTATGGTGGGCACTCCTGCGGACCAGGCAACAACTCCAAAAGCACTTGCATGTGCGCTGGGCTGCCGCTGCCTCCACGTACAGTTGTATCGTGCCACTGTGTGAGGATCTGAGAACTGCATCGCTGCTTCTGGAAAGGGGGAGGTGAATGTTCATCTAGGTCCACAGCTTCCGGGTGTCCAGTCCACCCACCTCCAGGTATATAGCCGTGTTGATCTCTCAGGCATCCTGTTGTGCTTCTTAGGGAATCCTCTGATGGTTGATGAATGTTCATTTAGTTGTAACTTGGAGGGGAGGGGCAAGGGAACAACTCACCCCACCATGATGCTGATGTCAGCCCCATAACCAGACTTTTAAAGTGGCTTCACTGGAAATTGTGTAAATGGGAAAATACTGGAAAAGTAGATGGTCTTGGGAGATATATATTTAGCTTAAGTCTCTGGCATTACCAGTTGTTAGGTTTGTGTTCTTTGTAGGTTATTAGAGCTCCTCATTCCTCATTTCCTCATTTCCTCATTTGTGAAATGTGGGTCATAATAACTACCTTCAAAATTTGGCATGAAGATTAAATGAGAAAGAATATATGTGAATGTTTCTGGCACAGCATTTGACAAAACACAAGATAAACAGGATTGCTCATAACATCTTTAAAATTCAGCTGGAGTCTCAAGTCTTCTGTGATGTTTTTCCTGTTTTTTCCAACATTCAGCTTGTGCTGATTTATCCCCATGCTTATCAGGAAGAAATGACTTCTAGCTGCACTTAACTCCTGTTCAGTGTCACAATAGCTTGGTTATAACACTCTTCCAGACTCTGCCTTTTACTGACAATGATTCAAATACACTTATTAATTCTCTTACTTATATGATAGACATCTTTCTTATATCATAGACATCTCTTTATAACCCACAGTCACTGAAAATTATTTCTATTTATAATGTATTTAAGGGTCAATAGATATTTGTTGAATAAATCTCTGTCTGAATGTATGTAATACTTTCAATTGATAACCACAGTGCCCATACCTTCCAAATTTTCTGGCATAGTTCCAAATTTAATTATTCCCTCCCCTCCAACTCTTCCAATTTTTTGGCTGAGGCAAATACCATAAATTAGTTCTTCATATTCATTTCAATTTTTTTTAAATCATGCTGAGCCTACAAAGTTTAAAGCTCTAGTTCTAAAGCTTTCATTCATGATTAAGTTCCTGTATGATGAACTTCTGTGAGACTTTGCTTCACACATAAGTCACATGCAGAGGGAGGCAGAGTGTGGGGTATTCATTTAGCTGATGTGGATTATGATCAAAGTTCTGGAGCCAGCAGCTTCTGGTTCATCAGCCCTGGAGAGCGAGCAGTGGAAACATCAGAAACTTTCTATAGAGGAGGTTGTGGTTGAGACAAGGGGATTCTGTAGGCTGCAGATTGTTCCTGGGGCTCAAAAGTCCCCTACTCCAGCCTTCTCAATGATTTTACAAGAACCAAATGCTCTTTCTGTTTCAACTAGGTAAGATGAATTCCATTATCTGTAACAGAACACTGATGGATACAATCACCCTGGGAAAATTATTATTTATTTTGAACCTTGATTTTCTTATTTGAAAACTGGGAATATTACTAATATTTCATAGAGTTGTTGGAAGCATTAAATTTGATAACACATACGTGAAGTTTTTCACACAAAGCAGGCATAAAACTTATCAATGTTAGCCTCAGCTTTCTGTGAAGAGTTGCTCCTACGTATTCACAGATATCCTTATGGCCCTACCAATGGCAGTCCTCACATTTTTGAAATAGAGATGACTTTAGTCATTTGATTGACTAGAACGTTTCAGGGTAAAGGAATTAAAATTTAGGATAACTCAAATGTTTCTGGCATGAGACACTGAATGGATAGTTTAACTTGTCCCTTAATTATCTGGAATTATCTTATAATTCCAATGTTTCAGCTATTGATAATCAAATTAACCAGATCAGTAAATATTATGAGTTGTGAAGCAGAGTTCTTTATAAGTGTACATGGAAATATATCATATCACCCCTACCTTTGATACATAATGAAAGTAACTAGGTAAATATAGTAATAATATTTTCTTGAATTTTATATTATTTAATCGAATTTTATTTTTAATAAAGGTTATTCATTGAATGAATAAATTGATGTACTATTTATAACTCTCTATGTGCTTTTATTTAAATGAATTAACAAATAAAAAAATTATCTTTGTTCTTGCTTGTGAATTTTAGTCAAGAAAATATGTTTGCATGAATGCTTTAAACGTCACACCAAAATTCTATCTATCAATATACTTATGTTTGTTGGTATTATCTGTAGTAGAAAAGTATTTCACAGGGAACAAAGATAATCTCCAAATGTTGGACAATAACCTTCAGCTGCTGCCACCACACTTGCTGTTTTCAAAGAGACGTATATGCAGAGGAGATATTTCAGGCAAAGACACATTCTGTCACACATTAGATATGTGTCCTCAGTCTCCTAATTGGTGAGCAGTCCTGGACCAGATCTGAGATACAAGGTCATTTTTTTTTCCATTAGCCTAACTCCTGGACTTTGAAAAGTCTGAGCTCTCTCCTTCTACTTTCCCCCAGACCCTCAGCCTAATCATGGCCCTCAGGGTCTTATCCCTCTGATGGTAACAAGAGACATGGAAAGATTAAATTGGAGGAAAGAGCCTGTTCCCTGTGTCCTTTGCCTTGTCTCCTGTCCTCTTTTGCTCTGGATCCTGGCTTATTTTCTTTTTCGATCTCTAAGAATGGCTGTTCTTCCTTCTAAACCTCTTATTCAAGTTATTCTCAGTAACTATTTAAATAAGCATGAAAGAGAAGAGCAAAGTAAAACAATCCAAAAGGAAGATCCAAGACAAGAGAAGTTTCCTTAAAAGACAAAAGA
Source organism: Diceros bicornis minor (assembly GCF_020826845.1). Taxonomy (NCBI): domain Eukaryota; kingdom Metazoa; phylum Chordata; class Mammalia; order Perissodactyla; family Rhinocerotidae; genus Diceros; species Diceros bicornis. The sequence continues at coordinate 64,986,472 of NC_080746.1, read as the reverse complement.
TCCCAAACAGGCTACTTCTAAATCGGCTTTACACACGAAAGCTTGATTCCCTAGCCTTATGTGCAATCATTTGTCTTGATGCTTGGGAGTACCCTTGTCTTGAGTGGAGGGAGGGTAGGGAAAGTTGTGCTTCTACCTAGAGCTTAATATGTACTCTTAACACCATTAAGTCGTCTTTTGTATATTATAATCCTCTCACCAGCACCCTTTGAATAATATTAATGCCTTAAAATAACGGGTCACCAATAATGGTTACTTCCCAGACAACCATAGAAAGGAAGGAAAATCAAAGCTTGGGGCTAGGGTTAGGATCAGTCATCAGGCTGATTTTCCATGAACCTGTTGCTGTTCTTCTCTGTTTCTTTATCTGATAATCATCCAGCATCTTCTCTGTTTGTCGGCCCTTGGAGGTCACTAGGGAAATTTCCCTAACTTCTCTGCTATTGTTGTTCTTGAAACTCCTATAAATTTGTGAATCGGATCCCCAAGTGTGTGTCTTTTAACGAACAGTTGTCTTTACGGAGCAGTGGGCTCCTTGTCTCCTGGACCTGTCCAGCTCTTGGTTCTGTCTGGGTGAGGACTGTGGAAGGAGTCAACATAGAAAGCCAGCCCAAGTTCAGTGGCAGAACAACAGAGAATGAGATTGAGCTAGAGAAAGAGAGGAGTGGGAAGAGACACACACTGAACAGACACAGAAAAAAAACATATGAAACAGAAACATCTCTCCCATATTGGGCTCTTATCACCCAACAGGGGCATCCAACAGGCCCAGAAGTAATCTTTGAATTTTAGATTTAAAAGTCTCACCAGAGATATGAATTGAAGTGATTTTGCATTTTCTTTGAACAAATAGTAGAATAAAGTTTCATTTCCCTATAATCTATCTAGACCCTAGAGTCTTTCCAAGGCATGAAGAATCCCAAAGTCAAGGAACTCTTGAGTTTCATAGAGAAGCAATTTTCTAGGATTTAGATCAGGCTATTCAAAAGTCTCTCCTTTATTTCCTTTTCCCCTTTTCCCTTTTTGTGTCTGCCACCTATCTGCAACTCCCTTCAAGTGGAGACACGAGGACTCACAGGGGCAACACAGGCCGTATTCTCTAGAACAGCGATCCACAGATCTGATCACTGGACAGCTGAACCAAGATCTTCAAGCCAAACTCAACCAAGATGACCTACTTCATCCAGGTCCCTAAAGAGACATAAATAGATTGCACTATGGTGAGATATCTGGTCCTAATTAAACATCACAAACTATTTGATTATTGAGTGCCAACCAAGCATCAAGAACTGTGCTAGACAGTAGAGATAAAAAGATGAACAAGTTGAAAATAGGATAAAATTGGTATTTTCAAGGAGTTCACAATCTGGTAATGGTGACAGGTAAGCAAAATGATACATGTTATCATGATATGATGCTCTAAGGTCCAAAATGTTACAAAACCAGACAGCTCTGGTAATGGGCAGGCAGTGGAGATAGTGGGAGGGCTGTTAGGGATGGTTTGATGGTTTGAGAGGATGAATCTGAGTAGGCATTTGCCAGGTGGCAAGAGTTAGAAAGAATTTCAGGTAGAAGACAGAGTTTGTGCAAATGTGGCTCAAGCTCGGGTTGAGTATACGACAAACGAAGAAGATTAGGATATGAGAAATGTGGGGGTCATCTCATGAGGGACCTGCTGTGGAGTGTGAGGAATTCAGATGTACAGTACCCACTGAAGGATTTCAACTGGAGAATCACATGTTCATATTTATATTTTGTCAAGATCACTCAGTCTGTAGACAGGAATACTATTTATTATCTACAAATGTTGTCTTAAATGGACAATAGCCCTTTTGCCAACCTTTATGTGGGTCTCAGCCTCTTGCAAGGCATGCCGACTCTATCTCTGCTGAGACTTGAATTTTTCATTTTCCTTTCCATCCTACCTTCCACTCTAGTTACACAAAACCCCTCCTGGTATTTATAGTATTTAAGAAAAACCTTCAAGTTAGGAAATGGGCAGCAATGTGGTGGAACACACCAGGGCAGTGGCTGGATCAGAGGTCAATGTACAGTGGGGGAGGTCATGTAGATTCAGATTTTAATGTCATATACACTTAGAAGGGAAGTTGCTCATGGAAACCAACTAGACAAATCAGGCTTTGGAATTTCAGATTGAATACAAAGGCTCATATGGGGTGTAAAGTCTAAATTCAGAGTGAAAAATTTGGACATGAAAGACTTTAATGAAAACAAAAATTGGTTTCAGTATGAGGGTAAAGCCAGGCATAAGGAGAGTGAGTGAGATGTTAAAGAAATAAGAAAAGAACAGACTATGGATCTACAGTATTTGGGGTATGAATTGGGAGTGTGGCAGTGGAAAGAGAGAGAGGTGGGAAGCAATACCTAGAGAAGGAGGATTATTGTATGGTTGAAAGAGTGTAGAGATTGAAAGGTTGTAATTCCATCTCTGCCACTTTTTACGTGTATGAATCTAGCCAATTGTTTCTCTTATTACTTGTAATGTGGGACCAATAATATCTGCCTTATTTGGTTGTTGTGAGAATTAGTGAGATAAAGTATGGAAAGGACTTAGTACAAATTCTGCCATATGATAGATACCCAGTAAATGATGAGTATTCTTATTCTTGGACAGATTATATAGGCAAAAGCAGAAATGAGGAGTGAAGATGATGAAATCCAAGTAGGAAAACAGGGTCAGCATTCAGCAGAGAGAAAGTGTAGGACATGTGGCCCTCATTCATGTACCCAGAATGGTGGGTGTGTGCAGAGATCTAGGTCTTGTCTGAGGCAAAACAATACTATCAACTTACTCTAAGTTTCAAGAACAAAATACGAACCTTAAAAATCAAGAGAGCTCAAACTAATATTCAAGAATATGTAAATGAGACTCATCTTGTTTTCCACATGAGGTCACTGTGACAAGAGGCATTCTGTCAGATGTTGCATGACTCAGTGTATTGGAAATCGGGAGATTTAGTAAAAAGTTATACGAAAAAGTATGATGTATTAGGACTAATCATATATGACCTCATCCTCCAGCCTTGTCTTGAGCCATTTCTTTCCTCCATGCCACCAATGCTTTCTAATCAAAATGCAAATCATTCTATTGTTAACTTTTTATCTCTTTACTCTGTGCCTTTGCATTTGTTACTTTTTCTCCTTGATAGTTCTCTTTCCCTCCAAAACTCTACAATGCTTCATTTATGTTCACATGGCATCTCCTTGGTGAAAGTTTTCTGGGCTTCCCTGACAAAGAATTATTCTCTACCCTGGCTTCCCAATATCAGTATTCTATTGAACATTAGAATACTCAATATTCTACTGCAATGCTTATTACATTATAGTCTAATTCTTTGTCCTCTTCTCTCTCCTTTACTAGATAGCTCCAATGTCTGTCTGTCTTGGTGTTTCCAGTGCCTGGAACTACCTGGCCCATGTTAGGGATAAAGGTGTGGGGTCTGGGGTGAGGGGAGGGGTCATGGATTGGGAAACTAAAACTAGTATTTTTAAGATAGGAAAGACCTGGGTATTACCAGAGAGGTAGTAGCAGTAGAAAGAAAACAGTCAAAGGCAAGAAAATAGAGGGGTTAATTGATGGAACAGTATTCTGAAGCAGATACAAAAATATGGCTAGTAAATAAGGATTATTTTTAGGAACAAAGGTAATTGAGGGATCAACCTTAAAAGTTGTAGGAAATTATTCAGATAAGAAGAACCTGTCAGAAGAATTCTTAAAATATTGATAAGATCAGGTCACTCAACAGCTCAAAATCTTCCAAATTGTCCCCAATCCACTCAGAGTAAAAGCCAACATGATTACAACAGCTTAAAAGGACCATGGTGATAAGTTCATCATCATCTCCCCTAACCTTTACTTCTCTGATTTCATTTCTCTCTTCCACTCACTCTGCTCCAACCATACTAGACTCCTTGCTGTTCCTCACATTGTGCCTCACCTTAGGGTCTTTCAACTATCTATCACCTTGTTTGGAAAGCTCCTCCACCCGATAGCCACATTGGCTAATGCTTTCAGCTTCTTCATGACTCTGCTCAACGAGGCTAATCCCAACCATTCTATTTAAACTATGAACCTACCACTACTCTACACACTCCTGATTTTACTTAACTTGCTCTATCTATTTTTTCCGTAGAACTTATTAGTTCCTACGTTTATATCTTTATTGTATTTATTCAAAGTCTTGAGAAGGACTGATTTACTATCTGTACCCCTCCATTAGGATGTAGCTTCTTAAGGTGAGGGCTTTTGGTCTGTTTTTGTCTGTTTTGTTCAGTGAGCTATAGCAAGCACCTAGAATAGCACCTGTCACATAGGAGGTGCTCAGTGAATACTTGTGAAGAGAATGATCTTAATACACAGAAAGAGATGGGATTTCTGATAGATGAGTTTCCTGAGAAAACTCATGGATTGTAGAACAGATAGAGGAACCAGTTTTAGATGAGAAGTAAGGAAGGAATAAGCAGAGATGCCAGAAGGTGAGTATAACGATTTGGTAGTGGGAAGTTGAATAAACATGCATCTGATAGCCTCATTTGTCTTTGTAAAATAAGAAGTAAAATTGTCCACTCAGAGTTGGAGGAGGGAGTGGGGTGGCAGATTGGAAATCAGAGGCAAGCGTCTCTAGGAAAAGTGGAGAGTGAATTGATTTAAAATATAGCGTAGGATAGCCAGCAATTGTTTGTGACCCAGTTGAGCTCCATGAGCATTAATTTATGATGGTATCATCTGTTCTGTTTGTGATTTTTCTCCAGCAAAATTTGGGCCCAGGTGCCCAGGTGCAGATAAGAAGAAAGCCCCATTGCTCTCTTGGAAGGCCACCTCTGAAGGCAGTGTTAGGACATTCCTCCAATGGGCTACCTGAGCATGTATCTTTCTTATGGCTGTAACACATTGGACTGTAATGGCTTGTTTCCTTGTTGTATTTCCTTGTCAAGACTTTGGAGGGAGAAACCTGACTTTTTCATCTTTATAATTTCAATATGCAGTGCCGGGCTAGGCCTCCAATCAGTACTTAATAGATCCTTATCTTAACCACTAACAATGCTATAAATCCATGATTTGTTGAATTTTTTTTAGTATTAGAGCCTTTTTTCACTCTTAAGTGAACTGAAGTTTAGGAAAGTTGAGGTTTGCTTCACATACAAAAGTTAGCAAGAGATAAACCATGGACTAGAATTCAGGTCTTCCAATTATTTGTCCCACTGCTCTATACTTTCTTTAATGCTTTAGTGCCTTCTGCATATCGAGTTTTCTTTTGTCCATGTTGAGTTTCTTGTTATGTAACTCTTTTTTTTTCTATCATTCTTGAAATAGCAGACATCAGTGAGTTTGCATTCACATATAAAAATTCCTTCACAACCTTGTTCTGTAATTGTTCAGATTTAGGTTCTGTGCTTCCACATTGCCGCACACATTTTGCATAAAAATTACCTCCCTAAGAGAGTTGTTAAAATTAATTAAAGGGTAATTCTTTCTAGTGGAGAAAGCAGTCAAATTTGAGTTCTATTTCACTGTGGTCATTTTTCCAATTCATATAACCAACTACTTTATTGTAGATCTGGGGGTTTTAGGCCATAAAGTACATATATATCAGAAGTAATTACTAACAGTCTAGGAAATTCCACATCTTATTCTTATGCCCAATTCCCTTAATTCAGCATTTCTTTTTCTAGATCATCTCTATTGGTCTCCTTGAAAAGTATCTTTTTAGAATAGTTTTATTTATAGTCTCAAGCCAACATTTATCTTTAATTCTCTTTTTCTTTTATCCTCATTTGTGAAGAAAGTGTTTTTAAATTTCAGTTCTCTCCTCAGATCCTATTGTATCCTGGGGAGCCCAGAACCCTTCTGAGTTGGTGAATCTCCTATCTCCCCGCTCCCATGGCAGCTCCTCATGCAACTTGTCCTGAAGCAGTGTCCATAATAAGGAGGCATTTCAGAGTCCAGGAGTAAATAGAATTAATCAAGTAATACTTCTTCCTGTAGTATAACAATTTCCAGCCAGTCTTTGAAGAAGATGTAGATGAATCACACAAATTAATTTGGGATCAAATGTGAATTTATATATATAGCTATTGTGTATATAAATTTATCATCTATGCATAGCTATATATATGGTTAAGTTTAATATATAAATAATAGTTACAGATATATACATCTATAACTAATGTTATTACTGTTATCAGGAGCCATCTAAAAAGTCAAAGTGCATTTAATTATTCTAATAGGGAAGACATACTTCATTCGGTTTTTCAAGCCATGGCCCTAAAAATAGGCAGAGAATTGTTAACTGCCTTTGCCAGAGTCTTCAAAAGACATACCGTACAGCTGAGGAGTAGGCCAGAGTCAGCAATCTTCAGGTCAGGAGGCTTTTTTCTCATTGATATTCTGTTTTTATTTGCTTCAGATTTTGAACTTCCCTGCTTCCCTGTCTTCCTTTCTGGCCCATCATTGACACTGATGCCAATCACTGTGGTCTCCTACCTTCTAGCTGCCCCTGAAATGTGGGAGTATGCTGATAAGGAAAGTATTTACTCCTAGTACTACGTGAAGACCTCTTTTTGACCGAGATCCGAAGGTCTGAACCCTCAATCTGACCTCATGATTCTGCTTTGTGATCCTTAGTTTTGTGTCTGTGATGGATTTTTTTTCATGTCCTGTTCTAATGCCTGATTTTCTGGAGAGGATCTTGTGGCTTCTCATGACTCCCAAATCATCCCCTAGGACCAGATTATGACACTAGGGTTAAGTTTAATGATAAAGCACCCTTGCTTCTGCTGGGGATTTCACTCTTCAGTTTGGTGATATTATCATTAAATCCTTTGTTTCTGGTGTCCTAACCATGTGGAAGGAAAATATCACCCATATTAGTGAGTTCACCCTTTTGGGGTTCCCTACTTCCCCTTGGCTGGAGGTGCTGCTTTTCCTCCTCTTCCTCATCACCTACCTGTTTGTGCTGTTGGAAAATTTGGTCATCATCCTCACTGTATGGGCCACTGAGTCCCTGCACAAGCCCATGTACTATTTTCTGGGCACCATGTCTTTTCTGGAGACCTGGTATATGTCTGTCACTGTGCCCAAGATGCTGGCTGGGTTCCTACTTTGTCCCAATACCATCTCTTTCCTGGGATGCATGACCCAGCTCTATTTCTTCATCTTTCTAGCCTGTACTGAATGTGTGCTCTTGGCTACCATGGCCTATGACCATTATGCACCTATATGTTGGCCTCTTTGCTATCCAGTCATGATGACCACAGGATTTTGTGTTCAGCTGACCATCCGTTCCTGGGTGAGTGGTTTCACCATCTCCATGGAAAAAGTATACTTTATCTCTCAAGTTGCCTTCTGTGGCAATAATATCTTGAAACATTTTTTCTGTGATGTGTTCCCCATCCTCAAACTGGCCTGCATGGACTTTTCTATGGCTGAGATGGTCGACTTTGTGCCAGCCATTGTCATCCTTATGGTTCCTCTTTCAGCCACTTCCCTCTCCTATGCCTTCATTGTCTCCACCATCCTCTACATTCCCTCAGCCACTGGGAAGAGGAAGGCCGTCTCCACCTGTGCCTCTCTTCTTACAGCAGTGGTCATATTCTACACAGCTGTGACCTTCATCTATGTCCGACCTCGGGCCATTACTTCATTCAATTCTAACAAATTGATCTCAGTCATATATGTAGTCTTTACTCCCATGCTCAACTCTATCATCTACTGCCTGAAGAACAAGGAGGTCAAAGATGCCATCAGAAAAACCACGGCAAGTGGCCAATCTCTTTTCTTGAGAGATTGTCTTTGCTGAAGACATCCAGATATTCCTCCTCTTTTCATCATTTGACTTAACCTCAAAAAACAACTTCATTAGGTGAAAGTCGGCAATTATAAACATACATAGTAAAATAATCTAGGGAATAAGAGAACAGCTATCAAAGAAAATCTCCTTTCCTCTCAGGTGTTCATTAAATTTTTCCTTTTGTAAGGCAGTGAGAGAAATATGCAGAACTCTACGAGACACATATTAGTAAAAGAGTTACAAAATAATTTTATTTTTTAGGAAGATATTTAGAAATAATCAGTTATTATCCAACTACTTTTTAGAATTCTATTGGTGAGATTTTTCCATTTTGATTTTGTTTTGTTTTGATTTAATAAAAGTCCTCTCTATCTTAGGAGGAGTACACAAAAAGATGTTCTGCGGTAGTCAGTTTCATGGCTACGGCCTGTTTATTCCTTCCAAGGTGATTAGGGGACTGGTTCCTTTTATAATTAATTGACCTTGATGAAATCTTATTTTAATTACTTTTATAAATTTGGGAAAATACGAGAGACAAACTTCTTTGCAGTCTTCTTTCTGCAAAACTTGTCATGGCAGAAAGAAAACAAGATTATATATACATATAAGTATATATATGTATACACACACACATATATATATGATTATATATGTATAAGATATATATACATACACACAAATGATTAATTATATGTATATATAACGATATATATGTGTATATATATCACTGTATATATATTATATGTATTATGTATATGGATATATATGTATTATATGAACAACATATATAGAATCTAGAAATTCTGACAAAGGAAGAGAACTAAAGCTTGACATATATGTCAAGCTTTAGTTCTCTTCCTTTGTCAGAACTTTTACATATATAATTTTTTGGATGTAATCGTCAGTGGTGAGACCCTAAAAAAACAGTAGCGGCAATTCATTGGAGTCCACTCCTTTTTAGGTAAAGGAAACATTGGCATTGACAAGAGGCCACAAAAGTGTTTTGCTTAGATGGTACTTGCCCTGAATGTGCAAAGTTTGTTTTATTTTAGAAAGGTAGATGCAATATCCAAAGAAGTAGTATATGCTTTCATTCAGCCGTTATAGAATGATAGAAGAGAGAAGGATTCTGTGACAATATTGGATGGATGGATTGGTGAAATATGGTCTGCCAAGAGTTTGAGGATGGCAGGCATACTATTTCAGTCCAATACTTTGGAAACCACATTTCATAAGTTTTAACAGGGTTATTAATTGATATACCATATTTTCTTTGTTTTGACTTTATGTAAATTGTAATTACATGGTCCTCCCATTTTGTATTAAGTTTTTATATAAGGTCAGATGAGATTGTTTTAATTTAGTGTTCCATAAATTAATATATTTTACAAACTGTGGTAGTTCCCAGTTTATTTAAAACTGTTATATGCTCCTGGCCTTCATTATTTCTAGCCTAACCACTCTATATCCCTATTAATATGTACCAGTTTTCTTTAGTCGAAAAGTAGTGTTATGGGCCACGGCCCTCACATAGGCACTAATAATAATATAAGAGGCTTTATTTTGAATCATATAATTTCTGACCCCAATGTTTGAATTTTCTAGTCTTTTTGTCAAAAGATAGCAGTGTTATGCTATATATTTCTGCTTGAAAAACTTTATTAATTGCTAATGGACAATTATTGCTATTTTGAAATCTCATGGGATTACTGTTTATTCTATAAATGCTTTTTAATTTTAGTTAAGCATCCCTGGCATCATTCATTATTATAACCTCAATTATCATCTATGTTTATAACCTGACATTCCTTTTCTTGTCTAGATTATCAAATTTTTTAAGTTGTCTATACAGCCATTAGATCATTTGTTATGCAAGTTCTCTGTGTCCTTACTTATTTTCTATTTTACCTAATGAATTGGATATCTGAGACAGTGATCTTATTGTTTCTATAGCAGTGCATTTTCTCTCTCTTTTTTATTGTTATGGGTTTGCTTTTTATATTTCTTTTATTTTAATATTTTACATATTTACTTTTAAATGTTTAAAACCTACAGAAAAGTAGAGAAAACAGTATAACTGACAGCTTTGTCCACAACTCAGATTTTAAAAATTGAAGATTGAAAGCTGTATATAATTAGATTTTATAATGATGTTACATATTTAGTATTGTATTCCTATTATAATTATGTTACTTTATTCAAAATCAGGGGAGTGGCATTCAAGAAGGAAAGATAGATTGAACTATAGCTGAATGGAAATCTTCAGAGAAAGAGGTGGATAAGTAAGGCTATGTTCCCTGGGCATCCATCAGACAGTTAACCAGCCAAAGAGTAATAGATAAATTGTCAAAATTGAGGATAACAGGAAGGTTCCCATTGACTAAATTGTTTGGAAATTGTCTTTAGGTAAAATTTTCCTTTCATTGCAGAAAAACTTTTATTGAGTGTATAAGTAAGGGTTCAACCAGAGAAACAGAACCACCAGAAGATATATATCAAGATATTTATTACATGGAGCTGGCTTATGCCATTGTGGGGGCTGGCAAGGCAAATCTGAAATTCATAGGGCAGGCTGTCAGGAAGGGCAGCCTGGAACTCTTAGGCAGGAGCTGAAGCTGCTTCCTACAGGTGGAATTTCTTCTTCCTTGGGGAAGCCTCAGTTCTGCTCTTAAGTCCATTCAACTGATTGAATCAGGCTCTTCTAGATTATCTAGAACAATCTCTAGTACTTAAATTTAAATTATTATGGACTTGAATCACATCTACAAGATACCTTCACAGCAACACCTAGATTAGTGTTCGATTAAAAAACTGGGGACTTGGGCCGGCCCTGTGGGTTAGCGGTTAAGTGCGTGCACTGCACTACTGGCAGCCCGGGTTCGGACCCCGGGGGCGCACCGATGCACCGCTTCTCTGGCCATGCTGAGACCACGTCCCACATACAGCAACTAGAAGGATGTGCAACTATGACATACAACTATCTACTGGGGCTTTGGGGAAAAAAAGAAAAGGAGGAGGATTGGCAATAGATGTTAGCTCAGAGCCCGTCTTCCTCAGGAAAAAAAAAAAAAACTGGGGACTAAAACCTAGACAAGTTGACACATACAACTTATCATCATGGCCCATCCCTTGTCAACTTGGCACTCACAGACATCTCCTTAAACCACATTTAATCTCCAAATAAAGACAATAACAAAGTCATACTTCCACCTAACACAATAAAACTATCCTGTGTATAACTGAAAATATGCTAACCCTTTCTCTAGAAGATGTAAAGTCCTTGGGAAAGTTCACTCTTCTCCCTTGATATCCTGTAACTTAAATACTGTGATATAAAGTTAATTTATTACTATAGCTTATGTTACATGATGCAGGGATAAATGAGAGATGAAAACAAAAAATTATTTGGTTAATATATAAACCAAATATTGTATGTGTGTGTATATATATAATTCATATTCATGTATTTATAACAAAAGAAATACTGATAGCTATTACAAATCTCATTTCTGCAACTGGTGACATGGTCTTAACTAGTATTTATATCTACCCATTCCATATTTTTTTTTTTATAATTGTATTTATTTAGTTTTTCCCCCAAAGCCCCAGTAGATAGTTGTATGTCATAGCTGCACATCCTTCTAGTTGCTGTATGTGGGACACGGCCTCAGCATGGCCGGAGAAGCGGTACGTTGGTGCGCGCCCGGGATCCGAACCCAGGCCTCCAGCAGCGGAGCGCACGCACTTATCTGCTAAGCCATGGGGCCGGCCCCCCATTCCATATTCTCTTTGGTCTCAACAAGCGCCCCAGCTATTCATAGTTCTTCACCTGGTATGGTGACCCAAACCTTCATTCCTCAAGGGTCTGGGCCATTAGAAGTCCTGACTGAACTGGGTTGTTGTAGTTTTCTATTAAGTTTAATCACAGTCGTGATGGTACTAAGAGATACCCTAAGGGATCTTCTGTATCCCAGATATACTTTTCTTTACCTCATTGTATAGTAGCAGCTCAATTTTCCCTTGGTTTTCAGGATCAATCGCCTGTTGGTTCAGACTTATGGGGGTCCCAAAAAGGCCAAGTGTCAGCCTCAAATTCCAGTTCAGTGGAATCGTTGTTGTGTCTCCTAGTGGAAACATTCCTTCTTTGGAACTAAGACCTCTAGATCAGAGAAGTCACGGGGATAGGAAGCAAACATTTTACTAACGGCTCACTAGGGGTAATAGGGAATGGAGTCACTCCAAATTCTGTCCCTTGATTCCTGGACACATGATTATTGGTAATGGAGAAACAGCCCTGTATTTTGGATGGTGATTTAGAGCAAATACAGTGTTCTGGAGAACATTGTCCCAGTCCTACAAAGAATTGCTACCTAGCTGGTGCTGTAACTGCATCTTCAAAAGGTCATTTTACCGTTATATCAAATCAGCTGCTTCAGGATGGTGGGGAATGTGGTAAGACCAATGAATTTCATGAGCATGGGCCCATTGCTGTACTTCACTTACTGTGACGTGTATTTCATTTGTTGATCAGAGTGAATGCTGTGTGGAATACCATGACAGTGAATAAGTCAGTCTGTAAGTCCACAGAGGGCAGTTTTGATAGAAGCATTGCATTGAGGGAAGGCAAATCTATATCTAGAGTTAGTGTCTCTTCCAGTAAGAATATAGTGCTGCGTCTTCCACGTTGTAGTAGCCCAATATAACCAATCATCACCAGGTAATTGGCTAATCACACCAGGGAATGGTGCTATATTGTGGATTCAGTGTTGGTCTTTGCTGCTGACAGATTGTGCATGGGCTGTAGCCAGGCCAGCCTTGGTGAGTGGAAGTCAATATTGCTGAACCCATGCCCAACCTCCATCCCTGCCACCAGGGCCATTTTGTTCATGAGCTCATTGGGCAGTGACAGAAGCGAATGGGGAAAGAGACTGACTAGTATCTACAGAATGGATCACCCTTACGCTTTGTTATTAAAATACTCCTCTACTGAGGACAACCTTTGATGAGCATTCACATGGGACACATATATCTTCATGATTTTTGCCCATTCAGAGAGCTCTATTCACATTCCTCTTCTCCAGAACTGCTTGTCACCAATTTTCGAATCATGTTCCTTCAAAGTCCCTGACCATCCAGGCAAACCATTGACCACAGCCTATAAGTATTTAGACCACATAGACTTATACCTTTGTTCATTTGTCCTTCTAGGCAAACTGAACCACCAGATGCATTGGTCAAGGTCTGCCCACTGGGATGAATTCCTTTTAACACCATCCTTCAGGGATGTACCAGAAAGGGGCTGTATTGCTGTAGCTGTCCACTTTGGGGTGGTTCCTGCATATTGTGCAGAATCATCTGTAAACCAGGTTCAAGATTTCTCTTGCTCAGTCAACTGGTCATAGAGAACTCCACATGAGGCTGTATTTATGGGCTAGAGATAGAAGGTAATGTAGCAGGAGTATTTGGGCCACTTCCTCAGGCAACTTCTACTTTCAGGTCCTATTCAAGCCCAATCTCATATATACATCACTTCCATTTTATGATGGAGTACTGCTGTGCATGCCTCACCTTATAGGTTGATGGGTCAGATAACACTCAGTTCATAATGGGCAGACAGGTCTCATAGTAACTTGGTGGTCTATGGTTAAGTGATCAGTGTCTACTAAGGCTAAGTTGCAAGCCAAAAGCTGTTCATCAAAAGCAAAGTAATTATCCACAGAAGATGGCAGGTATTTGCTCCAAAATCCTAAGGGTTTGTGCTGTGCCTCACTTATAAGGGTCTATCAAAGACTCCAAACCACATCCCTACGTGCCACCGACACTGTAGGCAACATTGCCTCTGCTGGATCATATGGCCCAAGTGGCAGAGTGGCATGTATGGCAGTCTAGATCTGTTGCAGAGCCTTCCCTTGTTCTGGGCCTTACTCAGAACTAGAAGAGTTTTGAGTCATTTGCTAAATGAGCTGAAATGACACACTCAAATAAGGAAAACATTGCCACTAAAATCCAAAGAAACTCACTAGATGTTGTGCCTCTTTATTGGTTTTGGGAGAGGCCAGATGCAACAACTTATCCTTTGCCTTTGAGGGGATATCTTGACTCCTAGAAATTTCACTGCAGTGGAAGGCACTTAAATGTTTGCTGGATTTATCTCCCAACCTCTGACATGCAAGTGTTCACCAGTATATCTAGAGCAGTTGCTACTTCCTGCTAATCAGGTCTGGTAAGCGTAATATCATCAGTGTACTGGATCATTGTGACGTTTTGTGAAAAAGGAAGGCAATCAAGGCTCTTGTGGCCTAAATTACGACACGGGACTGGAGAGTTGCTATACCTCTGAGGTAGGACGGTAAAAGTATATTGCTGGCCTTGCAAGCTCAAAGAAAACTGTAACAGGAGGTCTTTATTAATAGGTATAGAGAAAAAAACCATTTTTCAGATCAGTAGCTGCATTCCAGATAACAAGGGATGTGTTAATTTGCTCAAGCAATGAAACCACATCTGAAACAGTAGCTGCAATTAGTGTCACCACCTGGTTAAGCTTATAGTAATCCACTATCATTCCCCCAGATCCATCAGTTTTCTGCACGGCCCAAGTAGGCAACTTGAATGGAGATATGCTGGAAATCACCACCCTTGCATATTTCAAGTCCTTGATGATATCACTAATCTCTGCAGTCCCTCCAAAATGCGGTATTGATTTTGCTTTACTGTTTTTGCAGATGGGGCAGCTGTAGTGGCTTCCACTTGCCTTCCACGCCATAAGAGCCTTCATTCAACGTATCAGGCAAGTCTGCAATGTGGAGATTCTGTCACTTGCTGAGTATGTCTATTCTAATTATGTATTCCAGAGCCAGGAAAATAACCACTGGATGGCTTTAGGGACCTGCTAGACCCACTGTGAGACAGACTTGAAGTAAATCTCCATTGATCTTATGACTTCCATAAGCCCCTACTCTGACTAGTGGATCACAGTGATGTTTTGGGTCTTCTGGATTTAGTGTTAGTTCAGAGCCAATGTCTAGTAATCCCCCCAAAACCTGATTATTTCTTTTTCACCACTGCATGTCAGTCTGTAGGTCCCATTTTGGAATATTTGGAGAAAGATTAACAGTATAAATTTTTGTCAGTGTAGCAGAGTTCTTCCTCACAGGGACCCAGCCTCCTTGTTCATTAAAGGAGTTCTCTGTCTGTACACTGGCTCAGTTCTGGGAATTGATTGAGTGGCTATGACTCTCTGTCATGGTAATTCAGTGAGAATTCTGTTCACTTGACCTAGAGCTCTTTCGCTTATACAGATCAAGTAAAAATTTGGTAAGCTGCCTTCTGTTTCTTTTCTAGGGACATTATCATCAGCTAACACACCATAAGTCTCTGTGAGTCAGACTGCTATGACTACTACTTTCACTCCTCCATGCGTTACAGTAACCACACTCTCTTTTGATGATTAATTTCCATCACTTGGCCCATGGCACCCCTGGATCCCATTATCCTCATTCCACTTAGGGATCCCTGCTCAATGGTAGCAGTTTCCACTGTAACTTCTGACCTACAGAAAAGAGCAACTACAGAACTCTTCAAGGATGCTGAGTCTCCCCACACAAATTTATTTCTCACTGTCATAGTGAAAGATGTGTTATCCCAGAGCAGGTGAGCAGGTCTTATATGATCAACACATTCTAACAGCTTAATGTCTCCAAGCCTTTGGACACCTTACTCTACTGTAAACCAAGGCACTTCTGACACTTCAATTTTATTTACTGGAGTAGATCACCTTTGGGTCTATGTTTCAGGCAACCAACTAAACAACCTTTGGAGCCCTTTCTAACCCCTTGAGCTGAATCACTGAATCCAGGATCTCTGCTTACTGAGCCTGTATCAATAAATTCAGCCTGATCCAACTTTTTTCCTTCCTCCATGATTCCACACCCATAAGCTCCATTCCAACACATATTTTCCATATTTCTAATGTATACATTAGAAAAATCATGCTTTTCTTTTTATATATAGCATATCTCAGGGGTTACACTTTGTACCCTGTGCTTTAGAATCTGCTGGGACATGAGTCTACTTATAGGTTTAGAAGCAAAGAGGGATAGTAAGGGTGGGCCTTGAGGGGAATTGGCAGTGCTTTCCAAGGCAACAACCTCAGAAGAGGCCATTACAGGTTTTTAAGGCAAAGGAGAGCTAACTTCTCAGGCAGGAGTGGAAGAGATGCTTCTATTGATAAAGAAACTTATCAGAACAATGTCCCCAAAGTCACTGAGATCTGCCTATATGTCCCCAATACAATTTTCAGGATCCCATCGTTTTCCAATCAATGCCCTCACTTTAACAGAAGACAGCTTGGGAACTTAGGAATTCACTTGACACTATAATTCAGCCACGGGAAGAGTGAGACTCTGGGTTTGGTTTTTAGAACTCTTAGCCAGAAATTATAGAAGGTAAGAGTTCTTTTAGGGCCATACAGGGAGAGTAACATTTATTGTCTTCCTAAGTTCCTTTCCTCTCACTTGAAAGGCATTGGGACCAGATCTGTAGGTTTTCTGACTCAGCAAACATCCACTCTGAAAGAGAAGCTCTTTCCCCTTCTTGAGAGCACTCACAAATTTTGTGCCCTCAAATCCCTAACCCAGGGAGCAGAAGGGAATGTAGAACAATCACCTATGGACTCCACTTCCCCTTAGGAAGATGACTTCTCCCTGTTTATACAGCCCCTGTGTGTGTGTTTGTGTGTGTGTAGGGGAGATGGATGGTGTGCCATTGTGGAGTCTACAGAAATCCGCCTCCCTATCAAACTCTGGATTGTCTAGGAACTTTTAAATTCAGATGTCAGCTATCTCTTCAGTTCTCAATATCTTCCCCACTACAATATAGAGAACAGAAACTATATATTTTACACCACCGGGCCCACTGTGACTAGCACAGTACCTGGAACATAGTAGGAATTAATTATTTGTTGAACTCATAAATGAATCGCAGTATTAGAAAGAATTTTTAAGCGGTTAAAATAAGTGCCATCGGCACAGAGCTCTAATCACCTGGCTTAACTAAGAAGAGGCAAAATGATGTACTAACATTTATAAACACACATCCTTTCCCAAAATATATCCAGAATCATATCACTTAACAGCTCTTCCACTGCCACTCCTCTGATCCACCGGCTCCCTCCTGGGTCATTGCAAGAGCCTCCTAACCAGTGTCCTTGCTTCCTTTCTTGTCCCTCTAAAGTCTTTAACAGAGTAAACAGGAACCCTCTTAAATGAAGGATCAAATTATTTTGATTCTCCACTCAAAGCCCTTTGATAGCTCCCAGTTTCATTTAGAGCAAAAGTCGAAATCCTTACAGTGTCTCTGTATGTTTACTTCACTCATTTCTCTCACCTCTTCTCCTAACACATCCCAGCTCGCTCACTCTGCCCCAGCTCTGTTGGTCTCCTTGTTGCCCTCCTCAGTACCACCTCAAAACATTTTCTCTACCTATGTTCTCACCTAGAATGTTCTTCAAGTTTCTGCTTAAAGGTCGCCTTGTCAGTAAGGTCTGACCTAACCATCCTATTTAAGGCTATAACTCCTACCCATATGCCCTATTCCCCTTACCTTGCTTTTTTAGCTCCAACACACTTGAAACTTTCTAAGATACCATATCACATTTATAATATTTCTTGTTTCTCCTCTCAGAATGTAAGATTCATGTCAGAAGAGATAGTTGTCCATGTTTTTCATTGCTATATAATTTAGCATTTTGTATCTAGCACATAGCAGGAGTTCAATAAATATTGAATGAGAAAATTAAAAAAAAAAAAACAGAACTATGGAGGGAAAACAAAGCAGGTAACCCTGTATGCATTAGCCTTAGTAAATTTGCTCTGAGATATTCATTTGTGTACAGTGAAAGAATTAGTTCTAGGGGAAAGACTAAGAAAGCCCTGTTTCTACAGCTCTTCTGAGACCTCATGGGGTCCTCACTGTACCCCATGGCTTGGGGCAGATGGATAGTACTAGCACAAGGCATGGTCACTGTTAGGGATGCAGAAGGGCCTTCCATGTTTCCTGTACAGGTGGTGGATTCCCTCTGGGCCACAGAGCTCATTTACTGAGAGAAGAAAGCAGAGGTAGGAGGTTAGGAATCACGCCCAGGGGATTTATTAAATCCTATCTCCTAGATCAGCATTTCTAGGAAGGGATTATGACATCTGGGGAGAGGTTTCTCTTTAAACAAAGCTTCTGAATAGAAGGCCAATGTCATTGTCCTCACATAGGGAGGCAGAGGAGCCGCCCCCAAGGACAGGGCCTTGGATCACTGTGGCCCCTGGGGAAAGTGAGGCCAGGTCTTGCAGATTCTCCTTTGGGTGCTCTTTCCATACCTTTTCTTGGATTTTTCCTTTATTTGGCTTTTCCTCCAGAGCCCAGTAGGAATGAAAGTGTTTTAAAAAGCCTAAGTATTGACCTTAGTCTGACAATATCTTCATGGCTAGAAAAATTCCTTAGCAGGGGGACTGGGTCAGAGAAGCAGCCTGTTCTAACTCCCCACACAAAAGAGGAGACACACAATCTCTTGTTCCTATGTGACTTTCTTTTCAGAAGTGTGGGCCATTCAGACACCAGGCTGCCCACTCCCAGACAGGGTCTGCAAAGCTAGAAGCATGAGAAAGTCATAACTTACTGATCTCACACACCTCCTCAGGGCTGGTACCCTCTCCAATACTGGTGCAAAAGCCACTTTCTTTACTCCCAATTTCTATTTGCACTTCTTGGACCCTCCAAACAAGCTACACATCCTGCAGTGAAATCTACCAGCAGTATCTCCTGTCCATCTGAGGTAAGGATTTTGTCTCTGTTTGGGAGGATATTATGAGGTGTCTGTAAGTGAATTTGTGAGGAAATGGGAGGAGGACCCGAGTCAGGAAATGTTGCCTGTACCCTAGGTCTTGGACACCTCAGGAATGTTGGTCTCATTCATTCAACAAATAATCATTAAGGATATTCTGTAATTCAGGTACTGTGGCATACATTGAACAAACACTCTGAATAAGACACAGTGTTTGTGTCTTATTTTTAAGGATTAGTATTATATATAATTAATCCTTATATTTAAGGATTAGTATTATAATCTTTAAGTACGGTAGTCAGGACAGCTGTTCACTCTGAGAGAAGCCAGGCAAGCTTCTAGGAGATAGTGACAGCTAAAGTTCTGAAGTACTAGGAAGCTTTAACCAGAAAAAGGATCAAGGGCATGAGGGATGGGGAGAGAGGAAAGAAATGGAGCATTCTAGACAGAGGGAGATGCAGGTGCAAAGGCATAGAGGCAAGAGATAATGTAGTTTCCCAGGCAATTCCAAATTGATCAGTATGGAAGGAAGTGGAGTATGGAAAAGGCTGGAGGAGGGAGGGGAAGCTAGGGGCCATAGTAAGAAATGAGGCAGGAGAGGTCAACCTGGCCAGATCATGCACTTTCTTGTATAGTACATCAAGAAGATTGGAGCTGGTCTTGTGGGCAGTCATTAAAGTATGTTAAGTAAGAGAGTGGCATCAGAGATGTAATGTTAAGATTTCTATAGCACCACAGTGTGGAAAATGGATTGCAGAGGATAAGACTGAATCTAGGGGGATCAAATAGGAAAATGCTGAGTAACCCAGACAAGGTAATCTCCAAGGAAACTGACAAGGATTGTGGAAGAGAGAAGGTCTAATTTGGGATATAATAAGAACTCCTGACCTCAAGGTCACCTAACTCATCAGGCTTCTCATTCCTAACATCCTTGATTATCATCTAAATTATAAATAACTATCATTTCAGCTAGTTTTCTTTTCTTATTTCTCTGTGTTTGCTCTTCGCTGACCCAACTTCCTACTGTGCAATCAGCCTCACTCTCTTACCTTAGAACATTGCTTTATGTTCTCTGAAACCATTGGTCATTCTTACACAAACATTCCTACATCCTTTATCTACAGTATACTCCTTCCACTTACTTGACTAAACTAAATCCTGGCTCTTCCTCAAGAAACTTGTACTTCTGTTGCTCTCTTTGGTGGATTCTGATCACTCTTCACCACTCTGATTATCTGTGGGTTGAGATGAGGGGTTGGCATTCTCCTTGTCTCTCAGTAGCACTTTCCAAACCATTATATCTCTATTCTCATATAACATTTTCTACTCCTTGAGACAATTTTATTCCTTGTTATTTTTATCTCCCACCACTCTGGTCATTCCTTCATACCTTTTGAAGACTTTGGCACTTAGATCATAGTCTTCTGATTCCCAAGATCTGTCATTGTCTTAGATATAACAAGTAACTTATGTGTTTAGACAATTTAAGTCACACGTTCCAATGGATTCACTATGCATTTGTCCCCACTTATTACTGCTCCAAGTATGCATTTGAAGTACATGTTCATCTCTTTAATTATACCTACTACTTTTCCAATTTTCACATGACTTAGCTTTTATAACAATTTTTCAACCTCAAAAATAGCACATATTCCCTGATCCTTCTATTGTTTCTCTTTTACTCAATCCTCTCCAGACCATTCTTCCTCCTGATCCAGACTGAACTCCATAGTTGAATTTTGAAGGTTCTCTCACTAATTCTCTCAGTTTCCTTGCATGCCACATCTCTCACACCACCTCTTTTACAAACCTCCAAATTTGCATCAAGTGCTACCCACCTTCTCTGATTCTATACATAGGACGAACAAAAAACAAAAAATTAGTGGTATTTCCTGCCCTTCAATCTTAGCTGATCCCTCAGTTCCATCAAGAAATCATTTTGATTTTACTTCTTTAGCAATTTCTCCTAATCTTCTCACCAAGAATTCAAAACCTCACTTCTTTTCAAGCCTCGCTTTCTCACCCTTAGCAGATAATTGTGTGTCCTTCTTAACTGAGAACACTGAGTGCATATGTAATAACTCTCAAATCCAGCAGCCCTGCCTTACTAGCTTCCCTGGTCTTCTTCCTTGTTCTATTAATTCAGAAATGTTCCAATCCATCCGCACCCCCTTGCCTCCAGTCTAAGCAGATAAAGTTCCCATATTTCTGTCTTAGGCCAACTTCTCAATTACTCTCCTTGAACACATTCCCCTTGCCTTCTCAACCTCACAAATTTGGGGAAAGAAATAGACATCCAAATTCAAGAAGCCCAGTGGATCCTAAATTAGAGCCATGTGAAATAATCCAAAGAAGTCCTCACTGAGACACATTGCAATCAAACTGTCAAAAGTCAAACACAAAGAGAGATTTTTGAAGGCAGCAAGAGAATTGCTCAGACTTTACATTTATTAAGATTCTACTCTGTGACTACAGCCATAAAAATAAAAGTTAAAAATTTTTTAAAAATATGATGACAATTGTGTAAAACTTAATTATTTATGAAGATTTTTATAAGATAAATTATCTCAATTAATTCTTATAAGAGACCTCTGAGATAATCATATAGGGCTAATAGTATTCCCATTTTACAGGTGAGAAAATTGAGCATCAAAATGTTTAAATAAAATCATGTGATCTGTGGGAAAGATATAATCCAAGCCCAGGGACTTGGACCACTTGCGTGTGTTTTATTCACAACATCTTAGGTAAGTCAAAGCATGAGATATAAATCATTATTCAGAATTTTGACAAAAAGAGAGTGAGGGCTAGAATGATATTAGTAAGAGGGACACAATGATGAAGAATCATCACACTATGCATTTTGCAAGAGAAAATAGTCCTTGAATTCCAAACTTTCCCACTAAGTCAGTACCTTGTGTCCTTCCATCCATCCCATTCATCTACTCACACCGAGCACATAGACCCTTCATTCTCCTGGGAGTTTCTAGTTCCTTAAACGCTCTCAATTCTTCTCTTTACCACCTCCCAAACTGGCTTCTCCTTCCTGATTTCCATTGCAAATATCTAGTCGATCACCAATTGTTGTTGATTCTGCTTCCAACATGTACCTTGAATCAATCATCCCTGTGCCATTTCCCTGGTCCATCTCACCTGGATGACCACAATCATCTCTACACATATCTTCCTGTGCTTACTCCTACCCATCTTCTACCTATTACTCCTCCACACAACTATAAGACTTATATTTTTAAAATATAAATAGCCTGATGTCACACCTGTATATGTATATTTATAAACGTATATATATGTGTGTGTATAGGTATATATGTATGTGTGTGTATATATATATGTGTGTGTATATATATATGTATTAAATAGTCTTGCACTGCACTCCATTTGCCCTAAAAGGCCCAGCATGATTTGGAACAGTCTATCTTTCCAAATTTATCTCAATAAGTACTCACCTCATCAGGCTTCCTTTAGCTCCTCAGAAATTAGAAGCTGTTTTCTATTTTGGAGACTGCATGTGGTGTGTCCTCTGCTTAGCTACCTCTTCACCCCTCTTCATTTGGATAATTTATGCTCATCTTTCAAAACTGAGCTTAAAATTCACACTCTCAGAGAAGATTTTCTTTAATTGCTAATCTATATGAGAACCACTGTCTATTCTTTTCCTTCATGATATTTTCACAATTTGTAATTACATCTAATTTAAATGCTCCCCTCAAGAGTGTAACTGAATGTGGTCAGGTACTCCATATGTTATATACCTGACTCTACTTGGGAGTTATCACAGTGCCTAGCACACAATACGCATGGGAGGTGATGGTTCTTTGTCTCTCTCAAAATTTTCTTCTATGTGAAGGGAACATTGATGTAAGATGCCTCGTCTCCACTCTATCCTTATTTCTTCCCAAGGGAGGAGGAGGAATATAATCAAATTGCAGATTAAGCAGGAATAAATTTCTCACGTTTTTTGGAAGATACAGTGGACAGTACTTGGCCTGTCCTCTTCCCCTGTCCCACTAGCCCTTCTTTGTGGGAAGTACTGACTTGGTCCTTCATTGCCTGTGACTGCAAACATAATTATGTCCATTTTGGGGTTGGAACTTTCTTTCTCAATTGGTTCAAAACCTGGGTGGGAGAAAGGGGGATGTATATTAGACTTCCTCAAAGACCCTTCATCTCCCAAAAAGAAGAGAAGAGAAAGAGCCTAGATAGCATGTACTCAGATTTTCCCTTTAATCTTTTCCATTAAGTTGCTCCTCATTTCTCAGAAGTAAGTGGGACGATGAGGCAGAGACAAGTCCAGACTTGTTGCACAAATGGGACTCCTTTACACTGAAGGAAACATCAGAAGTGGGGAAGAAATGTGCTCTTTTAACAATATGTGATGAGTACATATTTGGTGAGTTAATTCATGAATGAAAGAGAATAATATGATAAGAGAAACTGAGCAACTAATTCCTGCTGGCCAAGGACTGTAATGTTGTAAAGCCAGTGACCACATCAGAACCACTTTACCTAGATTTTGTATAATTTCAGATAACTAAAGAAACCACAGAATGGAGCTCTGGAACTCTACCTTGGGAAGTGACTTCATCTTGGTGGGGATTCTGAATGACAGTGGGTCTCCTAAGCTGCTCTGTGCCACCATTGCAGTCCTGTACATGTTGGCCCTGACCAGCAATGGCCTGCTGCTCCTGGTCATCACAATGCATGCCCAGCTCCACGTGCCCATGTACCTCCTGCTCAGGCTGCTTTCTCTTATGGACTTGATGTTTGCATCTGTAGTTACTCCCAAAACACTTGTGGATTATCTGCACAGGGAGAAGACCATCTCCTTTGGGGGCTGGGCTTTGCAGATGTTAGCAGTCCTCACCTTGGGAGGTGCAGAGGATCTCCTACTGGCATTCATGGCCTATGACAGGTATGTGGCCATTTGTCATCCTCTGAATTACATGGTCCTCCTGAGGCCAAGGATCCGCTGGCCCATGTTGGCCACATCTTGGATCCTGGAAGTCCTGAATGCTGTGATACACACTTCATATACCATGCACTTTCCTTTCTGCATGTCCCAGGAAATCAGACACATACTCTGTGAGATACCACCCTTGCTGAAGTTGGTCTGTGTAGATACCTCCAGATATGAGCTGATGGTGTATGTGATGGGTGTGACCTTCCTCATGCCTACCTTTGTTGCTATCCTTGCCTCCTATACATTTGTCCTAGTTGCTGTCCTCCACGTGTCCCCAGGAAAGGGAAGACAGAAATCTCTCGTCACGTGCTCTTCACACCTGACTGTGGTAGGAATGTACTATGGAGCTGCCATGTTTATTTATGTCCAGCCCAGTTCCTACCATAGACCCCAACAGGACAACATCCTCTCTGTATTTTATACTATCATTACTCCCGTACTGAACCCTCTTATCTATAGTCTGAGAAACAAGGAGGTAATGGAGGCCTTCGGGAGAGTACTGGGGAGATTAACATCTGTCCAGAGACTATAGATGCCGATGTCATATGGAAGCCCTATAGCTTCTAGATGGGACCCCGTCTATGCTTTTTGTCTTAAGCTATCTCCTTCCACATTTTGAAAATTCTGAAAATCTACCACCCTGGAGATAAGTCCTCATTTGGCCTTAGAGACACAATTTTGTCTGCATCAGCTCTATGTTTCCATAGCTAAGGATGCATTCATTTCTCTGATCAACATCCCAGGATCTGGCTGAAATTCTCTTTCTGTTCTGACAGAGATGATCTTATTTTTCACTTCATATTTTTCTTTTCTCCCCCTACAACAATCCTACACCCAATCACACAAGGAGTTTTCCAGAATTTTTTTTTGATAGGTCTACTTAAAGTAGACAATAAAAACTAAAGAGAAAAATGAAGATATTGAATAAAGACACAAACGTTAGCCTTACTACTAGTTGCTAGTGACAAAATCACTCAATCCTTATCTCCTTATTAGTGTGAATTTGTAGTCATATAAAATTAGATGCTTTACTGCAGACAGATCTTCCCAGGTCATATAAGAGTTCCAGACTCTAGAAAAATTTCCCATCAGATACCTATGTTTTGGATTCTAGTGTCAGTCCCTTAAGAAGCCAATGTTGCATTAGGACAGCCAAGTGCTTTCCGTTGACACATTATTTACAAATATGCTTCATTACAAAATATCAATGCCTTAAAGCTCGTGTGTGAAAGCAGCCAGAACACTTGTTAATGAGCACCATACCGCAAGAGTTCTCTGCTGGGAACATGCTCCGTTAAAGCCTCAGCCCCAATTAATACTGCTGAAAGTGAACAAATGGTCAAAATTTACATCTGAAATGGAAATGGTCTTTCCCATATCTGCATCCTCACCACTTACCCTTCACCCAGTGGTCAGATTTTTCCTTTATGATTCCTTCCCATCTCAAGTCCTTTCAGGGTTCCTTGAATTCTCTGTTTAAAATGAGACTCCACTTTTTGCTCCAAGTCTCCTGCCTGAAAACCTTTAGCTACTCTGTAATGCTTGAAGCTGATTCATAAGGAAAAAGATAAAAAGGTATCTTTCCACCCCAAAAAATGAACTAATATTTCCTTTGGACAAGATTTAAGAAACAAAACACATGAAAAGGCAGAAGAGATACTGAAATTAATGCTCATGAAGGAAAGTGATATTATGTACTGAATCAGGCAAAAATCCTAAGAGTCATGTATGACTCCTCCCTTTCTCTCACACCTAATATGCAGTCTATCAGCAAATTCTGCGTTGTTGTTTTGTTTTTGCTAAATACATTCCTGATATACCAGTTCTCAACACTCAAATATTCCACTCTGGTCCAAATCACCATTATCTCTGCTCTGAACATTCACTATACCAGATTACTAACTGATGTCGCCAATACCATTCTCTACACAGGAGCCAGATAATATTCCCTTTTTTTTAATGCATAATGTATCCACAAACTATAGATAGATAGATAGATAGATAGATAGATAGATAGATAGATAGATAGACAGACAGACAGATAGACAGACAGATAGGTAGATAGATATAAAACACATTCTTATGTATCGACCACCTAGCATTATCAATACCATTAAGTCCCCCTGTCTAATCTCATCTCCTCATCTCTCACCAAAAATCCCAGTTTCTGATGGCAACAACATAGTACTCAGTTGTTTTATCTGACCACACGCACATCACAATCTGGATGCATAGCTAGATTTATTTCATTTTTCTTTCAATTTTTAGGGATTGCTTTTAAAATTTTATTTTCATTTTATAATTATGTAAAATATTTACCTGATTAAAAAATCAACCTATGAAACAGTGTCTAGTCAGAGAAGTCTAGCTGATATCTCTGTCCTTTCCAACCTATTCAGGTCCTCCACTCTCTATACATAGCTGTATATATACACTGTTTGTATAACTATTCTTTGAAACTTATTGCAATTGTGTTTGTAACAATATCTGTGAATGTTCCATGTACACTTGAAGGAAGACATGATTTTTATTATGATAGTTTACAGTTTGATATACATTTGTGTTATCTACCTTATTGGTTATACTTTTAGACACTTTAGTCTTGCTATTTTTGCCCATTTGATCCGTCTTGAATAGGGAAAGGTATATTAAAATCTTATCATATTATGTATTTGTCTATCCCTGATTGCAGCTCCTGTAGAGTCTGCTTTGTGAAAGTTATTATTGGAGATATAAATATTAATAACTGTTACTTTTAGCCTTTAGAATTATAAGGATGTAAGCAGGGCAAATATTATCCTCATGTCACAGATAAAATGACTGATTCTCAGAAAGGTTTGGTAGCTTATCCAAATTCACACAGCTATTAAATGTTCTCTCTAATCAGAGGTGGTCTCTCCTTTGCTTCTGCTGAACAACTTTTATTCAATGCTAACTGAGCATATATTCCTCTGCCGATTTCCTGCTGTCTTGAATGGAGAAATAATCAGTGGGCACTATTGTTCAATTACTCTTTCATATCATTGTAAGAATTTCTTGTTGCTGCTTGTACAAAAGTAAAAGCACAGTAAAATAATTAGGAACCAAAAAAGTACTTAAATGTAACTGTAAAATTGTGATCATATTGTTGAATATCAATAGCTAATAGGAGAAACATATCCAAAGAAGAAATAAATATATCGATAAGTAAATAAGCCAGATATGTGTGCCTCTGAGTGTGTGTATGTGTGTATTCCAAGATTTACACAGCAAGAGCTTTTGCTCCCAGTTGAAATATAAATAATTTCTATGAAAAATACATAAATCCTGATTGAAAGTCCCTGGACTTGGATTGTTTTTACAGCAACTGCTGTCAGAAGAGCTTCCTTCACCCATTTTCCTTAAGGATAAGATTTTACAGTAGATAATTTTCTACTCCAACAATTATAAAATTGAAATCGATTAAATATGTTCACAGATAGGCGTTTGGTCCCATTCTCATTTGGTGATTCTCAGGGACACTCCAGGTGAGGAGAGAGAGGAAGAGAAGAAGTAGTGAATTCTGGAGGACCTATCATTAGGGGGATGTTACGAGAGCAGCTTGAGAAAGCACCTTTATCTTTCACATGTACACTCTTCCTTCTTAGGACTTGGCAATTTTCTGCCTTCAGTTGCCATCTTAAATTCATAATGAGCAAAAATGTAGACTCAAAGTGTACTTTCATTCGTCTTTTCACCAAGGCCTCATCATTTCATGGGGTGGATAGAAGGAGTGGGAATGTATGGCACAATTCTGCTTGATCAGTCCCATCTGAGTAGTGGCTTTGAATTTTTACTCTACTCTGTCACAGTAGTAACTTTACGACATGCCTTCATTTCACCATGGTGAAATTTTCTCTCTAATCAGAACCACTGAATGTGGAGAAAGTAATGGAGATCTTGAATCCACTACCACTACTTTATTGCAACTGGACTACTCCAAACTACTATTCTTTGTGTCAAGAGACCCCCTTATTAAAGAATGAGATTTCATTTTCCTACCTGGTACTACACCTTGACTGATATGTCCTTTGATGACTCACTGATTGCTGAAGGCCTAAATTGCATTCAGCCACTGCTAAGAAGGACACTTCCATAGGCTCTCCCATCTCCTCCCAATCAATTTTAATCTGGATTTATCAGACTTTGAGCTAGGATCACATATGTATTTCATCCATTATTAAGATCTATCCATATAGGAATAAGTTGTTTGAATAGTAATCCATGGGATTTTAGTCATATTTCTTCCAAACATCAATCATAACTCTATAGAGACATAACTATAGGGTTTTTGATCTAGGCCAGCTTAGTCCTTCTGTAATACCTCAGGAAAAGAAAACAAAACATAAAATTTTTTTTTAGAAGGTTCTAGGGAGGCGGAGTCAAGATGGCGGCGTAAGCAGACTCGGAACTCACCTCCTCCCGTGGACACGGCCAATTTACCACTACTGGTGGAAAAATTACCCCTGAGACAGAACTGAAAACTGGATAAGAGGAACTCCTGCAACAACGGACAATCCTAACTGAGGTGGAAGAGGCAGAGACACCCTTCTGGAGAGGAAAAACGCCGCCTTCACAAGCCGCCAGCTTCACGGCCTCCGGGAGCAGCACACAGGTACGCAGCCCTCCCTGGAGGCGCAGGGCACTGAGCCGGGGAGCGCCGCCGCTGTGGGCATTTTGTGGACCCAGCAAAATCGAGACCAGCGGCATAACATCGGACTTTGCCTGCTGCTAAAGCATTGGGGAGTACCCCCAGAAAAGCTGGCTCACAAAGAAACTAAAACTGGCTCTTAAAGGGCCTGCGCACAAAGTCACCCATTTCAGAAAGCATCCTAAAATCACCAGAAAGAAAGGTGCACAGTGCTTTGGTGACAAGAGACTCACCTAATAGGACCTGAGTGCATCTCAGTGAGGGGTGAGACCTCTCCAGGGACTGGGACATTGGCAGCGGCCATTGTTGTGGCCTGGTGTGAGCATGCTGACACAGACGCCATTGGAGTTCTCCCTGAGGCCTGCTAGCCCAGGGTCTGCCCCACCCACTAGAGCACCGATTTAATCCAGCTCAGCCAGGGCAGGCAGCCCATCCTAGAGACTGGCCCCACCCAACAACAAGCCCTCAGGCAACTTGTGGGCCTGCATAGATTGGTGACTGGATTCTCTGCAGCCTGGCAACTGAGCCGACTTTAGTGGGGCAGGGTGTGCACAAGGAGCGGGTGGAGAGTGTGGGGCGGTGGCGGAGTGTGTGGGGCTCCCGCCGTGGAGAGACTGGTTCCGCTTGGGGAGGTCGGGGCACTCACACGGGGCAGGACTGTGTTGACTATGTGTGGACCTGTGGGCGGCAGGGCTTGTCAGCTGCAGAAGACTTGTGCTTCTCAAAGACCCACATAGGGGGTGTGCCCCACCTTCCAAAGCCTGAAATAATTGGGTGCAACTGTGCCTGAGGCCAGCCCCACCCAGCTGCAATCCTCAGAGAGCTGACAAGAGACCTAATAGGCTAGAGGCTTACAGCAATTGTAAGGCCCTGAGTCTAACAACCTGCCATGCTGGGGGCCTACTCACTTAAAAGAAATACTGCAACACAAATGTGGCATTAGAACTTGCAGCCAACTGTGCTGGGGCTCCCCACACCTGATAAAGAGACTGAAGGGCCCACAACAACTACAAGAAGCAGAGCATTACAACAGCTGGCCAGGAGCATAACTCGGCCTCCCCTGGTGCCTACAGGGAGAGCAAACAGGCCACAACAGAAGGACACACGTAGCCCACATAGGGGTCACCCCTGGAACATTGAGAACTGAGGGAAGCACACTGGAAGCCTCCTAAGGCATCACTTACATAAGATCACCTATCCAAGAGCAGGAGACATAGCTGACCTACCTAATACATAGACACAAGCACAGGGAAAGGGGCAAAATGAGGAGGCAAAAGAATACATTCCAAGTAAGGGAACAGGACAAAACCCCAGAAAAGAAACTAAGTGAAACAGAAATGAGCAACCTACCCGACAGAGAGTTCAAACTAAGAGTGTTAAGGATGCTCACTGATCTGGGGAGAAGAATAGATGAACTCAGTGAGAATGTCAACAAAGAAATGGAAGATATAAAAAAGAACCAATCAGAAATGAAGAATACAATACTGGAAATGAAAAATTCATTAGAGGGACTCAAAAGCAGAGTAGAGGATACAGAAGAACGGATTTGTGAGCTGGACGAAAGACTAGAAGAAATTACC
Source organism: Diceros bicornis minor (assembly GCF_020826845.1). Lineage (NCBI taxonomy): Eukaryota > Metazoa > Chordata > Mammalia > Perissodactyla > Rhinocerotidae > Diceros > Diceros bicornis. Next base: position 64,956,600 of record NC_080746.1, on the reverse strand, counting down.
CAAGCTGAACAGGTAAAAGACAAAAGAATTAAAAAGAGTGAGGACAGTCTAAGGGACCTCTGGGACAACATCAAGCGCACTAACATTCGTGTTATAGGTGTCCCGGAGGGAGAAGAGAGAGACAAGGGGGCAGAGAATCTATTTCAAGAAATAATAGATGAAAACTTCCCTAACCTAAGGAAGGAAACAGACATCCAGGTACAGGAAGCACAGAGAGCCCCAAACAAGATAAACCCAAAGAGGCCCACACCAAGACACATCATAATCAAAATGTCCAGAATTAAAGATAAAGAGAGAATCCTAAAAGCTGCAAGAGAATGTCAAGTTACATACAAAGGAAACCCCATAAGGCTATCAGCTGACTTCTCAGCAGAAACCTTACAGGCTAGAAGAGAGTGGCACGATATATTTAAAGTGCTAAAAGAAAAAAACTTACAGCCAAGAATACTCTACCCAGCAAGGTTATCATTCAAAATGGAAGGAGAGATCAAAATGTTCCCAGATAAGCAAAAATTAAAGGAGTTTGTCACCAAGAAACCAGTGCTACAAGAAATGTTAAAGGGACTGATTTAAGGGGAAAAGAGAAGACCACAAATGGGAAAAATTATCTAGTTCCATGGGTAGAACTTAATGGATACAAATGCACAAAAAAAAGGTTAGATATGATCAAAAACGTAAAAGGAGGGAGGAGGGGAGTTAAAAAGTACAGCTTTCAGACAGAGGTCAAACTAAAGTGACCATCAATTCTGTATAGAAGAAAGGAACAGAGAAGGACTACTAAAACACTGAGAAAAAAAAAAGTTAAAAAATGGCAGTAAGTACATACTTATCAAAGCTACTTTAAACATCAATGGACTAAATGCTCCAATTAAAAGGCATAGAGTGGCTGACTGGATTAAAAAACAAGACCCATATATATGCTGCATACAAGAGACACACTTCAGACCTAAAGACACTCACAAACTGAAAGTGAAGGGATGGAAAAAGATACTCCACGCAAATGGCAATGAAAAGAAAGCTGGGGTAGCAGTACTCATATCAGACAAAATAGACTTTAAAACAAAAACTGTAAAAAGAGACAAGGGCATTACATAATGATCAAGGGAACAATCCAACAAGAAGATATAACACTTGTAAATATCTACACACCCAATGTAGGTGCACGTAAATATATACAGCAATTATTAACAGACATAAAAACAGAAATAGACAGTAACACAATAATAGTAGGGGACTTTAACACTCCACTTACACCAACGGATAGATCATCCAAACAGACGATCAATAAGGAAACATTGGCCTTAAATGACACACTAGAACAGATGGACCTAGTAGATACATACAGAGCATTCCATCCAAAAACCGAAGAATACACGTTCTTTTCAAATACACATGGAACATTCTCCAGCATTGATCACATATTAGGCCACGAAACATGTCTCCATCAATTTAAGAAGATTGAAATAATACCAAGCATCTTTTCTGACCAGAACGGTATGAAACTAGAAATCAACTATAGGAAGAAAATCAGAAAAGCCACAAATACGTGGAGATTAAACAAAATGCTACTGAACAACGACTGGGTTAATGAAGAAATCAAAGAAGAAATCAAAAAATACCTGGAGACAAATGAAAATGAAAATACGACATGCCAGAATTTATGGGATACATCAAAAGCGGTTCTAAGAGGGAAGTTTATAGCAATACAGGCCTATCTCAACAAACAAGAAAAATCTCAAATAAGCAATCTAACAATGCACCTAAAGGAACTGGAAAAAGAAGAACAAACCAAGCACCAAATCAGTAGAAGAAGGGAAATAATAAAAATCAGAGCAGAAATAAATGAAATAGAGACCAAAAAAAAATAGAAAAAATTAATAAAACCAAGAGCTGGTTCTTTGAAAAGATCAACAAAATTGACAAACCTTTAGCTAGACTCACCAAGAAAAAAAGAGAGAAGGCACAAATAAGTAAAATCAGAAATGAAAGAGGAGAGGTTACAACAGACACCTCGGAAATACAAAAGATTATAAGAGAATACTATGAAAAGCTATATGCCAACCAATTTGACAATCTGGAAGAAATGGATAAATTCTTAGGATCATACAACCTTCCAAAACTGGATCAAGAAGAAGTAGAGAATTTGAATAGACCAATCACCAGTAAGGAGATCGAAACAGTAATCAAAAACCTCCCCAAAAATAAAAGTCCAGGACCAGACGACTTCCCTGGTGAATTCTACCAAACATTCAAAGAAGACTTAATACCTATCCTTCTCAAACTCTTCCAAGAAATTGAGGAGTGGGGGAAGCTCCCTAACTCATTCTACGAAGCTGACATTACCTTGATACCAAAACCAGACAAGGACAACACAAAAAAAAAGAAAATTACAGGCCAATATCACTGATGAACATCAATGCAAAAATCCTCAGCAAAATACTAGCAAATCGCATACAACAATATGTTAAAAAGATTATACACCATGATCAAGTGGGATTTATTCCAGGGATGCAGGGATGGTTTAACATTCGCAAATCAATCAATGTGATATACCACATTAATAAAATGAAGAATAAAAATCACATGATCATCTCAATAGATGCAGAGAAAGCATTTGACAAGATACAGCATCCATTTATGATAAAAACTCTGAATAAAATGGGTATAGAAGGAAAGTACCTCAACATAATAAAGACCATATATGACAAACCCACAGCTAATATCATCCTCAATGGTGAAAAACTGAAAGCTATCCCTCTAAGAACAGGAACCAGACAAGGATGCCCACTGTCACCACTCCTATTTAACATAGTACTGGAAGTCCTAGCCAGAGCAATCAGGCAAGAGAAAGAAATAAAAGGGATCCAAATTGGAAAGGAAGAAGTGAAACTGTCACTATTTGCAGACGACATGATTTTATATATAGAAAACCCTAAAGAATCCACCAGAAAACTTTTAGAAGCAATAAACGAATATGGTCAAATTGCAGGATACAAAATTAACATACAAAAATCAGTTGCATTTCTGTACACCAACAACGAAGTAGCAGAAAGAGAAATTAAGAATACCATCCCATTTACAATTGCAACAAAAAGAATAAAATACATAGGAATAAACTTAACCAAAGAGGTGAAAGATCTGTACAAAGAAAACTATAAAACATTTATGAAAGAAATCGAAGAAGACACAAAGAAATGGAAAGCTATTCCGTGCTCTTGGATTGGAAGAATTAACATAGTTAAGATGTCCATACTTCCTAAAGCCATCTATAGATTCAATGCAATCCCTATCAAAGTTCCAACAACATTTTTCACAGAAATAGAACAAAGACCCTAAAATTTATATGGAACAACAAAAGACCCCGAATAGCTAAAGGAATCCTGAGAAAAAAGAACAAAGCTGGAGGTATCACATTCCCTGATTTCAAAATATATTACAAAGCTATAGTAACCAAGACAGCATGGTACTGGCACAAAAACAGACACACAGATCAATGGAATAGAATCGAAAGCGCAGAAATAAATCCACACATCTATGGACAGCTAATCTTTGACAAAGGAGCCAAGAACATACAATGGGGAAAAGAAAGTCTCTTCAACAAATGGTGTTGGGAAAACTGGATAGCCATATGCAAAAAAGTGAAAGTAGACCCTTACCTTACACCATACACAAAAATTAACTCCAAATGGATTAAAGACTTGAATGTAATACCTGAAATTGTGAAACTTCTAGAAGAAAACATAGGCAGTACGCTCTTTGACATCGGTCTTAGCAACATCTTTTCAAACACCATGTCTGACCGGGCAAGAGAAACAATAGAAAAAATAAACAAATGGGACTACATCAAACTAAAATCTTCTGCACAGCAAAGGAAACCATCAACAAAACAAAAAGACAACCTAACAATTGGGAGAAGATATTTGCAAACCATACTTCTGATAAGGGCTTAATCTCCAAAATATACAAAGAACTCATGCATCTCACCAACAAAAAAACTACCAACCCAATTGAAAAATGGGCAAAAGACCTGAACAGACATTTCTCCAAAGAAGATATACAGATGGGCAACAGACATGTGAAAAGATGTTCAAAATCACTAACTATCAGGGAAATGCAAATCAAAACTACAATGAGATATAATTATAATTATAATTATAGCCCGTCAGAACGGCTATAATTAACAAGGCAGGAAACAACATGTGTTGGAGAGGATGTGGAGGGAAGGAAACTCTCATACACTGCTGGTGGGAGTACGAACTGATGCAGCCACTATGGAAAACGGTATGGAGATTCCTCAAAAAATCAAGGATAGAACTACCATATGATGCAGCTATTTATCCAAAGAACTTGAAAACACCAATTTGTAAAGGTACATGCACCCCTGTGTTCATTGCAGCGTTATTCACAATAGCCAAGACTTGGAAGCAACCTAAGTGCCCATCAAGGGACGAATGGATAAAGAAGATGTGGTATATATACACAATGGAATACTACTCAGCCATAAGAAACGATGAAATCCAGCCATTTGTGACAACATGGGTGGACATTGAGGGTATAATGCAAAGTGAAATAAGTCAGAGGGAGAAAGTCAAATACCGTATGATTTCCTTCATTAAGTAGTAGATAATAACAACAATAAACAAACACATAGGGACTGAGATTGGATTGGTGGTTACCAGAGGGGAAGGGGGGAGGGAGGAGGGTGAACTGGATAATTCGGTACATGTGTGTGGTGATGGGTTGTAATTAGTATTTTGGTGGTGAACATGATGTAATCTATGCAGAAATAGAAGTACAATGATGTACACCTGAAGTTTTTACAATGTTATAAACCAATGTTACTGCAATAAACAAAAAATTAAAAAAAAAAAATAAATAAAAACAATAAAAAGTTCTAAGTTAATCAAAGTTACATGGATTTTTTTTAGCCCCTGAATCTTAGTATGGATGTAGATCTAATGATGTACTTGAATGTCCTCTGTGCTTAAGAAATTGGGTAATTTCCTCAAATAATTAGTGTAGTTTAACTAGGCCAGATATGTAAATGTTCATCCTACTCTGTAGGAAAATATAGATTTATTTACATTCACAGAAACTCAATCAAAAAACAAAGTAGAACCTGATAGACTTGGCCATATCAAATCCCGGGTCCCACCTCCCAAATGGTCATAAACACAGGAGAGAACAACACCATTTACTAAGGCATAGCAATAATCCTTTTGCAAATTCATAAAGTCAGGACCATCTAAACTAAGAGAGTCAGAAGAAATAAAGAGGAAATGATGGATTTCAGAATTATTTAAAGGTTAGATATGACACAACTTGCTAACTGATTTGTTTCAGGTTAAGGGAGAGAATCTAATGGTATCATGATTATTCTATTCATGATATATATGAATTATGAGCAGGGGACTAGCAATGTCCAAACCATATACACTGTACTGAATGAGGGACAATGAGTAGCCCCCTTCTTCTCTGCCTTCTGCACCAGTAATGCATGAGGAGATATGGTTGAAGAGGCTTTTCCCATAGGTTCCCTAATCTATCACATACACTTTTTTTGTTTCCCTATCGGATTTAGAAGACAACTGTGGGTGAAACAGAAGTATGTTTCTTCCTTTTGGGGAATAAGAAGAGGGTATCTGATGACTTCTGCTTCCACTTTTATGAGGCCACAGATACATGAGCTATCTTTGTTCTTTTATGTAGCCTGGGGCCAGTCAGATGAGCAGTGTTGGGGAGGGTAGAATATTTTCATGTTTCTCTATGTATTTCTTCTTCTGCCTATATAGAAGAGGAAAACTCTTCTACTCCATTTTTTAGTATTCCCAGCACATTTTCTAGCTTCTGTACAAGAAAAGAAACATAGTAATATTGTAGATAATAATAAAGGACATGAATTTGGCATATATTTACTGGTAAACAGGGTAACTGTGTCCCAGGAAGGCCAAGTCTAAGTCCATGTCCTTTTTCTCACTATTGAACATGAATGGGAAGGTAAAAAGGTATTGAACCTTCTGGAAAGGCCGGGCATTCCTTTTACTCATTTCCTATGTTCATGTTGCAAGTACACAGCTCTTGGCCCACAGGGCTGGATTGTACATCTTGGTCCCCGTAGTTGCTGGGTAGTAGACTCAAGGGCTCTATAGATAGTCAGGCATGTCCCTATCTCTATGCAGACGGGTTCTCGCATGCTTGTCCCAAGGTTTGAGATAACCCACATTGGCCTTAAAACAAATGCATGAATCCTATGCTTGCTGGAGAAGTCAAGAGTGAAGGGTGACCTGAGAGGTAATGAATATCTGTCCTATCATTGAGAAAGTGGCATTGGAGTTTTCCTTCAGCTGTTCTTGTTTGGGTTATGTCTGAATTGAGACAAATGGGATTCTGTTAACTCTGGATATATGACAAAACTTCCAAAGGGGACAACTTAACTGATTATTCACAGCAGAAAGAAAAACTTTTCTTTATTCAACAACAACAACGTAAAGAAACAAACAACTCTATTCCACTAAATCTATTTTTACTCATCTTTTAAAATCTCTGAACATGGTCAATTTTGATCACTACTCTACTGTCAGGACAAAAAAAAAATGCTTCACACTACCTATTTTCTTAAGCATCAGAACACTAACTTTTCCTGCATCAGAACACTAACTTCTCTTGCAGAAACTCACCTGGAACCAGGGTTACATATTGGGAAGCGGTACAGGATGAAGTAAGTGAGACAGTCCTAGGACTAGACCAAGGTTAGATTCTTAGCTTAGTTCAACTCTGACCCTAGACTACCTACATCATCTATATGAATTCCACTGTATGTTTCTGTAATATGGGAATAGTAAGAATAGCTAGTCACACTAATTCTCCCCATATCCTTTATTGGAATGAAAGTCATAAGCATCTACACTGTCTTCCAAACTGGATCTCAATCTTTCTTGATTTTTTTTCTTTCTCATCCATCCCATTAATAGACAGGTTATCAAATCCTATAAATTCTACAGAAAAGTCTAATAATGGTGAAGAGTCAAGTAATTAGGAATTAACTTTTGAATCCAATTAAATGGAAAATATAAGATGATAAAATTTTCTTTACAATACACTGACAGATTGAAAACGTATTCATGGCAAACTGATTTGAATAAAGAAAAAAGCAACAACAATGTAGTAGAGTGAATTTGAAAGGGTAAATTAGTCCCATTCCTCTGGATAGTTTTAAGGATATATGAAATCTTACCTAGACATTTTACATTGGAATAAATAGCAATTTGATACAAAATCCAGAAAAGAGAAAAATGTAATAAAAAATTTAATTTTTTATGAAATATCTGTAATGGAAGGAATGGAGTTTAGAGTCAATAGAAATTTCACATTAGGAAATATGGAAAAAGTTGGTTGATAAAAATTTTAAATTACTGTATAATTACATAATTAGTGCCACCATTTAAAGAAAAACTGGAGGGAGAAAATTTAGTAACCCATATAATAAAAGATTACCGTGTTTTTCACATAAAAAGAAATAAACATTGATGAGAAAATACAACATTGAGCAATTTCAACCTAGCATCCCTCAGAAAAATATAGATCTGTCCTTGTATTTGGCATATGGTTCAAACACCTGACTTTTACAGAAGTTTTCTCTACCTTGTTATTTTTTAAGACCGGCTAACACTATTTAACAGTGGCCACTACATCCTCAAATGAACAATAACTGTAAATCCATTTTAATGGAGAAATACTGAAGAAGGGTGCAAATTTCCACTTTTCTCAGGATTTAAAGTAAAGGATGCACAGCTATCTGCCTGCATACACTTTACACTCATGAGTCTGTTCCGAAGAAAAGAGAAAGCATGGTACGGATGAATTCTTGGAACTTTCTCAACCCCAGAGCCTACGGAATTTTTTCTTTGTTTAGGGAAAGATTTTTAATTAGAGGAGATTCACAGAATTCAATCTATGCTTACAGAAAAATTACAAAACGTCCCAAGGTATCTCATTTTTAGTGGCGATAATAGAGTCAGCTGTGCCCAAGGAGAACCTAAGGGAATGTCTTGTTTGCATAATCTCTCAGAGCCGCATCTTTCAAGAATCCTCTCAGAAAACGATTCAGCCAGTGTTGGTGCTCAAAAAATGTGTTTATGTCATTCAAGAATACAGTCAGAGTTTGGAACGGAAGCCACTGAAAAGTCCAGTTCATGCCCAGCTGTCAGGAGAGAGGACTGAGAATCACTAGGATCCAATACCCACCTCCGGATCTGCAGCTTGCATCTCTGGATCTCATTCTGCTAAACTCACTGTGAGGTCCTCTCACCTGTAGTTCCCCATCTCTAGGACAAATGCATCCCAGGCTTCCAGGTAAGAACGAGGAAGATGCTGAAGGTTCCGAGTGTCTCCAGAACCAGAAATCGTTGAGTCTATCCTGGGAGAGGGGCCCTTCTTATTTTTACAACCCGTGGTCTGTTTGGGAGAGGAGATTTTTCCTTTTCTCTCCTCTCTAAATTCCTCAGTCTTAGAAATCTTGCTATTGGGCTCTTCTTGAGGGGGTCAGTTTGTGTGCTGAGAGGCCTAAGAAATCCAAAGATCTATTGTCTCACAAAAAACCTACCCCTTTTCAACAATCAGAATCTTCCTGTTCTCTGACCTTTAATACCTGTTAGAAAAGGTGTTCCCTTCCTCTTTCCCTTCTCCCACACTCTTTCTTGGTGATACCCACTGGACCCACAGGGAAATACCCAGGATGCAAGACAGAGCTTCTTGCAACTTACCACCCATTGTCTGGGAGGTGGGAAGGAGCCAGAGCTCAGTGAGTGCTAATGTTGGCTGTGTGGGCACTCCCTGCCTCAGTACCCTGGTTTTCAGGTTGGTAGCACATTGCATATACTCTCCCTGGGGCTAAGGGTGAGAAAGAGAACAGGATTGCATTTTGAAGGTCAGTTTCTACTTCCACTCGAAGAACGACCACGACTGGTGTCCTCTCACCTGCACCAGTAGTGCAAGTGATCATACCTTGTGCTTCTCCTTCTGATTGGTGACGGGATCTCCTCATTCCAAGGATATCATGAAGCTGGACCAGCATCAGCTGTGCCTTCCAAATTTTGTACTGTGCTTTAGATAAAATGACTAGTACTTGGGAGTATTTGAGTGTGTATGTGTGTCAGTGCCTGTGTATGTGAATGGAGTATGCTTATTCCTGGATGCATCCAGTTACTCATTCATTAACTCTGTCAGTCAGTGAACATTTCTTGTAAATTTTCTATATGCTGAGTGATGCAGACATATGGAGTGAGTTAGGATTACTACTCTGCAGAAATGTAGAACCATGTCAGGGAGACAGGCTTGTAAACAAATGATCATGAATAAATTACTAAGAACCTTAAAAAGCTTATTCTTATATACATATATGTCAAAACTCATCAAATTGTACACATGACATATGCACAGTTCATTACATGTAAGTTTACCATGATAAAGCAGTGAAAAAAATGCACTTATCAAAAATTATTGGAAAATGAGTTCAGTAGTGCATTATTTTATTGATGTCCTTAGGAACATTTTACTTATATCAGTATTCTTTTTCAAGATATTGATAATGACCGTTAATAATGAACACACAGTTTACACTGTAACCCAGTACACACAATACACACACACACACAACACATACAAAAATAAAATTGAAACAAATGTTTTCTGACTATACTTATACAAGAGATAGTATTTTGTTTTATATTTCAGTTTTAATAAGTACTAGTGGCAACCCACTAAATCTGTTTGATTATTCACTAATGTGTTATAAATCACACTTTCTTCTTTTTTTTTTTTTAAATGCGGAGTTTGCATGAGATCAGGCTTCTGTGTTTTATAATTTTATTTATTTTTTCCCCCAAAGCCACAGTACATAGTAGTATGTAATAGCTGCATTTCCTACTAGTTGCTGTATATGGGTCGCGGCCTCAGCATGGCCGGAGAGGCAGTGTGTCGGTGCACGCCCACGATCCGAACCAGGTCCGCCAGCAGCGGAGTGTGCGCACTTAACCGCTAAGCCAGGGGCCGGCCCTACACTTTCAGAATCACTGACTTAAGGAAGATTTATTTTGGCTATTGAGGTTGCAGACTTCATCAGTGATCCTCTTGTATCTTCTCCTTACACTGTAGCTAAAGGAAATATGTTTTTCTTTCGATTTTGCCAATCCCTCAAAGTATTCCCTGACTCTGCCTTCCTGGTCCTTCAAGGCTAATGAACCCTACTGTAGGTTCAGGTTGGACCCATTTCATTTCCATCTGGATGAAAATTCATGAGTAGAAATTTCACTGTCACCCACTGACCGTGAAATCAAGTCATACTTGGTGGCTCACGAGCCAGTGGTCCAACCACAACTGATCTGATCACATTTTTCCTATACTGCCAGCTGGATCTAGGGTCTGATGTATGAAAACAAATCCTTATATGTTTGTAGTCTTTGACTTCCCTGTATCTCAAGATGGCTCTGCTAGGGGGGCTGACTTTCAGCTCTGACATCTCCTTTCTAACAGGCAGTTCTAGGACTAGTACTTCAATCCTTCCCAGGGATATCAGACTCCAACCTTGTGTCCCAGCAGTTTGCCCAGGACGTGTTCTCCTCCTTAACTCTTTCTAATCTCCTTCCTCATTAGCTTGGATTCAGCCATGTTATTCCTTGCCTCTTCCTGATGTACAGTAATGCATAGACTTTGAAGAGTGTTTCACGCCTGGCTTCAAAGCATTTGACCATTGCCTGATTTCCTATTGATGCACCTATCCAACTGACTGAATATTCTGATACAAATGGTAGCATGAATGAGCTCAAACACTGTTGTGCCAGATAAGACACTGCAGCTATGCAGACAACTATTGCAGCTGCCTTCAGTCTCCATGAGGGGCCCTCCCTGCTTCCACAGTGTGTGGTGCTGCCTAAATCTGGCCTCGTCTCAACGATCTTGGCTCTGTGATGATGAGGTCCCATCATGACCTACTCTTGAGCACTGCTATCAGGTCTTGATTCTCAGATCCAGGGAAGAATTTAGCAAAGGACCAGGACTTGGATTATACCACGATCTAAAGTGGTCTTTTAAAATTCCCTTCCTGCTTGGAAGGATGATAAAGGGTCCCTTGATAACACAAAGGAAAAGTTAATTATTGGTTCTGCTCCTTGACGAAATGAAAGTGAAAGTCTGCTGACTAAAAAGTAAACCAGAAAAAAGAAAACGCTAGTCTTTCTACTAAAGGCAGAATTCTATATTTTTTCAAATCCATATAACATGTTAGCATCCTTTTTCAGACAGCTTCAGTAAGAACATAGGGACGGAAATCTTAGAAAATCAAGTGTCTTAAATGTTTGCAATATATATTTTTTAATCAAATATTTGTTCTTCCAGTGAGATCTTCACCTTCAGGATTTGGTGCTTCATTATAGTCAACTTTTGATTGCTCTATTTATGCTAATGTGTAGACAGGAATAAACCTGAATGGGCACAGAAAACCAAACCTATTTGACTGAATTCATCTTGCTTGGGCTTTCTTCAGATCAGTAGACCCAGATCCTGCTGTTTGTGATATTTCTCACCATCTGCCTGCTGACTGTATTTGGGAATCTGCTCATCATAGTAGTGCTAATTCATGTTGACTCTCAACTTCATACACCAACGTACTTCTTCTTTAAAAACTTGTCATTTACTGATCTCTGCTTCTCTAAACCATCGATCCCCAGATGCTACTCCATTTGCTGGTAATGAGAAAGACCATTTCCTTTGCTGGGTGCTCCATTCAGATGATTGTGTTCCTAGTAGCTGGATGTACAGAGAGTTCCCTCCTAGTGGTGATATCCTCTGACCACCATGTGCCTGTCTGTAAGCCCCTTCACTACTCCACCCTCATGGCCCACAGACTTTGCGCTCAGCTGGCCATAGGATCTTGGGCCAGTGGAGAATTTGTGTCTCTAGTAGACACAACATTTACTTTATGTCTCTCATACCACAGAGCATAATTAATCATTATTTTTGCAAACCTCCTGCACTCTTGAAGTTGTCTCTAGAAGAAACCTACAAACTGAGATGGCCATCTCTGCAATGGGTGTGGTAATCCTCCTTGGTCCTCTCTCCATCATCCTTTTCTCCTACTGGAATATTATCTCCATTGTGATTCAGATACGGTCAGGGGAGAGGAGGCTCAAAGTCTTTTCTACCTGTGGTTCTCATCTCATTGTTGTTGTCTTCTTCTATGGCTCAACAATATTTACCTACATGTGTCCAAATTCCAAAAAAAAATGAATGAGGGGGATAAAGTGATTTCCATGTTCTACTCAGTTATAACATCCATGAGGAACCCATTCATTTACAGCCTAAGGAACAAGGATGTGAAGGAGGCCTTTAGGAAAGTATTTGGAAGATAGAACCTCTCAGATGCAGTGATATTTATATCTATATAACGTTGTGGGGATGAGACCATTCCAAAGTGTTTCAACATCTTTAACACTTTCTCTCTGAACTATTTCTAGACTGATACATCAGTAAGGGTCATACAGGTACCCTTGTACATCTAGGATATTTTCTAATTTGTCTACTGCATCTTGCTCAAGCTTATTCTCTGTGATTGCAGCCTGCTTGCCTCATAAGAGCTTTTTGCCATTATATTATGTATCATAATATAAATTAAATTTATATATTACATTATATAAATATTTTACTGTATTGAACAGGATCTTCATTTATACTGAGTTATTGGTTTACTAATTCATTTTCACCCAGAGATATTTCCTTTTGATTCTGAATTCCACAGCTGCTTAACAGCCTCATTCCATGCCAACATCATCTAGAACCATCCACAGATCATGGAATTCTATTGGATGTCAATATGCTAGAATCTACAATTTCCTGTGAGAAAATATCAATGATTTTTTTTCTATTTTGAAGCTCTGGTAAGGAATCTTGGTTTTTGGGCTTTTTTTGTTTCTTTGATTTTGTGTTTTTGAGGTGAAGTCCCAAAATACTACTATAGCCAATTCAACTGCATGTGGGAGAGCTGCTGGCATAGACAATAATGTGTGGGATCTCACATTCCAGCAAACATCTTCCATATGTCACACACTGATCCATCTAAGGACAAGTGCCAACCTGAGGGAACTGGAATTGAAAAGCAACTAGCCTACATTAGAACTGACCGGTCAGAAACCCCTGTGGCACCAATATTCCACAACTGTTCCCCCCTCAGACATGCTCTCCCCTCTTCTGCAGGCTTGACTGTGCCAGTACATTAAGTTCTCCTTTCTGGGAAGTGAAACAGAATAGCTGACATATGAGAAGCAATCCCAGAAGACAGAGATGGTTCTGTGGGATGAAATGGTCCCTTTAGTCTTTCCTAACTTCTACTATAGCCCTATGTTACAGCAGAAGCCCACTGGTGACCTACCTGTAGCTTCTCACCGATATTCAGCATGTACACTGCTCCTCCCTTGGAAGAAAATCCACTTTTGCCCCTCACACACCCTCAACTAAAAGTCTAACTCCAGGTATTAAGTGCAATTGACCCAGCACTTTATTGGTATGTAGGAACACTACCAATTCCCATTCCTGATTGCAGAGCCTGTGAGCCTTGAAAACATAGCTGGGAACCATCACTGTCCTGCCTGTTTCCCCCCGTGGTCCTCCATCTCTCCAGGCATAAATCCCATGACATAAACATATATTCCATTTCTTTGTACTTCATTTACCAGACTTACTCATATCCCCTGACTGATCCCACCTCATATACCATGGAGCTGTTTGTGGGGATTTTGTCATATAAGAGTAGTATTGCTACCCATAGCCAAACTCTTCTTTCACAAAGAACACGGGAGCACTTTATCTTTTACTGGGAGCAGTTTCAACCTGGAATTCTACTCTCATTTCATGACCTTCTCTTAAGGCATCTACAAACAAAGTGATTATGGATGAAGGATGGCATGAGCCAGAAAATGAGTTCTGATGAAAGTCAAGCTTGCTACATTGACTTCTGGCTGCTCCAGCCCCAGTGTCCATGGCCTGTTGTGAGTATCCAATGCTGTTCATTTTATGTGATAATGTCCTTGCTAAACTGAATGCATTGTGTATAGAATGACTCTGCATGGGAGAGTAAATGTATAGCAATACTAGATTCACTGTGTGCACGTGACGTGTATTGTCAAATTATGTGGACTATCATGCACCTGTACAAGGAAAAAAAAAGCTAGTCCTGCACTACAGATTCTTTGAGGAGCTGTGTTATAAATGACAGTAACTACTTTTAGACGTGCTGCTGCCTCATGACCATTCGAAAGCTCACATTACCACTTCTTTGTTTGCCATTAGGTATAAGATAAGTCACATCACATAATTGGAATGATCACTGCAAAAGTGGCCATGGAACACTTTGATTTATATAAAAATATATAATTAACCTCAATAGGAAACTGGTGGAGTCAACAGGCTAAGAAAACCCAGATACTGACATATATTTTTAAATGGAAACACCAGCCTCTGACTGGATGCCAGACTATCAATGACTGTGCAGTAGCAGCTAGATGAATAACAGCATGTGAGAAACTAACAAGCCCTGAAGTCACCACATTCTGGGAACTACACATGTTTTCTAGAGCAAATAGCTTTTCAGTTTTTAAAGGAAATAAATTTTCTTTCATTTATGCCACTGGTTGTGTGATTGCTACTTTTGTATTAAATCTACCCATACAACATTGATTTCAATAGCATACTTTACTTAAGTTCATTTATTCAATGACTATCTAATTCATTTATTAACTAAATATTTATTGAGGATTCTTCTAGGTACAAAATATATAGCAATGAATGAGTTCAAAATTCCTATCCCCATGGAACTTACGTTTTAGAAGAGGGTGATAAAAGTAAACGAACAAATAAGTAAAACACACCAATATGCGTGATGGTAATAAGTACTATAAGAACAGAAAAGCAAGGAAGTATGGGTTACAATTTTAAACAGACGGTCAGGAAAGGCCTTTCTGAGAAGGTGATGTTAAAGGACATCTTATATCTTAGAGAATTTAACATTCGTGCTGTGACCAGAAGGTTGAGAAGAAAGAACCAACTAAGGAAAGATTTTGGAGAAGGAGGTCCAGGCAGAGAGAACAGACAGTCTAAATGGCTTGGAGGGGAGGAAGTTTTTTGAGATCAGGACAGAGAAAGGTCAGAGTGATTGAAGGCTGATGAGTGACAGGGAGAGTGGCAATGAATGAGATCACAGAACAGAAGCCAGATCGGCAAGGCCTTTATATTAGTTTCCCAGGGCTGCCATAACAACTCATCACAAACTTGTTGGCTTAAAACAACAGAAATTTATTCTCTCACATGTCTGGAGGCCAGAAGTCTGAAATCAAAATATCTGCCAACTCTGGTCCCTCAGAAGTTTCCAAGGGAGGTGCCTTCCTCGCCTCTTCCAGCTTTTGGTGTTCCTTGGCTTGTGGCAGCATCATTCCGATTGTTACTGGATACATACCCAGGTTCTTTACCCACCACACAAGAAGAGCCAAATAAAAACTGGAATGCCAGGCTTATGGCAAGGAAAGAGTTTTTATTTCAGGTGACATCAGCAGGAGATGAGAACTCTCAAATTTGTCCCATCTCCCCGAAAGATGGAAGGCAAGGGGCTTTAAAGGTTGTGAGGAATGTGGCTGCTTGTAGGGAGGGGGACGCTGTGGTCATTGGTTTCCCATCAGCCTGCATTTGGCCTCACGAGGCTATTGGCAGGGAGGAAGATGGCAAGATAAGGTAATCGCAGGTGGGCGTCCTTCAACCATCTCCATGGTGGATTGTGGATTCTGGTGCCAAGAAGCCAAGGAGTTGAGGTCTGAGAAGCTTTAGCTTATTCATATTTTCTGGATATCAGTTTCCCTGTAACAAACCTCAAGAACTGGTAATTAGCCAAAATTTCAGCGTGACTCCAGCTTGAGGCCACCTGGGTTTTTAACAATTTGTAACTTCTATCTGCCTAGTGAAGTTCAGTGATACAAAGGTTCAAAAAACCGATATTTACATACGAATGTAACTTAGAGAAGCAGGGAAAGAGGATGACTGCCTTTGGTTTTAACCCCACGTGTGTTGGGTTTAATGTAGGAGAACTGATATCAGGGCCAGCATCACAATCTCTACCTCTGTCTTCACATGGCCTTCTTCCCTCTGTCTCTGTGTCTTCCTCTTTTCTTAAAAGGACATCTGTCATTGGATTAAAGGCCCTCCCTAATCCAAGATGATCTCATCTTGAGATTTCCCTTAATTACATCTGCAAAGACCTTTATTCCAAATAAGGTTATGTTCTGATGTTCCAAGTGGACACATCTTTTTGAGTGAGACAATTCCACCCATTACAACCTTGGAAGTCTTGAAAAGGTGATTGATTTTATTTTATGTTCAATAGAAAGCCATCCTGATATTACGCTTTTAAAAGGTCACTTTAGTGTTGAATGGAGAATGGATTGTTAGTAGACTCACATGAAAGCAGGAAAAGCAGTCAGTAAGATTGAGCTCTGTTGGAGTAGCCCAGGGGAGAGAGGATGGTCTTTACTAGGGTTGTAGCAATGCAGAGGAAGAGGAGGTGGTAATACAAGTGGGTAGATAAGATGGATAAAATGAAAAAAGAGAGGAATGAAATATCCCTACAAACCTTTGACCTCAGCAATGAGGTGGATGATGGGGAAACTCAAAAAGGGAGGAAGTTGGTGGGGAAATTAGGAATTCTCTTCTGGATTTCTTTTCACGGCCCTGTGTTATATGCTAGTTTAGTTCTCACACAACTATTCTGTATTTGACTAGCTAAAATAAAGCCTTCATTTAAACAGTCTTGACATCTTAAACTGCATCATGGACCTGTAGATTATCGCTTGTTTCCCCTCCCCCATCAGCAGAAGACAATTAAAGCATTTTGAGTACAATTGCAGACAACGGTTCTGAAATCCCCCGGCAGGTCTTACTTTGGGGGCATCATCCAGATGATGCAGAATCTACTTAGATCAGCTACCTTTTATGTTACCATAGTATTGAAACCGCTATTTCAAAACATGCTGACAGAGAACTTGGAGATCCCAGAGGTCTTTGGACTGGTTTGAGAAACAGTGGTATAGTACCTGACATCAGATGAGATTCAGGCATTTCAGTTTGTGATTACAGTGAAAAATGCCCCAGAGTATCTCTCATTGTACAAAGGTTTCAAAATTTGGCAGTGCTGATTACTCCAGCTAATGCCATGATTATAAATAGCTCTTAAGACCTCAGGCTTAAAGACCTCCTTCCAGAAAAATCCTGCAGACTGGTTCCTTGGTGAATTTGGGATTTTAATAAAATGGTGTTCCTTGGCTTGGGATAGAATAAAACTCATAGCCCAGATGATGTTCCAACCTTCAGAATATTTGGTAAACTGCAGTGGAGGTTGCCTATTAGGATATGGATTATCAGACTGCAGAAACCACACCTTCCTCTAATCATTAACTTATCTCTTCACCACTGACCCCACAGTCCTGTGTTTGTCTCATGCCAGTCTTCCAGGTGAGAGTGGGTAGGGTGACTAGGGGGATTAATTCTCTTAGGGAGTCTGAAGTCTTGATTCTGTTCATTGTATAGGCTTTGCCTTTGATTCTCCTGCTCCTCTCTCCTTTCCATCTGGCTTCTAGAGGGAATGTGTGTTCTTTTTTGCTGCTCCTCCTGAGTAATAGCCTTCTATAAATCCTCTGGGGAGGCTTAAGCTGTAGACCAGGGATACTAGAGTGACTGCAAGGACTCTGGACACCCACTGCCTCTCCTTTCACACCAAAAGCTAATCTGCCAGTCTCTCCTCTGCCCTTTGCTGTCTCCACGCTCTCATTTCAGAGATTCCTTCCCCATTCCTTTTAGCCACCTAGGTTTGGACATTGGGAGTAGCCCGGACCTGGATGGAACCTAAACCTCCCGCCCCAGGGTATACAAGCAGGATCTTCTTGCAGTCAGACACCCCTGGATGGCCACACAAGGCTGTGTGAGTATGCTCATCTGTGTGTGCAGGCGTATATGGATCCTGGTATTTTGTCTCTTGCCACATTGATCTCACCCTTTATCATGTGGATGTGGCTGACAGTCAGTTCATTCACTCTCTTTAACCTGGTGATCACTCCTGGGATTTTCTAAGCCAAGATCTTCCCCAACCTGGGTCAGAGTTCAACATCTCAACAGCCAACATAGCCCCTTCTTCTCACATGTCTCTCTCGAGAGTGAATGTTTTGGTGTGCTAATGTGTTGGTGTGGAATGTTGGCATGAGTCCATTTATTCACTCATTCAACTCATTTTGAAACCCCTACTATATATATATATATATATGTGTGTGTGTGTGTGTCAGGTGATACTGATACACAGATAATAGAGATAAGTGATATATGTTTTACTATCTTGAAGAAACAACTCAGTCCAGGGAGATAAACATGTAATCAAATACTTAAAAGACGATGTAACAACTTCACGAAAAGATGTGCAAATCTTTTCCCGGACATTATGAAAATAATTTTCAACTCTACCTTGTAGACTGAGTAAAGAATTTAAGAAAGTGATTACATTAAAGCTGACTCAATTAAGGAGTGGTTAAAGTCAGAGGGACCAGAATGCTCTTGTGAAGTTTAGGAGAACTGCAGATTCTTTTTTAGACTGAAGTCTAGGATAAAAGGTTAGGGAAGAGGTGAAAATTTATGATGTGTAGTTGGCAGAAAACAGACCACTCAAAGAACTTGAAAAGAATTATGAGAATGGTATGAAGTTGAGATGAGGACTCACAAATTTGTGGTAGTGTCATTTGCATTTTTGGTGATGTTTTCCCACATGGAATGTAGAAAATTGGAAGAAATCAGAAGTAACAACTTGGGGATGAGGTTTAGAGAATGTGATGAAGATGCAGTAGAACACCAGAAGAAAAACAGTGAGATACAGTGTCCTACAATCACAGAAAGGAGAGGTTTCAAGGAATACTTATGGTTAAATTATGCCAAATGCCATAGAGACTAAAGAGGATACAGGATGAGAAAAGGCCATTGCTTGGATAAAAGAGTGTCTTTGGTTTCCGTACAGTCATGGAAATAAAAATGAGATTAAAAGGATTTGGAGAGTCAATGGTATACAAAAAGTAGAAGTAGCAAATGCTGAAAATGTACTTGATAAACTTAGTAATAAAAGCATAAACACAAGTTAGACAATAGACAACAAGGAATGGTATAATCAAGGAAGGTTGTGCTGCTTTTCTCACTTGTTTCCCCCCCGAGGAAAATGTAATTTCTTTAAATTGTAGTGAAAAATCAAATAACATAAAAATTACTGTCTTAACCATTTTTAAGTGTACGATTCAGTAGTGTTAACCACATTCACATTGTTGTGTAACAGATCTCTAGAACTTTGTCATCTTGCAAAAGTGAAACTCGATACTCATTGGACAACTCCTCATTTCTCCCTCTTCCCAACCTCTGGCAACTACTTTTTTACTTTGTTTCTATGAGTTTGACCACTGCAGATATCTCATATAAGTGGAATCATACAGTATTTGTCCTTTCGTGACTGGCTTATTTCACTTAGCATAATGTCCTCAAGGTGTATTCATGTTATAGCCTGTGACAGGATTTCCTTCTTTTTAAAGGCTGAATAATATTCCATTTTATGTATAGGCCACATTTTGTGTAACCATTCATCTATCGATGGATGCTTGGATTGCTTCCATCTCTTGGCTATCGTAAATTCTATGGCCTTTTTCTCTTTAAAGTAAAAAAATATTGAGAATACCTAATAATGAAATTAAAGAGATGAAAGCAAAGTTAAGAAAAACAGAGAAAACAAAAAGATAATAAGTTTCAAGAAAGGCAATTAGTGTTCATTTCAGTGTACAGCAAAATGGAGGTCTGCTTGATTTCTTTCTTGCTCTGCTCTATCCCATTAATTGTTATTTTGACGTTATTAGGTTTTGAAAAAGAGGCAGTATGTGAGGTGGTTCAGAGCATGGAGCTTGGATCCAGCTCTTTACTTCACTATCTTAAGGTTCGGTTTCGTCATTTACATAAAATGGATAGATGATATTGCCATAGAGTAAGGTCATTCTAAAGATTAAATAAAATAACGACCCTAAAGCGTTTAATGCAGTACCTCTCAATGAATAGCAGCTTTGAGAAAGGATATTTATAATATTCTAGAATATAAAGCTGGAGGGTAGGAAGAGGCAAGAGATGAGAGGGAAGAAGTAAGCAGGTGCTAGATTACAAAGGGTCAAGTGAAAGATTATTATTAATTTTCTGATTACAAAACAACTTGTTTTTGTTGTAGAGTATTTAGAAACTGCAAAATCACACAAAGATGAAAAGCAAAAGTCACTTATAGTCCCGTCACTCAGAAAAATACACACACACACACACCTTGGAGAGACAAATTTTAAAATGAGAATTATAGTGTAAAACATTTTTATAATCTACTTTTCTATCTTAAATATTTTGCAAACATTTTTGATGTCATAAAATAATTTTACACTTTTTCAGTGGCTGCATAGTATTTCATCATTTGGATGTGCTGGGGCCCAGGGAAGGGCACGGCAAAGTACCCAACAATAGCATATTAATTATTTAGAATTAAAGTTACTTGAGAAGCAAAGAGGGCATTCTGACCCTCCTATCTCTGTTCCCCTGAAAGCAGGAAATAAATCTCCCATATGAAATTGTTCTCCCATACATCCTTATCACCAGAGCTAGGGAATTCGGGGCTGAGAAACCTGAATAAACAAACCTTGCTAATTTACTACCTCAAGCCTAAACTCTGCTTCAATTCCTTGCTAATTATGTACCCCAAACCTAGGTTTCTTTATCCTGTCAATTCTTTACAAATTCATTGTTTGTTTGTGTAAAAGATATGTACACCGCCTACTTTGTTCACTCTCCGAGCATCATTTCTTTATGCTCTACAACACATACATATTAAACTGGGTTTTTCTCCTGTTAATCTGGTCTTGTGTCTCCTTTACTATTAGTTTACAAATAAGAACACAAGAAGGGGAGAAAGGGGATTTTTCCCCACCCTGACAGATGTTCTATATTTAAGAATATTTGTCTTTTTCCAAAGCTTTATGCTTATAATTAATATTTTAATAAACATCCTCACAGATTCATTTTGCCCATATTATTTTTTGACAAAATATTATTACATTTGTTTGTGATAAAATAAGTTTGAATTTACTTTATCAAAGTACATTGCTCATTTAATGCATTTTCTATATTGACAAGTTATCCCTCATGCAGGTTTTAATAATTTATTTGTCCAACAAAATAAGAATCTCATTTCCATTGAATATTATAAATTTTTAAAAATCATGCCAATCTGATTATCAAAAAAGTCATCTAATTTTATTTGTCAGTGTTTAATTTTACTGAGATTAAAATTTACTTATTATGAATTGTCAATTCACATTTATACTTTTCTCTTGTAATAGTTATAATTTATTTTCTTATAAATTTATCATCAGACTTTCTATGTTAAGGATATTAATCCTTGATCTTCTACATATGTAATAGTTATTTTTCCATGTTGCTTTTTACCTTCAAATTTTGTGTATGTGTAGAGATTTCTTTTCCAGCTTTACTGAGGTATAATTGACAAATAAAAGTTGCATATATTTAAGGTATACAATGTGATGTTTTGATATAAGTATACACTGTGAAATGATTACCACAATCAAGCTAATTAACATATCCATCATCTCACATAGTTATTTTTTTTTTTTTTGGTTAGAATAATTGAGATCTACTAACCTAGCAAATTTCAAGTATACAATGCAGTATTATTAACTATAGTCACCATGCTGTACATTAGATCTCCAGAACTTATTCATCCTGCATAATTGAAATTTTGTTCCTTTTTACCAAAATTTTCCCTAACCCCCAGTCCCTGGTAACCACCATTCTACTCTCTGCTTCTATGAGTTCAACTTTTTTAGATTGTATATATAAGTGAGACCATACAGTATTTGTCTTTCTGCTTCTGGCTATTTTCACTTAGTATGATGTCCATCAGGTTCATTCATGTTGTTGCAAATGGCAAGATTTCCTTCCTTTTTTAAGGCTGAATAATATTCCATTGTATATATATATCTATAAATAGATATATATATAAATAGATATATATAGATTATATATAATACAGCCTTTACTGATTCTAATTTCTATTCTGATCCAATGATTTACATTCTAATTTCTATTCTGATCCAATGATTTACATTCTAATTTCTATTCTGATCCAATGATTTATATTTCTCTTTTTTTCACTATTCAAATCTCATTTTCATTGCTATAATTTGTTTTATCTGTGTTGTATTATCATTGTAATTCCTTCCTGCTTTCATTTTAAATATTTATTTATTTGAAATAATTTTCTATTTTCTTTTTTACTTAGAAACTGCGGGCTACATTGTACAATAAGTCAAAGAATACAGAGAAACATTAAAAAGTGAAAGTCTTCCCTCAGCCACTTGCCCTGCTCCCACTGGAATCCCACTTCCTGGGGGTAGTCACCATTAACAGATTATTTTCTGTGGATCTACAAACCATGTATACAAACTCATCTAATACAGCACAGTAGCTTTCCTAAGAATCCTTACATATAGTTATTTGATTGTTTTATGTTTTAACTTTGGGGGAAGGCTAGGTTCTAATTTCAAACTTACATGACAATAATTTCTCTTTTAGATTTTAAATAATAAAGGAGTATTTCAATAGTTTTAAGTATATTTTGTTGTTACACTCAAACTCTAATAAATTAAATGATCAACTGATCAAAATTAATACATTTGAATCTTATTGTTAGGTACTTGTGATTATATTGATCTATTCTCTTTACATTTGTATATGTTTGAAACTTTCTATAATAAAAGAGTTTTGAAAAAAGAATAACATGATTAAATCAAACCAGTGCTTGTCTTTGCCCTTCATTCCATAGACTTAGAAACCTCTCGTTATCCCCTATCGCACTTGACCTTGACATTGAATTTTGCTAGCAACACAGTTCCAGTCCCAAAGGATGAGCAAAGAGCAAAGAATGAAAGGGTAAAAATAATGAGAATAAGCATCTTCTTCAATC
Source organism: Diceros bicornis minor (assembly GCF_020826845.1). Taxonomy (NCBI): domain Eukaryota; kingdom Metazoa; phylum Chordata; class Mammalia; order Perissodactyla; family Rhinocerotidae; genus Diceros; species Diceros bicornis. The sequence goes on along the minus strand of NC_080746.1, from coordinate 64,933,484 downwards.
AGACACAGCAGCCATGTGTTCCCACACTTTGCCCTCAACACCTGTGTTCCTAATCTTGCGGTTACATCTGGGTCATGATCCCATTCTTATAATTGATGTTATATAATATTATGAGCTAGCCTTGTTTACTGTCCTATATTCTTTAAATAGTTTATATTTTATTTGACGTTTACATAAATGCGATAAGATATGTATTACTTATATCACCATTTCACAGATGAGGAAAGCTAGGCATGGAAAAAGCTATGTAATTTGCTGTTGGTGATACATCATCTAGAAAAGCCAGGATTCAAACCCTGCAGTTTAGCTGCAGAACCCTCACTGCCAATCAATGAACTATGCTGTCTTCTTACAACTGACAGCAGTCGTGATCTGTGGACTCTCACTGCAGGAGAAATGCCTGTGGAAATACACGCATACCACAAATACACATGTGTACACAAACACACACACCCATTCACACTCCACTTACAGGGTTAAAATGATATATCACATATAAAGTCTGATGGTTTGCTTTACATTTAATAACCTGTCACAGATTCATCTTGCTATGTCACCAAACTTGGATGTTACATCCTTTTAAATTTTACCTAAAAGGCAAAATATGATATCTTATTTGTTGTTTTAATGTGCATGTTTTTCTTTCATATTTATTGTTCAGTTTTACCTCTTTTTGTGAATAGGATATTTAAATCCTTTTTTCATTTTTTAAATGGACTATATGTCTTTTATTATTGATTTTTAAGAGGTCTTTATGTATTACAAATAATTTTAAAGTTCTGTTAAATTTTCTTGCAAGTATTTTCTCAGACTTATTTTATTTTTTTAATTTTGTTTATAATGGTATCCACTACATAGATGTCTGATTTTTTAAATTGTCAAGTTTGTTAGGATTTTTATTTATGATTTTGTGGGTGCAAGTGCATGTTTAGGAAAGCTTCTATCACCCTCGGATTGGATATATAGATGCTACTTAATTTCAAAGAAAACTTAAATATTCTTAAAAATTAGATCATTAATGCATTTGGGATTAATTATTGTTTACACTTAGACTATATGTATGTATAAATATACATGTATATACGCATATAATAATGTTCTAAAGTGATGAACAATTGTCTCGTATCTTTTGCAAAGTAATATACTTATTTAAGATGACATGTTTGTCATATATTAAATTTTCATACATACTGGGACCTGCCTCAGTTCTATATTTATCAGCCAAATGTTCTATGCCTGCTCAGTATACACTATATTAATAAGGGAGAGAAATTTACTATATATTTCATATTTGGTAGGATATGTTTTCTCTACTCCCTCATTTTTCTTTTCCACACATCATTTTTTCTATCATAAAATTACTCAACTAGATAAAATGTAGAATAAGCGTATTAAATTTTCTTATAAAAATCTTCTGTGAGCTTGACTGGAATCACAGTGAATTTATGGATTAATTCGGATGAAATCATATCTTTATAAGACTACGTTGTTCTACTCATAAAAGCAGTGTGTCTATTCATTTTTTCAGGTATCATGTTTCATAGTTTTTTCACGTAGGTCTTGAATGCTTCCTAAGTGTACATTTGGTGAAGTTTAGCCATTGTGAAGGAATTTTTTTTTTACTAAAATTGCTGCTTGGTTATTTTTGGTGTATAATACAAGAATGTTCAGTTACTCATCTAGTACCAGACCACATTTCTTACCAGTTACCACAGGCTTGAATTGGCTCTTTTTGATTGTTTTTATGTTACGCCATCAAATTATTTGCAAATAATCTAGATCATTTTTCTCAATATTTGTTCCTTTAATTCCTTCTATTGTCATTCAGGTAAAACCCTCCAAAATGTTTGAAAATATCTCTTAAATATGCCTGACAGTTATTTTTATTCCTACAGATAGTTCTGCCATGGTGGTGTAGCTCTAAAACCCTTAAAATGGAGAAGATCTGTGGGTTTGTCTTCAAAGAGTGGGTGTGGGGAATAGACAAAGAAAGTTTAACCTTCTCTACAACCAGTTTTTGAGTAAGACAGAAAAAGGATTGCAGGATACAGAAGGAGTGAGGAGGCTTAGGGGAACTAGTTTGAAAATTTCTCTGAGTCTTGGTTTCATCATCTGTATACTTGGGGTAATAATAACTACCTCATACGGACTTGAATAAGAGGATTTAAAATAAAAAGTAAATGTAAAGAAACTATTAATAATGCCTGGCACCAAGGGAGTGCCCAACACATGATAATTAGTATTATTGTGGCCACAGGGCCTTGGCAAGGAGAGAGAAAACAGTGTGGAGGACAGATGAGGGCATATTTAAAGGATGCTACTGAGTGCGGGATGACCAATGAGGCAGCTAACTTCGCTGGTGTTCCTCAGCACCTTCTTCACCTTGAAAACAAATAGCAGAAGAATCTGTTTAAGGGCCAGGATCACAGACTACTACATCATCCCTTAATTTCCCATTCCTTGTTCAGAGTGCTTTTTTATGACTATTTTGTAAATAGTAAAATGAAAAAAATCAGCCTTCATAAACATTATAAGACAGTTTGCAGCATAAAAATCTAACTTGAAAATCTAAGCAACATCAATTTGTTTGCTTCCCAAACCTACATAACAGGAAGGCTGCACTGTGAGCAGGACTCGAGTCCTCTCGAGACTGTACGTAGTTGAGTCAAGGTTTGGTCACGTAGTATATTCAGGATGATTCTGCTCCTCTGGTGCTGCTAAAAGATTCAAGGAGAGAGAAAATCAGAAATGGCTTTCAATTGTCAGCACTACTGAGCAAAGAGAGAACTCTGTCTTCTGACACATGGAAGCTGTTAAGAGATAGAAATCAATAGCCCGGTTTTACTAATAACACCTAAGCTACTCAGATTTTTTCTATAACTGACCACTATGTGTTTCTTTTCTTGGTGCTGACCTATAAACAGCAATAAATACTCATGGGAGAAGAAAACCAAACCCATGTGACTGAATTTGTCTTCCTGGGTCTTTCACGGGATCCACAGACACAAGCTCTGCTCTTCTTCCTTTTTCTGACCATCTACCTGCTGACCGTGCTGGGAAATCTGTTTATCATTGTGCTCATTCACACAGACTCCAGACACCACACACCCATGTACTTTTTCCTGAGAAACTTGTCTTTTGCTGATCTCTGTTTTTCCACTACCACAGTCCCCAGGTGCTAGCCCACTTCCTGGTAAAGAGGAAAACCATTTCCTTTGCCGGATGCTCAACACAGATAGCTGTCTTCCTTCTGGTTGGGTGTACAGAGTGTGCACTGCTGGCGGTAATGTCCTATGACCGGTACGTGGCTGGTTGCAAGCTCCTGCACTACTCCACCTTCATGACACATGGGGTATGTGTCCAGCTGGCCATAGGGTCCTGGGCCAGTGGAGGATTTTTTTTTTTTGTGAAACTCCTGCCCTCCTGAAGCTGGCTTCACAGATACCTACAGCACAAAAATGGCCATTTTTGCAATGGGTGTGGTCATTCTCTTAGCTCCCGTCTCCCTGGTCCTTGTCTCCTACTGGAATACTATCTCCACTGTGATCCAGATGCAGTTTGGGGAAGGGAGGCTTAAAGCCTTCTCCACCTGTGGCTCCCATCTCATTGTTGTTATCCTCTTCTATGGCTCAGCAATATTTGCCTATATGAGGCCAAACTCCAAGATAATGAATGAAAGGGATAAAATGATCTCTGTGTTCTACTCAGCAATGACACCCGTACTGAACCCCATCATTTATAGTCTGAGGAACAAGGATGTCAAAGGTGCAGTCAAAAGTGACCGCAAAATAAACTTTTTGAAGGTGGGGATCTCTGGTTATGATGACAATTTCAGGGATGTGGAGAGAAGTGATTTTCTTGTAAATGTTTCCCATTTACATCCCATTCCTCTACTTTTTTTTCATCTGCTATTTTCCCATACCTCTTCTCAGATAAATTCATCAAATTGCCTATTCAAAGCAAGGCACCTTGAGAGACACAAGGGGTCTAAGAAAAGAAATATAGAAAGAAAAGGAAGGGAAAAACAAAAGGAAGGAAGGGAGGGAGGAAGGGAGGAATGAATGAAAGAAGGAAGAGAATGAAAGGTAGGTAAGTAAATAGTCTCTACTCTCTAAGACCATACAAGCTAATAAGAAAATTAAAACAAGTAGACATACAACTATACATAAACAAAGAACAAAATAAACAAAACTATCGCAAATATGAGAATACATTTCTGGCAAATGGAGTCATTTCCTTCATTCCTGCGTGCATTCATCAAATATATTTTAAATGTATTATATTCAAAACATTATATATATATATATATATATATATATATATATATATATATATATATAAAATATATCCTAGGTACATTTCTAGAAGCTGGGGATATAGACATAAAAAGTAAAATCTTCGTGGTGTTTATTTCTAACACAGTCTTAAGTTCTAAATGTAACACTTTTGAAATTTAAAAGAAAACACATTTAAGGAATAACAAATGATAAAATTTTTCTAAAAGTATGTGTAACATTAGGAAAATAGTGAGATATAAAGCTGAAAAGTAAGACCAATAGTCTAGATTGATAAATGTTTTGAATTTCATATTAAAGAATTTGCCCAGCATGTAATTCTGAAAATGTTGAAGATTGGGAAATTTATGGGACAGTGATGGAAAATGGGGATAAAGTTAAGAAAAGGAGGGCTGAGTCACCGTTTTATGCTTTGGTGGTAAGACATTTGTAATGTAGACCACAGTTTTGTATATCATGACTTGAAATGGTCCCTGAGCTGTTATGAAAATATTTCTCAGTACAGAATGGGGTGGGACAGTCGATCTCAGGAATCTCCATTTGTAACAAGCCCCGGTGATACTTAAGCAAACTAAAAATTGTACACTGGTTTTTAGGCAAAGAGATGGTTTTTATATAAACAAATTGTATGATTATTTGCTTAATGTCTGACACCCCCCTTTAGACTGTAAATTCCATGACAGTAAAGACTGTGACTGCTTGTTGATCTCTATATTATCAATTCTAATAAAGTGCCTAGTCACTACTGTTGCTCAAGAAACATCAATTTGAATAAATAAATAAAGCTGGAGTTTAGGAGAGAGATGTGGGCTGGAGAAATAGATTTAGAAGTTTACTGCAAATAAATTCAAGCAAAGTTCGACACACCCAAGGATGTGTGCCAAAGGTTTAAGCCAGAACACCAATTGTACGCCCTACAGTCTTGAGAGAGTTATATTAAAACACAAGTGCCTGGTCCTACTGCAGGCCACAAGGGTGGCAAAGATGGAGGAAATACATATGCTTTGTAAAAATATCCCAAAGTAATTCTGAAGTGCAAACCTGGATGAGACGTATTGTTGGAGAAAGACAGCAGGAAAGAATCCAAGACAGAATCTTGGAGTTACCAACATTTCAAGGGGATGAAGAGTAACCAGTCAAGCCCGGAGCATTCAGAATCAGAGAAACAGAAGAAGCTGAATAAAGGCGTGTCAGAAGTGGAAAGGAGAGGCCTTCCAGGAAAGATTTCTCAACCGTCTCAGAGTTTATGTATCTACAAACGGTTATTGAATTTTTCAGTTTGGTCATTATTGACCTTAGCAAAAATCATAACAGCAGAATAATGGAATCACATAGTTACAGACTTTTAGAAAGCATACAGAATGCATTCCTGAGGAGGTGACTTTTAAGTTGAAAACTGAAGAATGAAAGAGTGAACCAGGTAAAGGTGTGGTTTGGGTAAGAGGCAGGAAGGCAGAGAATAAGCTGGGGGAAGTACATAAATTTTACTTTTTACTAAGACAGGCTTTCTTCAGCCCTAATGTAATAAAAATAGTCTCCTGTGTTATGTTCTAGTACTAATTTTAGTTTTCCTTTACGTAAAGTAACACTAGTTGCTCTAACATACGGATCGGCAGACTTTTTCTATAAAGAGCCAGATAATAAATATTAGGCTTTGCAGGCCATACTGTCCCCATCACAACTACTCAACTCTGCCACTGTAGCAGGAAAACAGTCACAGATGATACAAAAATAAATCTGTTACAATAAAACTTTATTTGTAAAAACAGGCAGTTCAGATGTGGCCCTGGGGACGTGTTTGCTGACCCCCACTCTTAACAGATAAATCTCAAATCTCAGCGGCTTGACAGGTAGAAGTTTATTTTTTTCTTACATTAAATTCTAGTTGAGGGATGGAGTGGCAAATGTGTGGACCCAAGCTGACAGAGCTCTGCTATTTGAGGCTTTCAAGATCATCCTGCATGTCATTATCCATAAAGGTGAAGATCAAAAGTTGTTCACTGGAAGGTTTTGTAGCTTAGAAGGAGCATATCACATCTGCTCACATTCCATTCACTGAAACTCAGTCATAAGGCCCCATGTCAATGCTGGGGAAAAAGTGGGACATGAATCTGACATACGCAGCCTGACACCAGGCTTTGTTTTTAACCATTAGATCTTTAAAATATCTGCAATTTATTTTACGAGAATTTATGTACGTGAGTTAGTATGCTACTTTTCTTTCTTTCTTTTTTTTTTTTTTTTGGTGAGGAAGATTAGCCGTGAGCTAACATCTGTTGTCATTCCTCCTCTTTTTGCTGAGGAAGATTGGCCCTGAGGTAATATCATGCCCATCTTCCTCTACTTTACACATAGGACGCAGCCACAGCATGGCTTGATAAACAGTGCACAGGTCTGCGCCGGAGATCCACACCCATGAACCCCAGGCTGCCAAAGTGGAGCATGCAAACTTAACCACTACGCCACCAGGCCTGCCTCAGTATGGTACCATTTTTCTAAATATTTAGCCATTTGTTCTAGTACCATAGTAGGTCATTCTTTCCTCATTGATTTCAAATTCTACCATAACATATATTAAATCTCAATACGCATATTGGTGTATTTGTCAATTACTGCACTTGTTTTGCTGCATTTCAATTGCTCTAGCTTTAGCTGGTAGGACATAACTTTTATTTTTCTCCTATTTTACAATTTTCTTAATAGTTAATAAGCTTTCTACTTTTCAGCTTGTCAAAATCCACTTTTTAAAATGTCATTAGAATTTTGATGGTTATTACATCAAATTTATAGATTATTTAGCAAAAGTTAACATATTTAAATAAAAATATTAAATCTTTTCACCTAGGAACATGGCATATTCCTCTATTTCTTCAGTGAAAATATACACATGCATGTAACTTTTTATACTGTTATTGTAGAGATTATGCTATACATATTCCTAGACTTTATTGAGAAGACGCTACGACACACACATAGCATAGTTCATGGTCTCACGGAGCTTTCATCTTGGAAGGTGGAGACAGAGAGTAAGCAAGTAAACTAAGGTATAAATAAGAAAGTTTCATATAATGATAAGTGCAATGAAGATAATAAAACACAATGTGTGATAATGCCTTTCAGTTTGAGTGTATGCCACTTAGATTGGTAACCTCTTCGAGAAGTTAACATTTTTAAGATGGGACCATAGCAAGCTAAGCACACTTGACAGAAGAACATCACTGCCTAGGAGAATAGGTACTACTTGATCCTAAAGCAGGAACAATTTTGGACTGTGTGATGGACAGCAAGAAGGTCAATGAAGTTAGACTAGAGTGAGTGTAAGGGAGCACAGTTTCAAATACGGACTGAAAGGCAGGGCAAGATCATGTACATCCTTGTTGAAACATGACATGATCTGATTTACAGTCACGTGCCACTTAACGACAAGGATATGTTCTGAGAAATGCATTGTTAAGTGATTTTGTTGTTGCCCAAACATCCTAGAATGTACTTAACACAAACCTAGATTGTATAGCCTACTACACACCTAGGCTATATGGTACTAATCTCATGGAACCACCATTGTATATGTGGTCTATCATTGACTGAAATGTCGTTATGCGGTGCATGACTGTGTATTTATGAAGGTCAATCTGTAGACTACGGAGAAAATAGATTATAGTGGGGCAAGAGCGAAAAGAGAAAGACCTAGTGGGAAGCTATTGTAGAGCAGCAGGCAAGGGATTATGGTGACTTGGACTAAGATACTTGAGGGGAGACGAAGAGAAATGCACATATTTGGAATGTATTGTATAGATGAAGCCAACAAGACTTACTTACAAAAATGTTTATATTTAAGTTTTTCATTTGATCAATTGTGTGAATGATGATGCTATTAATCTGGATGAGAAATCATAAAGGAAGAACAGATTAGCAGGAGGACTAATCAAGAGTTATGTGTTGGATTAGGTTTGAAATTCCTAGTGGACACAGTGAGTAGGTAATCGATGTGTGAGTCTGTGGTTTATGGAAGCAGTCAGGTGCTTTTAAACCTATGCAACTAGATGAAATTACTCAGAAAGAAATTATTGAATGAGAAGAGAGGTTCATGTTAGTACTATGGGGAACTTCCAAATTCAGAAAGAGAAGGGGATTCAATAAGGTGAAGAGAGTTAAGGGAGAAAGGAGGAAAACTAAGAGTGAGTGGTCTCTAGAAGCCAAGAGAAGAAACAATTTCAAGAGGAAGGGAGTGGTCAACGGTATCAATGTTGCTGAATGGTTGAAGGAAGAGGGTACAGAAATGATCACTTTATTTGAAACATCAATGATGACTTTAACAAAGAACAAGTCCATGGAAACAGATGAGGCCTTTCAGAGAAGAAAATGGCAAGAGATGTACCTTTTGAGACTTTTCTTTCCCTGAAGAGAAGCTGAGAAAATAGGTCAATAACTGAAGGAGAAGTGGAGTCATGGAAAGGGATTTTTATGATGAGATAATCAGAGCATTTTTGTATCCTTATGGTTATGATCTAGAAGAGAGGAAGAAAATGATTAAAGAGATTCTGATGAAAGAGATTAAAGAGATGCTACAGGAGCAAAATCTTTGGTAGGTGAATGAGATTGGGATCCAAATTACTAGTGGAGGGGTCAGCCTTGGATAGACAGTTGTAAAGGGGGAAAGCAGGATGTGAATGTGCACATACAGACAGGCGGGTGGGAGGCTTGAAGATGGGAAGATAGGGGTTACTCTTTTTCAGCTTCCCTTCCCCTTCTGATCCTACACTTCACTTTCTGTTCCAAGTGAGATATGGGGTAAAATTGTCAGCTCAGACTGAAGTTGTGAAATAGTTATTTTAATAAAGGAATTGAGACTGGGTTCAGAAAGTGTGGTAGTACACCATGTTCTGGAAGACATAGCTGAGTATTGCAAAAAATGCCCAAATTATAAATTAATTTATAAGTTTAATAGATTCATAATCAAATTACCAGTAAGTTTTTAATATGTAGATGATAGAATCAAATATCTTCAGAAAGAGTAAAGAAGAGAACAAAGCTAGAACTGAAGAGATAGCCAAGAAATGTAGCTTAAAACCGCATTTATGAGAACATAATATGTGGTAAAAGAAATAGAAGAAATTAGTGGAAAAGGGAAGAATTATTTTAAAATGTTACTAAGAAAGTGACAACTTAGAAAAAAATTAAAAAGGCACCATATCAAGATAAATTAGAAATTTACATTAAAGGTTAAATGTAAATTATGAAATGATTAAGAAAAAATAAAATATATAAATTGTTACCTAAAGAGAGAGGGGAAAATTACATCTTAGTAATTTTAGTAAAATCACTGAAAGAAAACAGAAAAGATGGATGGATTTCACTATGCAAATAATTTTAACACCTCTCAGTCTAAAAATTTTTACCGCAGAGACATAAAAAGTTAAACAGCAAACTGGAAAAAGAGTTACTATCACAAATACAACAAAGTATCGGTATCCCTAAACTGTAAGGATTCCAACAACTCAATAAGAAAAAAAATAATTTATGAAAATTAAAATAACAGATTTAAATGTTATACCTAATAAATTAGTAAAGACTATATGTTAAACTTAACATGGAATAAGGTGTCGTGGATTAAATACACATACATGTTGCTGGTAAAAATGCAAAATGTTTAGCATTTTTAAAAAATCAACATGTATTTTTCTATCAAGAATGGTAAATAGATTTAGACCTTGGTTTTACTAATTCCATTCATAAGAATTTATTCTAAGGGAAAAAATCAGTCACACACCCAAAAGATCAAGATTGCTGTTTTTACACAAACACACCACCCACCACCACCACCAATATTAAATGCATAATGGTGATGAAATGGCCAATTCTATTACAAAGCATCCATGTGATTTAATATTATGTCACCATGTAAAAGTATTTCCAAGGTTATTTATTCATGTGGGAGTTAAGATTTATTAAGTATTCATTATATGCCAGATGCTGTTCTAAAGTACTTATATTTACTACACTTATATTTACGCTTATATTTACTAACTTTTATTTAATCCTCACAACAACAGCTATGAAGTAGGTCTTAACATTACTGCCGATTTACAGTTTGTAGACGTACAGACTTAGGTACAGAGAGGTTAAGTAACATACTCACAGTTATATAAGTAAGTATTGAATTCAAACATTGGTACTCTGACAACTGACCCCAGGCTCGTTGTCACTGCTCTATACAGCCGCCATATAATACAGGAAAACATTCACTATATATTAATAAGTGAAAAAAATCTCTATATTACATGCACTTATCAACTCAGTAAAATACATGCCTGCATTAATAACGGAAGGAAACATATCGAAATATGTATAGAAGTCATCTCTGGGTAAGGAGAATTTAGTTGGTTTTTGTCTATTTCTAGTGTTCTTAATTTTATTATTTTCTTAAGAATAACTTCTTTTAGTGTCACAGATGAAACAGTGCTGTTTTATTTTTGAAAGAAAAGGGGCAAGTGTTAGCAAATTTCCACAAAAAGCAATATTCCCTAAAATAGTGCCACTCAGATGAACCATGTTATTTTGAATCTTCAAAACAACTCACAGCTTTTGTTTCAATATTTCCAGACTTATAAACAAATGGTAGGAGAACAGAATATTTTAACTACTAGAAAAGGAAGGTATATGTTCTCGTCTCCTTTTGCAGCACAAATACACATCCACAGACTCACACATTCACGCATATCAAGCGTATGAACCCTTTGCGATTGTAGGGATGCTTCAAGACAGCCTTGAAATAATGGAAAACCAATTTTGTTTTGTTTGTGTGTTTGTTTATTGCCAAGGAATAAGCATAGTTGTTTATTATGGATCTTGCTTATAAGATGCCTTAACTTTCTATTTTTTTCATTTCAGTAGCAACTGAATTTTAGGCAGTATAAAATATTGCCATGTCAAAAACAAACAAAAAAAAACCCAAACCAAAAAAAAAAACAGGGGTTGACATCCAGGTGGGGCAGTTTCCATAGTGGCTGATGTTTGGAAAAAAGAGGAGTGAACATGATGTAAACACATGAAAATTGCTACCAGATTGGGCATAAAATTAGGCTGGCTACATGATTTTTTTTTTTTTTTTTTTTTTTTTGCTGAGGAAGACCAGCCCTGAGCTAACATCTATCGCAAATCCTCCTCCTTCTTTTTTCTTTCCCCTTTTTCTCCCCAAAGCCCCGGTAGATAGTTGTATGTTGTAGTTGCACATCCTGCTAGTTGCTGTATGTGGGACGCCGCCTTAGCATGGCCAGACAAGTGATGTGTCAGTGCACGCCCCGGATCCGGATCTGGGCCGCCAGTAGCAGAGCACGTGCACTTAACCGCTAAGCCACGGGGCCAGCACCTGGCTGTATGATTTTTAACAAAGCCACTTAGTCTAGAATTTGTGCAATTCTCAAAGTGTCCTCCCCTGATTTATGGGCCTTGTTAAGGCCTCCCACTTGAAACTTTCTTTTCTTTGGTTCTCATGTTGGTCCAATATGGACTCCCAAGGTCAGAGGTCGTGTCTAAAGTTGGCAAAAGTCCCTAATCCCATTTAACTTAGAAGCAACCAGGGAAAATAGAGAGTAAATTTTAAATAGAGTGTGACTCATACCTTATAAACTACCTCCTGGAAAGAAGAATTAAAAGAGCGTTTGACAAGTCAAGTTACATTCCTTCATTTTTCTGCTAAAAGATATACTCTGCACTATGGTGTTTATGCCTCGAGTATTTGACTCTTAGCAGAAATCTTCTGATGTTGAGGAGGAAAGAATTTTGAGGGAAGCCATAAGCTCTTCCTAGGTGGCAGAGTGTGTTGGCAGTATTTCCCCAGGACCCTCCTCAAGGCCCCCATGACCTCCTTATTCCTGAGGCTGTAGATAAGGGGGTTCAGGGCTGGGGTGACAATCGTGTAGAAAACAGAAATGATGTTGTCCTGCTCGGGGCTGTGGAGAGAACTGGGCAGGACGTACATGAATGTGGCAGCTCCATAGAACATTCCGACCACAGTCAGGTGGGAAGAGCAGGTGACGAGGGCCTTCTGACGCCCCTCATTTGAGGGCATATGGAGTATAGTAAATAGGATTAGTGTGTAGGAGGCAAGGATAGCAACAAGAGGGGGCATCAGGAAGGTCACACCCATCACATACACCATGAGTTCATATCTGGAGGTATCTGCACAGGCCAACTTCAGCAGAGGTGGGATCTCACAGAGTAGGTTCCTGATCTTCTGGGATGTGCAGAAAGGGAACTGCATGGTATACCAGGTGTATCCAAGGGCACTCAGGGATGCCAGGATCCAGGATGTGGCCACCATGAGCCAGCAGACCCTGGGCCTCATGAGGACCATATAGTTCAGAGGATAGCAAATGGCCACATACCTGTCACAGGCCATGAAGGCCAGTAAGAGGTCCTCTGCACCACCCAGCATCAGTGCCAGGAACATCTGAAGGGCACAGCCCCCAAAGGAGATGGTATTGTCACAGCGCAGAAAATCCAAGATGGCCTTGGGAGCAACAACAGATGTGAAGAGGAGGTCCATGAGCGAGAGCTGCCCGAGCAGAAGGTACATGGGCACACGGAGCTGGGCATCCATTGTGATGACGAGGAGCAGCAGGCCATTGCTGGTCAGGGCCAACATGTACAGGACTGTGATGGTGGCACAGAGCAGCTCAGGAGACCCACTGTTATTCAGAATCCCCGTCAATATGAAGCCACTTCCCAGGGTGGAGTTCCAGTGCTCCATTCTGTGTTGTTTGTTTAGTTGCCTAGAACGAAATGGATTCTCAGTGAATTTTTGTTAACATGGCCCCCTAGTTTTGTAACATCAGAGGCCCTGACGATGGCAACATGAGTCAAATGAGGTGATGCCATTCCCACGGGTAACTGACTTGACCTCTTGATCTCTGAGTTTCTGACTCTTTTAATTGTTTCTTGATAAAAGAGCCACGTAAATGGAGAACAGGCATCACAGTAATAGAGAAATATTAAGAGATCACTACTTGAAAATAATATTCAGGACATCAAACCTGAAAGTATGTCTTTCGGGAAATTGAAATCATCTCTCTCTCAATATGAAAACAATGTTCTGGCACCCATGCCCTTGATTATTCTTGCATAGGTTTTTTAAGTCTAATGTTTGACTAACGATTTAAATACCCAGGTAGTGTTCTGCATAGACCTATTTTGAACATGAAATTCTAAAACAGGTACAGAAATGTGATTTGTTTTTCAATACAACTTACATCCACATTTGTTTGCAGCACTCATGGCTGTAAAGACGAGCCATCATTGGAAGAGCTAAAGCTGTGTCCACCTTAGTGTGTTCACCTCTCTGGACAAGCTCCACACTCTCCGCGGGCCTGAGAGAGAAGGGAGTCTAGACTGTCTGAGACTAGGAGACGGTGTGTGTGACATTGTGCTGCTTTTAGAGATGAACCTTTAGGATCAATGCAAACTTAGGTTTTTGGGGTTTTTTTTTTAACAGGTCATGATGAAATGTGAGCCTCAGAGGACTCAGAAATATAGCAGACAAGGCCCTTTCCAGAAAGATCAGGGTGTTTTTGTTTGGGAGAAATGGTGAAAAGTGTAGGCAACAAAAGAGCATGTACTGTATGTTGTAATTAGTCTCAATAATCCTACCTTCACTCTCCTGCACCTGACCCAGATCCCCACTCTCCCTCTTGCAGAGACAGAGTATCCACACTGGATTGAAGGGCCACAGGGACAGCAACAAGGAACTCCTGTTCTGGAAGCTGCTGTTGGAGTGTGGTACCCAATTCCAGAGAGAAGCCAGAAGAGACAGGGACCTGAGATTGACAGAAATCAGGGTCATGCATCATGAGTATTGCACAGATAAAGCCAACTCTGAATATGTGTTAGAAAATCTGTAAGGGAAGCATTTTTCTCTAAATTATTTCCCTATATTGTGGCTTCTGCATTTTTGCATTTCACTGGTTACTACTGATCTCCTCTGAGTTTAATGTTAAAAATGTATTAGAGCATATGACAGGCATATCATCTGCTCTTAGATGGGACCTTGGTGGCATTTATTATCAGATAGGTGCAAAACTGCCTTATCAGAGGCCAGCAAAGCCCATTGGGGTCTAAAGACAGGTACTGATATTTCCACCAGGAAGCAGACACCCAGACCTGGGATGTAACAGAGATGCTTTCATCATCCTCACTGATTTCTCTTCATGTTTAGAACACCAAGAATAGAGCGAATTGGGATGGGTATAGAGCCCAAAGCAATAGAGAAGCTGGAGACAGAATAGCTTGAGTTCTTAGGGTCTGCTTTGGGCTCTGTTTCTCCGCTCAATATTCTTAGAGGCTGCATGCTTCCCAGAAAGAGAGAAAAGTCCTTACCTCAAGAGATGAGAAGGCCAGTTGCTTGAGCATGCAGACTGCTCTGGGGGTGGTTACAGGGTCAAGGATGTTCCCGTAGAAATGGGGAAGGAAGATAGGACTTTTCCAGCAGTATCCAATTTGCTTAATTTCTCCTAAGTTAAGAGTCTGAGGAGTCTGACCGAGATAGGTGTCAGCACCCTGTCTGGTCTTCTGTTCCTCTGCAGGTCCTCTCTGGAGATGCAGTAGATACACACGGAGAGCTAATACACTCCTTGGGTCTTTTCTATGGAGCAAGAAGATGGTTTCCTGTTCTCACACCTTAGGAGAATTAGGAGAAACTGTTTCTGTCACACAGTTTCCTCGGGAGAGAGTCCATCTAGCTCTGGAGCAGTAGTCGGACTGTGTTCTTGAGTCCAGATGCTCAGACATTCATTTAGTCTTGCGAGGGTCTGGGGGCAAAGATGAATGCAGCAGGAATCTGGAGGAAGTAGATATTGGACAAGCTGCCCAAGGGAGACCCTGCCCTGCCTGCCTTTACTGTCTCTGGGCAACAGAGAGCCAGGGCTCTGTCCTGGGGGAGGTTGCTCTGTCTCCTCATCCCATGACCCCACCCTTTCTCCTTTATTATTCTCCTAAATTCAGAGGGACTTATCTTCTCAGCTGAAATGGCCTCTCCTGGAAATGCTGGTCCAGGAAATAGGATGTTAATGAATCCTCTTGGGCATATTTCCTGGCCTGGTATCCCTGCTTTCTTCTCTCACTAAATGAGCTTCGAGACCCCAGGTTTCTATCTCTCTCTAAGGGAGGTACTGATAGCCCATTTCTAAAGTGCTGACTAAATAGACCAGGAAGCAAGGGCCCCTTTCACAGTCAGCCCTCCTCCACAGATCACAAGGTGGGTTTTGTGGCATCTGTGGGACACTCCTTCCACCTTCCTCCCCCTGGCCTCTTTTATGATCCTCTAAGCCTGGACTATTTCCAATTCAATATGACTGTGCTGTGTGGAGTCTGTAATTACAAGATCTTCTTCACTGACCTTTGACAATCCAGTGCGTCCTGTGCATGAGTCTGTGTGTCTTGGTGTTACTGTTTTCTGCCACCAGTGATGCTTGAAGAGAGTGGACAATTTTATATGTATTGAGCAGGAAAAATAAAAAGAAACACACATGGTACTGAAGCTGGAGAATGTCAATGTTAACGAAAATCTTTAAATGCTCTCAGAGACAAAAGATAGATTACCCACTAAATAAAGATAAGTAGATGATAG
Organism: Diceros bicornis minor; assembly: GCF_020826845.1. Lineage (NCBI taxonomy): Eukaryota > Metazoa > Chordata > Mammalia > Perissodactyla > Rhinocerotidae > Diceros > Diceros bicornis. Next base: position 64,917,566 of record NC_080746.1, on the reverse strand, counting down.
TGGACTTTTCAATGGCAGTAATAGGACACGAGAGAAAACCTTCAAAAGTGCTGATGGGGGGCTGGCCCAGTGGCGTAGTGGTTAAATTCGCATGCTCTGCTTCTGTGGCTCAGGGTTCTCAGGTTTGGATCCCGGCGTGGACCTACGTTCCATTCATCAAGTCTTGCTGTGGTGGCATCACAAATACAAAATAGAGGAGGATGGGCACGAATGTTAGCCAAGGGCCAATCTTCCTCACCAGAAAAAGAAAAAAAAAGTGTTAATGGAATATAACTGCACACTTAGAATTCTATGCACAGCTAAACCATCGTTAAAGAGTTGGGACAAATTAAAACAAAAATGGAAGAATCTACTGTGAAAGACCCCCCAATAAAATAATTTCAAGAAGAAGAAAAGTGATGCCTAGGGAATATATATAATATAGGAAGCAATGGTGATCACAGAAATTGGTTCAGTAAATGAGTTGGCAAGTTTAATTCATCAAAGAGAATAAATATACTTGTATTTTTAAAGAAGTAACACTAAAATTCTTCAACAAAACAACGAGATGGAAGTGGGATTTTTCTATGGGTACTTAAAGAAAGCCGTAGAAGCAGAATATTAAAAGTCTCATATTCATTTATTTAAAATGGTCATTTCCTATTTTTAAAATTTTATTAAGGCAAAATCTGCATACTATAAATTCAGCTTTTTCAATATACATTTCTGCAAGTTTGACAAATGTATATAGTCATGTAACCACCGCCAAAATCAAGATATAGAAATTTCATCAACCCCACACATTCTCCTGTGCCCTTTCGTAATCATCTCCTGCCCCCACCCAAGCCCCTGCCAACTGTCTGGTCTGTTTACTGTCACTATTATATTGGCCTTTTCCGGAATGTCATGTAAATGATATCATACATTTGGAGTCTCGCTCCTTTCACTTAGCATTATATATTTGAGATTCATCCATATTCTTGTGTCTATTAGCAGTCCGTTGCCATTTATTACTGAGTTGTATCCAGTTATATGGATGTATCATTGTTTGTTCATCCATTCACCAATTGAAGGACATTTGTGATGTTTCCAGGTTTTGTTGATTGTGAAAAAAGCCATTATACACACTCATGCATAGGTTTTTGAGGGGACATAAATATTCTATTCATGGGTAAATACCTCAGAGTGAACTTGTTCAGTTGTCTGGTACGTGTATGTTTAAGTTGATAAGAAACTGACAAATTGTTTTCCATAATGACTGAACCATTTTGCATTCCCAATTTACTCTCGTTTTGCATTTTATTAAGCTGTAAAATATAGGTTCTTTAAATTCTTATTCAAAATGAATGAAATATTGCCTGAAGCTTTAAATTACAAGTCTTCCCAAGTCGCATTTTTAAAAAAAACAATTTGGGGAAATGAGAAGGATTATTTATGCAAGTAAAGAAGAAGGTGCAATTCAAGAGAGAAAGTCATCCGGGGAAACACACACACACACACACACACACACACACACACACACTAATCATGCACACTTAGACTTGGAGACTAAAAACATTAATGACAATTAAGTCCTGTCTAGTTAACGATGTTGTAAGTATTCTTACAAAATTGCTTTATGATTTTTTAAAATATGTGGATTATAAAGATTTACTATATTTCTAATGGAATATAGCTTTTAATCTCCAACCACTTTTATGCTCATTGGTCATTATAGGTAATGATATTAAAATTCACATTTACCAATTTATAAAATATATAAACACTCATTTTCTTTGTCAGACAGATGAATCATAAACCTGTGTCTTTATTTCTTCTTCCTTTGTTCATATCAAAGTACAATTTTAGAAAAAGCCAAAAATATGATGCATTCAAATATAAAGTGATACATTTATTAACTTATGCAAGATATCAAAGCTGATTCAAAAGGTATAAGGAACAGGGCTTTATATATTGCATCAGGAAAGGCATTTTTAAATGTTAGAAATAATGATTGTCAAGTTAAATACAAAATTGATTGAGGTCCCAGAGAACAATAAATCGCAAGCCTTGTGGTTAGCGGTTAACATTTCTTACCATTGAGAAATCATTCTCGGATCTATAGGACACAGGACCACAAACTAAAAGGTAACTTCAAAAGTCTGCACCTCTAGAAGATGGGCACGGATGTTATCTCAGGGCCAATCTTCCTCAGCAAAAAGAGGAGGATTGGCATCAGATGTTAGCTCAGGGCTGATCTTCCTCACCCAAAAAAAAAAAAAAATGCCGTAGATAGAATTGAAATTCATGAGATGATGAAATAACCAAGGCAGAAAGTGTTGAGTGAGAAGAAAAGGGGGCTTGCAATGGAGCCAGGAGGAAATTCAATATTTAGATGTTGTGTTGAAAAGGAGGAGTAGACCAAGTGAAGACTGAGTCCAGTGGGGTACTTGGAAAATCTAGTGTGTGTGGTGGCCTGGAAGTCAGAAAAAGGAGGTGTTTCAAGAGGGAGAGAGTGGCCAATTGTGTCAAATGTGGCTGAAAGTTTGAGTAAGATGGAGACAGAGAAGTGATATTGAATTTGCAATACAAATATTACTGCTGATTTTCACAAGCGCAACTGCAGTGCGGGGGCGCGAGGAGAGAGCCTGATTACAGAGGCATGAGTCATAAATGGTAGAAAATGGTGTGGAAACTATGAGTATAGACAAATCTTTCAAGAGGATTTGCTCTGAGAAATGGAGTACACCTGCAGGAGAATCGTGGTTCAGGGAAGGGATCTTTAAGATGGGAGATACTAGAGCATGTGTGTAACCTATAGCAAATGCTCCAGTAGAGAGGGAGACGATGCATAGGAGAAGCAGGCAATTCCAAGACCAATTTCTTTGAGCAGTAAGGGAGCTAGGTATCAAGAATGCTAGTGGAAGGTGTGGCCTCTGATGGGCTCTTTGAAAAGACAAAAAGCTATGGGCAGATGTGCTGGTATGTTTGGTAGTGAAAGATGAGGAAAGACCCCTCTTTTCTCAAGGATGTATAATGCAAGGTTGTAGGGTGAGTGAAGGTGTAAAATGGTATTTTCAGAGGGTAACAAACAGATTGTACTAGGGTGGATCCTATGTTCCTGGAAGGTGAGACTGAGTATCGCAAAAAGTCAAAATTTCCAAATCAGTCTATGAATTAAATACAGTCGCAAAGAACATACCAATGGAATTTTTTTGGACATATAGCAGATGATTCAAAAGTTCATCAGGAAGAAAGTTGATGATAAAACTTAAGGAAAAGTTGGTGAGAAAAAATGAAGGAAGACAGTCTTAATAGACCACTATAACTAGAGAAACAAGCCCAGAAATACTGCCAATTGCTATTCTTATAAATATTTATAACATAAATATTGTAACGCTTCCTATACAACAACTCTTACCACATAGCTAAACAATAAACTGAAAATAAGTGTTGCCACATACATAACCGTCAAACTGTTCGTGATCTTCATCTATAAAGAGCTAGAGAAAATCATTAGATTAAAACAAAATTAGTAACATAAATGAAAACATCTGCTACATTTCATTAATATGTTTAATAAATTAGCAACGAGAGTTCATATGATAAGTACACACTAAAAAGGGCACAGTGGGGCACCCGCTTCCACCTACTGCTCCCAGAATGCGGTGTTCCTCACTTTCTAGAAAGCAATTTGATTCTTTGTCACAAGAATTTTAAATAGTATCTTTGCCTATACCCCAGTAATTCCACTTCTAGAAATTTCACCTAAGATAAAATCAGACCCTCACATAAGAAAATTTGGGAGAATAAAACTAAATGTAAGCAATGCCTAAATGTTTTACAGAGAACTCATATGATGGAACATTATGTAGTCATTTAAAATTAAGTTTTTTCCTTCCAGTTATAAAATAAGTAAGTCATGGGAGTGTAATGTACAACATGGTGACTATAGTTAATTATACTGCATTGCATATTTGAAAGTTTTTAAGAGAGTAGATCTTAAAAGTTCTCATCACAAGAAAAAAAATTCGTAACTATGTGTGGTGACAGATGCTATTACAGATGTGGTTACAGACTTATTGTGTGATCATTTTGAATATGTACAAACATCGAATCTTCTGTTGTACACCTGAAACTAATAGAATGTTATACGTCAATTATACCTCAATAAAACAAATTAAGTTTCTTCAAGACTGTTTACTATTTATTCATGTCATAGGCAGAATGTTTTAAGAACTATTTGCCACAATCTGGTCTAAGCCCCTGATACTTATTGTCTTATTTATCCTCCACAAAACATCACGAAATCATCGTGAGTCCTAATATTATCACCACTTTTAAATGAGCAAACTGAGGCACAAAGAGCTTAATTTAGTGTCCAAAGACACACAGATAATAAAGAGGGAGCAGAGATTCACACACACGCATTCTGGCCTCCTGCCTCCCTGCCACTCACTCCCTACTTCTAAATTATAATGTCCCCCCTTAACAAGGAAGAAAGTTCACCAAATTTAAAATGACAAAAAAGCAGGATTTTAATCAACATGTACATAACAATTCAGTAGAATACATATGTGGATAACAAAAATGAAAAGAAAACTTTTTAGGTAATTTTTGCTTTTTTTCAAATTTCAAAATTTTCTCAGTTTTCATAATGAATTTGGGTTAGTTTTATAAATTAGTTTTAGCTTTTATATTATGGTTTAGCTTTGTAGATTAAGCAATTTAAGATTGTTTTGGTCAAGAAAAGAAAGTATTCTGAGTTTTCACAAAGCACTATCCTCAACTATAATTCCAACTATGTGAGTCAGGGTATTACGGAGCTTCTTAACTGAACAGACTTAAGTTCCCAGCTTTTATTATAAACCTACCCATACTGATAAATCCAATGATAAAATAAAGCGTATTTAAGCTTCCTAGAAAGTGAATTATATATTTTATCCCTCCTTTCCTGTGGATACTGACATATACATATACTCGCCTCAAGAATAGGAACTCCTTGCAATTGTTTTGATGTTTCAAAACATGTCTGTATACATGTAAGGTCACATTTTTAAAGAATTCAAGCAATACACACAACGGATGTCTCTCACTGTTATCGTATCTCTAATCATCACTTCAAATTTGGTACTTTACATTCTCTTTTATTCATTTCTCTATTTTAATTTTAAATTGAATTTCAGGCAGTATAAAAACACCCTGTTCAGCCTTTTCCACTATGTCAACAGAGGTATTGTCTTTATTTATATAATCAATCCAAAGTGCTCCTTAATTCTGGGGTACAAATGCAGTCACAAATCTAGCATTCTTTCCAATTAATTACTCAAACAACCATCTGCCTAATAAACAAGAAGCCCAATATATCTTCTAAAGATACTTCTCTCTATTAATTGTCTAAAAATCCAGTTCAACTGAGAGTGGTCCTCCTCTGATGTTAAGAAGCTATTGGAGTTTGGTCAGCCTAAAACTACTGCTGTTTCTCACTGCTGCATGATATTAAAATGGAAACTTAGTCCCCTACTGTGTCTACTTGGTAATTATGTCAGGAGTGTGTTAACAGCGTGTATTTCCCCAAGACCCTCCTCAAGGCCCCCATGACCTCCTCATTCCTGAGGCTGTAGATGAGGGGGTTCAGGGCTGGGGTGACTATTGTATAGAAAACAGAGATGATGTTGTCCTGCTTGGGGCTGTGGAGAGAACTGGGGGGACATACATGAATGTGGCAGCTCCATAGAACATCCCGACCACAGTTAGGTGGGAAGAGCAGGTGGTGAGGGCTTTTTGCTGCCCCTCATTTGAGGGCATGTGGAGCACAGTAAGTAGGATTAGTGTATAGGAGGCAACAATGACAGAAAGAGGGAGCAAGAGGAAAGTCACACCTGTCACATATACCATGAGCTCATATCTGGAGGTATCTTCACAGGCCAACTTCAGCAGAGGTGGGATCTCGCAGAGCAGGTGCCTGATTTTCCGGGATGTGCAGAAAAGGAGGTGCATAGTATACATGGTATGTCCGAGGGCACTCAGGGATGCCAGGATCCAGGATGTGGACACCATGAGCCAGCAGACCCTGGGCCTCATGAGGACCATGTAGTTCAGAGGATAGCAAATGGCCACATACCTGTCATAGGCCATGAAGGCCAGTAGGAGGTCCTCTGAACCACCCAGCAACAGTGCCAGGAACATCTGAAGGGCACAGCCCCCAAAGGAGATGGTATTGTCACAGCGCAGAAAATCCAAGATGGCCTTGGGAGTGACAACAGATGTGAAGAGGAGGTCCATGAGTGAGAGCTGCCTGAGCAGGAGGTACATGGGCACGTGGAGCCGGGCATCCACTGTGATGATGACGAGCAGCAGGCCATTGCTGGTCAGGCCCAACATGTACAGGACTGTGATTGTGGCACAGAGCAGCTCAGGAGACCCACTGTCATTCAGAATCCCCACCAAGATGAAGCCACTTTCCAGAGTGGAATTCCAGTGCTCCATTCTGTGTTGTTTGTTTAGTTGCCTAGAATCAAATGGATTCTCAGTGAAAGCCTTTCCAAAGAAGTTCACCCTAGTTTTACATTGTCTCATGTCACTATGGAGTGGCCCATAAGAATTCCATGAGATGGTATCTTTTCCTCTTGGTGGCTATGTTTGACACCTTACTTCTGAATTTCTGAATCTCTTCATTGATTTATGAGAAAGCATGTTGCTAATAGCTAATCATTTAGAAATCCCTTTAAATGAGCTATCCAGGAAAAGGTGCCTGAGCAAACATCTTTGTAGATAGATAAAAACATATCTATCTGCATCATAAAGAAACACACGGGCCATTGCTTTAAAATCTAGCTGGTTTTCTTCTTAAACTATACTTGAGATCCCAATTCAGTTTTTGAAGGGTTTTTTTTTTTATAATAAAGCTCTATGACATCTTCTCCACAGATGTGACATCTGCCTTCACTTCCTGGTCTCACTGTTGTTGACAGCTTCCTCAACAAGGAACCTCTCGGCTCTTGGACCATTTGATCTCTTGTGTTCTTGAACTATCCTCACATCTTTAAGAGCATACCACTACTCTGTTGGAGGGAAAAAGAATTCTGGGCTGAATCGAATGGTTGGAGTAGTATAGATTTTGGAGGTTGACGTGCAGGAACAGTACAAAAAGTGTTTGCTTATTTGCAGGTAATGATAAAACATTTGCTTGGGCAGAATCAGGGAAAAGTTAATAGATGAGATTTGCAAAGATCCCAAGGTGTTTGTGTTTAGGGCATATGATATAAGGGGTGAGCCATAAAAGAGGAGACTTTATAGAAAAGTCCCAAAGCCATCCTGCCGCCTGCAAGTCAAAGCAAGACCCTGAACAGGAAAAGGAGATTCTTCTATCTGACAAATCTAGCAATGTACGGAGGAAAGCTGGTCCTACTGAACCCTGAATCTGTATGATAGTACTGGTGGAAGGGGTTGAGGAGGAGAGAAAGTGGAGTGTGTGGGGTGTGTGGGACAGTGTTCAGTCAGCTGTTCTTTATGAACGCAGCTCTTTCACAATTGAATGCAGAGGTTAGGAAGCTCTCTGGAAGAGAAGAGAATAATTCATGAAAAAATTCTTCATCATTCCCATGTAGCATCTGCTCCTACTCCTCCTATCTTCTGTGTATGTCATCATCCTGGTCAACTTAAAGTTGGGACCTTGAAGTGGTAGGATCATAAAATCCTGAAATTGGACAGCCCATCTGATCCTGCTCCTTTCATTCACTCAATAAATATTTACTAAAGACCTACAATGTATCAGGCACTACACTTGATACTAGGGAAATGGTATACATGTGAAAAACCCATTACACAAACACCTACATTCATCCACTGGTGATGGTTGATATATGAAGGAAAGTATACGATGAGTCCACGTAAGTAAGGTTTCAGGAAAGAATTCCCTGAGGACATGACATATAAGCTATGGGCTGAGGATGATTAGAAGGTGGCTAAGAAAAAAAGGGTCAGGTATGACTATAGGGAAAGGAAATAACATTACAAAGGTCAGGACACTGAACCACAGTTCAAGAAGTCCTCCCTGCAATTCTGCTGCAATAAAGTCTGAGCAAGAAGCCAGCCAGGAAACCGCCCCCTGTAAAACTGTGTCTCATAATTCCTTGGAGTCTGAGATCTTTCCCTTGCCTTACAAAACCAAAACTATGGGTTTAAATACGAAGGATTGGCAGGAAGACCTTCTTTGCCTACTGACAACAACAAAACAAATTCAAAGACAATTTTTAGCATTGCTCCTGGTTAATATTTGACTTGAAATATTCTTGCTTTTGTTGACTAAAAATGATGAACGGATAGAGTAATATATGGAAGAAATAATTAATTGGCATATTTTTCAAGATTTCTGCACCAAGAGGTTTTTCAAAGAGCAGAAAAAACAGGGCTTAAGGTGCTAATCCTTAGGACTCAGGATCCTACCTATCTGTCTTCCACCCCTTGATTCAGACTCCTCCTTTCCCTCCTTTTCCATTCTCTGGTTCCTCTCCTCTAGGCCATCTGAAGATAAAGGCTGGAGAACACACACTGGGCCTGCAGAAGAAGAGCCTCCTCTCTGGAAAACTGCTGTTGGTGGGGACCTCAGACCAAGAGATGTCAGCAGAGACAGATTAACAGGCAGACGTTATTGTACTTCACAGAAAATGGTCAGACAGAGCCAATTAACAAGATGAAGCTAAAAATTTGGAAGCATATTTTTATGGTTTTATTTTGTTTATTACTTTACTATTTTTATAAGTTATTTCTCTGTATCATTTCTCAGGATATTTCAAAAATTTCATTGACTTCAATTGGCTTTTTCTGTGGCTTTGGGCTATAGTGTAAAGCAGGCGTGTAGGGAAGAGGCACTTCAACTGATTCTAGATGATTGTCTTTTGAGGTACCACTCTTTTAGGGGCACACGTCAGACTATTAGAGGCCAGGATAATCCAGGTCCAAAGGTAAGAACTGAGACTTTTTTTTACCAGGGCACCAGCATCGGGAAGTACAGGAACCCAGGTCTGGCCAATGGAACAGACGCATGTGTACCCGCACACGCAGAGTGCCCAGAGTGTAGAAGGGAGTGGGTGAGCTATAAAGCCTGAGGGACTAGAGAATCTGAGAAGCAAAGGAGTGAGGTCTTAACCTTGTTTCTCAAGACTTCAGAACTCCACATAATTCTGGATACAGAGGCAGAGCCCTTACCTCAGATGAGGAGTGGCACAGCTGCCAGACCATACCTACTGCCCTGTGATTCGTTTGAGGGATGAAGATGTTCAAGATGATGAAGTCAGAGGAGGTGGTTCTTCTGGCAGGGTGGGATGTAGAGGTGTGTCTGGCTGTGTCTGAGATCAGAGGTCAAAATCTCCTCCAGTCACTGGCATTGCAGATCCTCTCTAGGGGTAGAGATTGATGCAGACAGGCAGCTGAGAACCTAGGCAGGAAGCAAGGAGCTAAATCCCTCCCAACTTCTCTTGTCCATTCTCCTCGTGAGAAAGCCTTCACAGCCTTGGCATGGTTCTGGCCGAGTGCTTGAGTCCAAGTACTCCGATTTTCATGTGGTCCTCTCCTGCTGGGGTCCATGAGAAAAGATGAGCACAGCAGGAATCTGGGTAAAGAGGTATGAGAGGAGCTTCCCCAAGGAGATGCTACGGTGCCTGGCCTCACTGCCCCTGGGGTAACAGTGAGCTGGGGCCCTGTCCTGGGGGAGGCATCATGGTCTCATCCCCTCAGCTGACATGAAAATGCTGATCCAGGAAACAAGATTTTAATGAATCCCCAGGCATGTCCCTGGCCTCCCATTCCTGCAAACTTCACCCACTAAATGAGCTCTGAGGCCTGAGGGCTTGTTTTGCCTCACATGGACTTACTGAGGCTGTTTCCAAAACCCTGTCTATAGAGGCAGTGTCAGTAATGGACCTAAGAACAACCCCCACCCCCCGCCCAGTCCTCTGCTCAAATTATAAAGTATGTCTCAAGAGCACTGTGAATGCTGCCACTCCCAGTCTCCCTCTTTGTGCCTCGAGCCTGAGCTATTACCAGCCAGAGGGAACTGAAATCAGCAGTGCTTCTGTTCATGTCAGGTCTTCCTTCCTTAACCTTTAATTACCATCAAAGCATTGATTTATTGGACCTTTCTGTGCTTTTAAGTTATTTGTTGCTTCTTTCTCCTCCTTCTAATGTACATGCATACGTATGTGCAGGAATGTATATATGTCCCTGCTCTCTGTGTCCAGTGGGCTCAGCTGCTTAGAGCTCTGGGATGATGATACAACACCCGCCTCCACCCATCACTGCTTTAGTTCAGGCCATTCTCTCCCTCAGTTTTCTGCCAGGTCTCTCTCACTCTTCAGTCTCTCTTTAATCACTGATTTTGTCAGTAAATGCTGAAACTGTTACTGGAGTTATATCTTTTTCTTTCAACTTTAAGAAAATTAAAAATAAGTTTTCATTTTCTGATTGTAAAAAGGCAAAGATACTCAAGAAAATTACTGCACAAGTACAACAAGAGAAATATAATACAAGATCTTTTTATTTTTCTTTTTATAAAAGGAACGTACTCCTAAGGTTTTATACATATAAAATGTTAGGACAACACTATTCACAATAGAACAAAAACTGGAAACCACCTTTATGTCCATCAACAATGGAATGGATAAATATTCACTCATGAGGATAGTATAAAGCAATCAAAACAAAGGAACCAGAAGGACATACAACCAAAAGAATAACTCAGTAATCTAATATTACGTGAAAAAAGGGAGTCCTAAGCATAATATATCATAATACTCCTTTCATAGAGTTAAAAACTCAAATAAAAATAAACTTTTTATGAATGCATTTAGATTCAGTAAAAATACATAAAAGAGCGAAAAAGAGAATGATGGACATAGGACTTTGGACAACAGTTACTGCAATGAAAGGAGGCAGAGACCTAATGGTTAGATGAAGGATGTTATCAAGGTCTTAGCTTTTGTTTCTGGATGGTGAGTTCATGGTAATGATGAATGAGGCCCTAATGCACCTGACTTTCAATCTTGCTTTCTACTTCATAGATAAAATAAAGATCAGAGGTGATTAAATCCCTCAGATGCAAACTTCCTTTCACCTCTTCATTATCTTCTGTAGGAATTATTTTTACTGCTTTACCTTTTATTTCAAAGGAATGAATGCACCTTCTCCACTTGAGCACTGACTTCTCCAATTATTACTGAGATTCTATCTTTCTCATCTTCACTGCCTGCTCTATCTCTTTGATCCTTCATTTACATGTTCTTCTTGTATCTTAAGCTCTCTCTCAATCCTCTGATTAAGCTTCCAAGGATGATGAAGATTTCCCTGTTCACAAAACTGTCCCTTGGGCCAGTCCCAGCGACCTAGCGGTTAAATTTGGCATGATCTACTTTGGTGGCCTGGGTTCGGTTCCTGGGCACCGACCTATACCACTCAGTTGTCAGTGGCCATGCTATGGTAGTGCCTCACATACAAAAAGAGGAAAATTGGCACCAGATGTTGGCTCAGGGTGAATCTTCCTCAGCAAAAAAAAAAAAAAACACAAAACACACAAACAAAAAAAAAAACAGTCCTTTGGTTTTCCTTTCCTTGCAGACTATTTCTCTAAATCCCCCCATTTTTTACAACAAATTTCTTGGAAAAGCATTTGGAATAACTGAGTCTACTTCTACTTTGAGTTGCTCACTCATTATATGTGAAGGTAACACTTGCTACCTGCTATGTCAGACAACCCAGAAATGACAGCAGCATAACCCAATAAAATTGTATTTCTCACTCGTGTAACAGTTCAATGCAGATTTCTTGGTTAGGGAGCTGTCCTTAACTGCTTTCCTCTAAGAGGTGCTTTGAGGACCCAAGCTTTTCCATTTGGTGAAGGCAATTTCTTCAATATGTGCTTCCCAGGTTGACAACAAGAGTCATCTCCATTCTGTGTAGCCTGAAAAAAAAGAGATCCTGAGGTGTCAAGTGTAGGTGTTTTCTGTGGCTCCGACTTCACTTTATAGCACACTTTGTGGCACACTTCACTTCTGCACTGCACTCCTCAGCCTGTTTGTATCACCTCCTGCCAAGCGTCCAACGTGAGCTGAACTGACATTCTTTGTCCCAAGATCACCAGTGTCCTCTTTGCAAAATCCAGTAGTGTGTACTGTTTTATGCTACTGGGTTTGTTTTAAACTCATTAAATTCCCATATTCCTCCTTCCTTTTGTGCAAAAAAGACTAACACTTTGTTTGTTTCATGCTAGCCCCAATACTTTCTTCCTTCTGATCTCAGGGTTATCTGGTAGCACTAGCATCTAAGCCCCAGAAAGGCAGAAACTGGACCTGTTTTGTTTCCAATCACATCTCTAGCTTCTAGCATGTAACCGGCGGAGGGTTGGTACTCAATAAATGTTTGCTGAATTAATAAATGTGTGAAAGTGTCTTTCACAGTTCCTCTCAAATTCCAACTAAAATATCCACGAAGATAAAAATATTTTTAAAAGCTGACTTCAGGTCAGTAAACCAGAGAAAAGAAAGGGTTATAGAACAAGGTTTAGAATAAATCACTATCAACTCTATAATAACAATAATAATAGAGTTATATTAAAAACATAGTTTTTACTTCAAACTTGGGAGCATTTAAAGTTTGAGATATCCAAAGAATTTAGGCTAAGTTTTATTTATGTCTAATTCTAGTATAAAGGGACTCTGCAGACCAGAAAATGGAGAAATATCAACTAATGATGCAGGAGCTAGGCCACGTCAGAGCCCTCCCCATGTTTTCTCTTCTCTACCTCCTTCACTCAGAACATGCAGGGAACACAGTTTTCAATGACTATTAAAGGATTAGGGGGCCGGCCCCGTGGCTTAGCAGTTAAGTGTGCACGCAGCACTACTGGCGGCTGAGGTTCGGATCCGGGGGCGCACAGACGCACCGCTTGTCCGACCATGCTGTGGCAGCGTCCCACATACAGCAACTAGAAGGATGTGCAACTATGACATACAACTATCTACCAGGGCTTTGGGAAGAAAAAGAGGATTGGCAATAGATGTTAGCTCAGGGCCAGTCTTCCTCAGCAAAAAGAGGCGGATTGGCGTGGATGTTAGCTCAAGGCTGATCTTTCTCACGGAAAAAAAAAAATGTTAAAGGATTAGGCAGAGATAGCTTGCATTCTGAAACAATTTGCAGCAAAGGGAAAACAATTACAAACAGTGAGTGTATCTCAGTTTAGCGTCTCTCAAAAGTTGACCCTGAACAATGATTTGAGTGCAAAAAGTTTATTTGGGAAGACATCTCAGAAAAAATTAGTCAGATAGGGAAGTGGGACAGAAAAGCAAAAGAGTCAATAAAGGGTGTGTCATCTAACAAGTTACCGTGGGCAACTGGATCTTAACAGTCTTGGCGAGCTCTGAGAAACAGAGTTGATCATATATCTCAGAGGCATATCACACCTAAGGTGTGAGGGATGTGGGGTATTTACATGCCAGCTCTCCTCAATCATCAATTAAGGCCTGGTTGCTGCAGAGGACATTAACTCCTTGGGCCATTCTAGCTTCCTGGGCATGGGGGCAGAACTGGCATGTCAGCCAAAGAAAGTCCTCATGCAAAAGATGCAGATACTAGCTGATGGAAGTCAGCATGCCCTGAGACGATAAGGAGCAAAAGGAGATGCGCAGGGCTTTGCCCTCATTTGCTATATTGTAAGACAATAAGGTTTATAATAATGACTGCTCAGAGGTGTAGTCTCAAATTTGCTAGAATGTACAAAAAGATGAAGAGATAAGGGAAATGATGGAATGATGAGTCTAATGAAGAATAACTAAAAATATTATGGCACATTATTTTTTAATTATACTCCTTGACTCAATTTCCTAGAATTTCAGTTAGCTTATTGCTTCTATGCTAACGTAATAGAATAGAAATATTATCTAAAATCCAAAAATAAAACAATATTTTCCATGTACCTCCAAATTCTAAACTGAGGTGCTACAACATTAGGGAGGGACTTACATGGAGGTGATCAGTAGATGATTTAAAAACATTAAACCTTCAACCTTTCTAAGGTGTAAAAAAGAGATAGTTGGAAGCTGGTGGAGAGGAATACTTTGAAGATATTTTTCAGAATAGTCTTTTACTCCTCCCTCCATAAGAAAATAAGGTGCTTCCCCTCATCTTAAGTTAAGTGACAAGAGCTTCAAAAGCCCTGCCAGAGAACTTCATGTGTCTTATCTGGAATTTGAAAAATGATAGAACAAGTACTTTCCTCACACATAAAATATCCAAAGGTCAATTATGGACTGGCATGGTGTCCCTGGTTGAGGAGAAGGGACACAGCATTCCACACTCCCAGAATTTAGCAAGACAGGGTACATGTATGACTGCACTCGGCCATATGTGGATCCTGTGGAAGAGAATTAGCCAGGGCTCTTTGTAAAAGGGCCAATAGAACCACCTGGCAGGTTGAGGTGACTACCAATGGAGGGATAAACTATTAATTAAGGGGGAATCATATGTGACTAGCTGATGGAGGCTTTGCACATGCCAAATTACTCTTGATAGAGGATCTCCTGTGTTATGGGCTGAATTGTGCCCTCCCAAAATTCATATGTTGAAGCCCTAACACCCAAAATCTCAGAAAATGACTGTATTTGGAGATAAGGTCTTTGAAGAGCTGGTTACATTAAAATGAGGCTATTAGGGTGGGCCCTAAATTCAATCTGACTGGTGTCCTCATATGAAGAGGAAATTTGGACATACAAAGAGACACCAGGGGTGCATGTGCATAGAGGATAGACCACGTGAGAACTCAGTGAGAAGATGGTCATCTACAAGCCAAGGAGAGGACTCAGGAGAAACCAAACCTGCCAAAACCTTGATCATGGACTTAGCTCTTTTCCTCTCTTTCTGCTCTCCTCCTCCTCCTTCTCCTCCTCCTCCTCATTCTCTCTCTCTTTCTCTCTCTTCCTACTTCACCCCAATAGGTGATTACTTTTTCCTTCTCAAAATATTCTTGGCGGTTCTTTATACCAGCCACTTTCAATATCAAATCTTATAATGGCATTTTGGAGCTCCTGTCCTTGTCACCAATCCTAAAATTTCCTATATTTGGTCTAAATATTATGTTACTTTCCTCCAACCTTCTTGGGCTGACAGCTTTTTATAGATCCATAGTACTAGGAAGCAGGTTGGCAGCAATTTTGTTCAGATTCGTTTTACTGAGGGTTTGGTGGAATATGTACAGAAAAAGCCCTACTCTAAGCAATGAGCCTTATTCTAGTTCTTCATGTACATGGAACAATTTCAATTCTTATTATCTCACCATCACTGCATGCTTTCTTGTGAAAGAGAGAGATAGATAATCCTGAAAGGATAAAAATTGAAACATTGGCAACAGTTATTTCTGGAGAGAGTGTTTTTTTGTTTTATATGTGTTTATTTTTTAATACTTTTCACCTTATTTCTTTCATAATCAGAAAAGGAAACATTTAGTTTTTATTTTCTGAGTTGAATTCACCTTCCTTCTCTCTCTCCTCCAAAAAAAAAAAGAATGATAAATTTGAAAGCACTCTCACATTTATTGCGGGAAATGCAGACAGCTAGAAGGATGAGGAAGATATGGAAAACAATTGGGTAACAGATGAGATTGGCCTGAGATAAAGTTGCATTTAGCCAAGGAGTGAGAAGGTGTCAGATTCAGGACTATTGGCAGAGAATTCTATATAGTTAAACTTACTTGTCACAGACAGGCACACATACACACAGACAATTGTACATACTCACATACTCTTTCACATCTGCACACACTATACATAAAAACACCCACAAAAAAATGGAGGCAAGAGAAAGGAGAGAGAGGAAAGGGGTGCCTTAGGAAGGGTCATGATGCACCACAGCTAAATTCATCACAGAAACACTATAGGATTCAATCACTTTTAACTGGAAATAAGGCAATTGGAGGTAGAACACCAATGGGTACCATTCCATAGGTGCCATACGACACTCTTATGTCTGGACTGAATGCTGGCTTTCTGGCCAGTCACTGTTGATTTAGTCAGGAATGTGGAAACAAAACCTCAGCAAGCCCATAGGTGGCTGTATGACAACTTGGGCTTCCAGCTCATTTAGTGGGTGAAGGATGCTAGAAAAATGCTCAGGGAGATTAATCAAATTTTTTCCCTTGGGCCAACATTTCAAGGGTGAGTTTACTCTGCTGCAAGGGCACTTCCTTGTGGCAGAAATGCAGGAAGAAATGCAGATAGAGACCATAAGATAACAGAAGAGTGCAACCTCCCCTTAGGACAGAGCACAGCTCTCTGTTGTCCCAGACGTAACGAAATCTTTTAAGGAAGGCACTAAGTTATACTCGTATTGAGAGGTTCTGGCACAGTTTTTGCACAGAGTAGGCATTTAATGAATATTTGTGGAGAAGAAAATCAACCGAGGCAAATAAAGCAAGGGAAGGAAAGGATGAGGATAGTAGAGCCACTGTTAATCACAGTGTTCCAAGTACTTAAGAAAACTGTCAGAAATCACTGCATCTGAAGGTGGACTATCTTCCAGCCAGCTTCCCGAGAGCGCCCTTCACATCCTTGTTCCTAAGGCTGTAAATGATGGGGTTCAACATGGAAGTCATAAATGAATAGAACTCAGAGATGACCTTATCCTTTTCATTCATTGCCTTGGAATTGGGTCTCATGTAGGCAAATATTCCAGAGCCATAGTAGAGAACCACAACAGTGATGTGGGAGCCACAGGTAGAGAACAACTTGAGCCTCCCCTCTCCTGACCGCATCTGAAACACAGTGGAGACAATATGCCAGTAGGAGACAAGGATGAGGGAGAAAGGTACTAAGAGGATAATCACACTCATTGAAAAGAGCACCATCTCAGCATTGTTGGTGTCTGCTGAAGCCAGCTTCAGGAGTACAGGAGGTTCACCTAAATAATGATTAATAACATTCTGTCCCTGGTAGGGGAGACGCAGTGTAAATACACTGTCCACTGAACATGCAAACGCCCTGCTGATCCAGGACAGCTTGGTTTGAGTCTGAGGGCTGTGAATTAATAAATAGACCATCTTGAATAAGTCATTTGAGTTACATAAGCCTCAGTTTCTACATCCATAAAATGAGAATATTAGTATCTAATTTTCCCATTTCCTGCAACGATTAAACGAAATAATTTACATAAACACAGCTATTATTTGGTACATAATAAGTTTTAATTATCTAGAATAATAATAAACACGTGTTACTTAATGCACGCATACGGGACAGTCACTTTACATGTATTTTCTCATTTAACTTCCAATTTAAGACAACCAAAATTGAAACTATTATACTCCTTCTCTGTTTTTTTCTATAGTTTATGTTCTACACAAATGTTCCTTTTTTTTCTTCTATTGACGTAACTACTAAGTCAATCTCTCAGATGAAAATGGGAGCCATTTTCTCTTCCTTCCTTTTCCACCTACTGGACAGTTTAAATAGCCACTGGATTTATCTCAAATCTCTCTTCTCCTCTCTATTCTCAGTATCATAAACCTATATTCTGACCCCATAGTTTCTACTTGTTATACCTCTATGATCTCTCTGCCTCCCATATTGTTCTTTCAAATAACAGAACAATCTATATAATTGTATCATTTTCAATTCCCCACTAAACCAAATCAATAGCTCTCCATTGTTTGTAGACTTAAATCCAAATGCATGATCAGGTCCTAAAGCATCTCTGCAAGGCGATCTCTCTCTACTTCCTAACTCCTAACTCATGCCCCTGTCGTACTTACAGGTACATGAACCCATGCTTTTGCCTATACCATTTCCTCTACAGAAGTTCACTCCCTGCTTTATCAATTGGATAAACTCCTAGTCATCCTCCAATACTCGCTTCTAATGTCACTTCCTCACCCAAGCTTTCACTGACATCGTTAAGCTAAGTTGTTATCTTCCATGTCTCCACTTCTCTAGGTGTTATATCTACTACTATTACCATATCTTTTCTGTTATATAATATACATTTACTTCCAAGTTACTTTGTTTTTTATGTTTTATAAATTCTTTGAAGATAAAGACTGCCAGTAATCTTATCCATGTCACTTGACACAGACAATTTTTTCAATAAATATCTGTTGAACGAATCAATAAATGTATATCCCCTGCACATATTATCACACATACAAATTCATACATATTTTCACACATATACCCAAACACAAACACTTATACAACCAGGAATAACAAAGCGTGAATTAAGTACAGAGACACAATATCTATTAGCATTGGTACCCACAGAAATGACCAGCAGGAAAAAGGAGGCTTGCTCACCTGCTCGGGGAGTAGGGTCAGTTGCAAAAACAATAGGTTTTTTTTCTTCCTACCTTGAGCTCAAGAAGAAACAAAGATTATAAATTGAACAAACTTTACCTTCCATATGAGTGGTGACAGAGATGATAGAGCAGGGTATTGGGTCTTACAGTAACATTAGTCCTCAAATAGCTGCCATATTTATGTCACTTTCTAGACCCAGGGATTTTCAAAATCAAAAGACCAGGTTTCTGTGGAGTCTTCTGCATGTGGTAATGGGGAAAGAACAAGGGGATGGGAACACAGAGTCAGCAAAGGGCAGCAGGGTATCTGGCAGAGTCCAGCTGTCAGAAGATGAGGTCAATGCGGGAGGTTATTACCCTAGAGATTTTAGGGTAAAAATCCTAGATTTTTTTTTTCTTCTGTGTGGAATTTGATTTCTGCAGGCACCTTAGAGCCAGATTTCTATACTGACTTCCATGCAAGGAGAATTAAAGATAAGCCCTCCCTCAAAAAAAAAAAACAAAAAGGAAAGGCTAATTCTTTACAAACCCTGCAGAAGCTCCTGAAGAGACGCAGCCCCCTTGACCCATTCTCTACTCTCACTTGCTGGGCTCAGCTGAGATAAGCACAGAGCAGTAGAGTCACTGATGAGGGGGTCAAGGGCTGAGTACAGGATGGTGAACTCTGCTGATGGTGAAATCTGAAGATTTGAATCCTACTTGGCAGTTCTCACTGGATTTTTATTCCTAGACACACAGAATATTTCTGCATATTAAATCTAGGCCAACCACTTGTCTTAAAGACGCAAACCTAAATTCTCCAAGGGCCTGAACAGTGGATTTTCTTTTTTTTTTTTTTTTCCTTTAATTTTTTGTTTATTGCAGTAACATTGGTTTATAACATTGTAAAAATTTCAGGTGTACATCATTATACTGCTATTTCTGCACAGATTACATCATGTTCACCACCAAAATACTAATTACAACCCATCACCACACACATGTACCGAATTATCCAGTTCACCCTCCTCCCTCCCCCCTTCCCCTCTGGTAACCACCAATCCAATCTCTGTCCCTATGTGTCTGTTTATTGTTGTTATCATCTACTACTTAATGAAGGAAATCATACGGTATTTGACCTTCTCCCTCTGACTTATTTCACTTTGCATTATACCCTCAATGTCAATCCATGTTGTCACAAATGGCTGGATTTCATCGTTTCTTATGGCTGAGTAGTATTCCATTGTGTATATATACCACATCTTCTTTATCCATTCGTCCCTTGATGGGCACTTAGGTTGCTTCCAAGTCTTGGCTATTGTGAATAACGCTGCAATGAACACACGGGTGCATGTACCTCTACAAATTGGTGTTTTCAAGTTCTTTGGATAAATACCCAGCAGTGGAATAGCTGGATCATATGGTAGTTCTATCCTTGATTTTTTGAGGAATCTCCGTACTGTTTTCCATAGTGGCTGCACCAGTTTGCACTCCCACCAGCAGTATATGAGAGTTCCCTTCTTTCCACATCCTCTCCAACATATCTTGTTTCCTGTCTTGTTAATTATAGCCATTCTGACGGGCATGAGATGATATCTCATTGTGGTTTTGATTTGCATTTCCCTGATAGTTAGTGATTTTGACCTAAAGTATCTGGAATTATCCTAGAACTTCAATCTTTCAGCTATTGATAATCAAATCAGCCAAATAAGTAAATGTTATGAATATTGTGAAGCAGAGTTCTTTATAAGTGTACATGGAAATATATCATATAAACTCCTACATTTGTTGCATCATAATAGTAACTAGGTAAGTGTAGTAATGACAATTTTTTGTTGAATTTTGCAATTATTTCATCTCATTTTATTTGGAGGAAAGATATTGCTGCAATCTAAGGTGCAGAGCAGACTTGCCATCAGCTGCCTGTTCCATGTGTCCTTTGCCTGGTCTCCTGTCCTCTTTTGCTTTGGATCCTGGCTTATTTTCTTCTTGGATCTCTGAGAATGGCTATTCTTCCTTCTAAACCTCTTCCTTCTAAACCTCAATAACTATTTACATAAGCAGGAAAGAGAAGAGCAAAGTAAAACAATCCAAAAGGAAGATCCAAGACAAGAGAAGTTTCCTTAAAAGATAAAAGAACTCAAACAGGCTACTTCTAAATTTGCTTTACCCACCAAAGCTTGATTTCCTAGCCTTATGTGCAATCATGTGTATTGATGCTGGGGAACACCCTTCTCCTGAGGCGAGGGATGGGAGGGAAACTTGTGCTTCTACCTAGAGCTTAGTATGTACTCTTAACACCGTTAAGTCATCTTTTGTAATTATGATCCTCTCACCAGCACCCCCTCTGAATAATATTAATGCCTTAAAATAATGGGTCACCAATAATAGTTACCTCCCAGACAACCACGGAAAGGAAGGAAAATCAAAGTTTGGGACTAGGGTTAGGATCAGTCATCAGGCTGATTTGCCATGAACCTGTTGCTGTTCTTCTCTGTTTCTCTATCTGATGATCATCTAGCATCTTCTCTGTTTGTTGACCTTTTGAAGTCACTAGGGAAATTTCTCTAACTTCTTTGTTATTGTTGTTCTTGAAACTCCTATAGAATTTGTGAATCAGATCCCCAAGGCTGTGTCTTTTAAAGAACAGTTTTCTTTGCTGAGCAGTGGGCTCACTGCATCCTGGACCTGTCCAGCTCTTGGTTCTGTCTGGGTGAGGACTGTGGGAGGAGTCAACATACAAAGCCAGCCCAAGTTCAGTGGCAGAACAGAGAATGAGATTGAGAGAAAGAAAGAGAGGAGTGAGAAGAGACACACACTGAACAGATACAGAGAAAAAACATATGAAACAAACATCTCTCGCATCTTGGGCTCTTATCACCCAACAGGGGCATCCAACAGGCCCAGAAGTAATGTTTTAATTCTAGATTTAAAAGTCTTACCACAAATATGAATTGAAGTGATTTTGCATTTTCTTTGAGTCAATAGTAGAATAATTTTTCATTTCCCTATAATCTTTCTAGACCCCAGAATCTTTCCAAGGAAAGAAGAATCACAAAGTCATGGAACTCTTGAGTTTCATAGAGAAGCAATTATCTAGGATTTAGATCAGGCTATTCAAAAGACTCTCCTTTATTTCCTTTTCCCCTTCTTTTCCCTTTTCCTTTCTGTCACCTATCTGCAACTCCCTTCAGGTGGAGAGGCAAGGACTCACAGGGGCGGCACAGGCCATATTCTCCAGAACACCTCTCCATTGATCTGACCACTGGACACCTCTCTAAGCCAGACTCAACCAAGATGACCTACCTCACCCAGGTCCCTAAAGAGACGTAAATAGAATGCACTATGGTTAGATATCTGGTCTTAATTAAACATTACAAATTATTTTCTTATTGAGTGCCAACCATGCATCAGGAACTGTGCTAGACACTAGAGATAAAAAGATGAACAAGTTGAAAATAGGATAAAATTGTTATTTTCCAAGGAGTTCACAATCTGGTAATGGTGACTGGTAAGCAAAATGATACATGTTATCATGATATGATGCTCTAAGGTCTAAAATGTTACAAAACCAGATAGCTGGGGTGATGGGCAGGCAGTGGAGATAGTGGGAGGGCTGTTAGGGATGGTTTGAGAGGATGAATCTGAGTAGGCATTCGCCAGGTGGCAAGAGTTAGAAAGAATTTCGGGTAGAAGACAGGGTATATGCAAATGTGGCTCAAGCCTGGGTTGAGTATATGACAAAGGAATAAGATTAGGATATGAGAAACATGGGGGTCATATCATGAGAGACCTGCTGCGGAGTGTAAGGAATTCAGACGTACAGTAGCCACTGAAGGATTTAAACTGCAGAGTCACATGTTCATATTTATATTTTGTCAAGATCACTCAGTCTGGAGACAGGAACACTATATAGTATCTACAAATGCTGTCTTACATGGAAAATAGCCCTTTTACCTGCCTCTATGTGTCTTGCAAGGCATGCCTACTCTATCTCTGCTGAGACTTGAAATTTTCATTTTCCTTTCCATCCTACCTTCCTGGTATTTGCACTATTTAACAAAGATCTCCAAGTTAGGAAATGGGCAGTAATGAGGTGGAACACACCAGGGCAGGGGCTGGATCAGAGGTCAATGTACGGTGGGGGAGGTCATGTAGATTCAGACTTTAAAGACATTTGGGGGTCTAACTAGAGGTGCGGTGAAAAGTATCTCAAATATTAGGGGGTCTTGAATGTTACATAAACCTGGAGGGCAAGTTGCTCATGGAAAACAACTAGACAAATCAGGCTTTGGAATTTCAGATTGATAATAAAGGCTCAGATAGGGTGTAAAGTCTAAATTCAGGAGTGAACGGTTTGGACATGCAAGACTTGAATGAAAAGGAAAATTGGTTTCAGTACGAGGGTAAAGCCAGGCATAAAGAGAGTGGACAAGATGGTAAAGAAATAAGAAAAGAACAGACTATGGATCTACAATATTTGGGGTGTGAATTGGGAGTGTGGCAGTGGGAAGAGACAGAGGTGGGAAGCAATACCTAGAGAAGGAGGATTATTGCATAGTTGAAAGAGTATAGAGATTGACAGTCTTAGGTTATAATTCCATGTCTGCCACTTTTTACGTGTATGAATTTAGCCAATTGTTTCCCTTATTACCTGTAATGTGGGACCAATAATATCTGCCTTATTTGGTTGTTGTGAGAATTAAGTGAGATACAGTACGGAAAGGACTTAGTACCAATTCTGCCATATGATAGATACCCAGTAAATGATGAGTATTTTTATTCTCGGACAGATTATACAGGGAAAAACAGAGATGAGGAGTGAAGATGATGAAATTCAAGTAGCAAAACAGGGTGAGCATTCAGCAGAGAGCAAGTGTAGGACGTGTGGCCCTCATTCATGTATCCAGAATGGTGGGTATGTGCAGAGATCTAGGTCGTGTCTGAGGCAATACAATACTATCAACTTACTCTAAGTTTCAAGAATAAAATATGAACCTTAAAAATCGAGAGAGCTCAGGCTAATATTAAAGAATATGTAAATGAGACTCATCTTGTTTTCCACATGTGGTCACTGTGACAAGAAGTATTCCATCAGATGTTGCATGACCCAGTGTGTTGGAAATGGGGAGAATTAGTAAAAAGTTATAGGAAAAAGTGTGAAGTATTAGGACTAACCGTATATAACCTCATTCTCTAGCCTTGTCTTGAGCCATTTCTTTCCTCCATGCCACCAATTCTTTCTAATCAAAATGCAAATCATTCTATCATTAACTTTTTATCTCTTTACTCTGTGCCTTTGCATTTGCTATTTTTCTCTCCTTGATATTTCTCTTTCCCTCCGAAACTCTACAATGCTACATTTACATTCACATGGCATCTCCTTGGTGAAGGTTTTCTGGGCTTCTCTGACGAAGAATTATTCTCTACCCTGGCTTCCCAATACTCAGTATTCTATTGAGTATTAGAATACCCAATATTCTATTGCAATGCTTATTACATTATAGTCTAATTCTCTGTCCCTTTCTCTCTCCTTTACTAGATAGCTCCAGTGTCTGTCTGTCTTGGTGTTTTCAGTGCCTGGAACTACCAGGCCCATGGTAGGCATAAAGGTGTGGGGGCTGGGATGAGGGGAGGGGTCATGGATTGGGAAACTAAAACTAGTATTTTTAAGATAGGAAAGACCTGGATATTACCAGAGAGGTAGTAGCAGTAGAAAGTAAGCAGTCAAAGGCAAGAAAAAAGAGGGGTTAATTGATGGAATGGTATTCTGAAACAGATACAAAATTATGGCTAGTAAAGAAGGATTATTTTTAGGAACAAAGATAACTGATTGATCAACCTTAACAGTTATAGGAAATTATTCAAATAAGAAGAACCTGTCAGAAGAATTCTTGAAACATTGATAAGATCAGGTCACTCAACTGCTCAAGACCTTCCAAAGTGGCCCCGATCCACTCAGCGCAAAAGCCAATATGATTACAACTGCTTAAAAGGACCATGGTGATAAGCTCATCATCAGCTCCCCTAACTCTTACTTCTCTGACTTCATTTCTCTCTTCCACTCACTCTGCTCCAACCATACTAGACTCCTTGCTGTTCCTCACATTGTGCCTCACCTTAGGGTCTTTCAACTACCTATCCCCTTTGTCTGGAAAGCTCCTCCACCAGATGACCACGTTTGCTAATGCCTTTACTTTCTTCCTGACTCTGCTCAGTGAGACTAATCCCAACCGTTCTACTTAAAATATAAACCTGCCACTACTCCACACACTCCTGATTTTACTTAACTTGCTCTATCTATTGTCTCCATAGAACTTATCAGTTCCCACATTTAAATCTTTATTGTATTTATTCAAAGTCTTGAGAAGGACTGATTTACTACCTGTACCCCTCCACTAGGATGTAGCTTCTTAAGATGAGGGCTTTGGGCCTGTTTTTGTCTGTTTTGTTCAGTGAACTATAGCAAGCACCTAGAATAGCACCTGTCACATAGGAGGTGCTCAGTGAATATTTGTGAAGAGAATGATCTTAATACACAGAAAGAGACCAGATTTCTGATAGATGAGTTTCCTGAGAAAACTCATGGGTTGTAGAGCAGATAGAGGAAGCATGTTAGATAAGAAGTAAGGAAGGAATAAGCAGAGATGCCAGAAGGTGAGTATAATTATTTAGTAGTGGGAAGTTGAATAAATACACATCTGATAGCTTCATTTGACTTTGTAAAATAAGAAGTAAAATTGTCTGCTCAGAGTTGGAGGAGGAAGTGGAGTGGCAGATTGGAAATCAGAGGTGGGAGTCTCTAAGAAAAATGGAGAGTGAATTGATTTAAAATATAGCGTAGGATAGCCAGCCATTGTTTGTGACCCAGTTGAGCTCCATGAGCATTAATTTATGATGGTATCATCTATTCTCGTTTGTGATTTTTCTCCAGCAAAATATGGGCTCAGATGCCCAGGCACAGATAAGAAGAAAGCCCCATTGTTTTCTTGGAAGGCCACCTCTGAAGACAGTGTTAGGACCTTCCTAGGGATATTGGAACATGTATCTTTCTTATGGCTGTAACACATTGGACTGTAATGACTTGTTGACTTGTTTTATCTCCTTCTCAAGACTTTGGATGGAGAAATCTGACATTTTTCGTGTGTGTGTGAGGAAGATCAGCCCTGAGCTAACATCCATGCTAATCCTCCTCTTTTTGCTGAGGAAGACCAGTTCTGAGCTAACATCCACTGCCAATCCTCATCCTTTTTTTCCCCCAAAGACCCAGTAAATAGTTGTATGTCATAGTCGCACATCCTTCTAGTTGCTGTTTGTGGGACACGGCCTCAGTATGGCCGGAGAAGGGGTGCATCGGTGCGTGCCCGAGATCAGAACCCAGGCCGCCAGTAGTGGAGCACGCACACTTAACCGCTAAGTCACGGGGCCAGCCCGAAAGCTGACTTTTTCATCTGTATAATTTCAATATGCAGTGTGGGGCTAGGCCCCCGATAAGTACTCAATAGCTCCTTATCTTACCCACTAACAATGCTATACATTGTCTGCATCCATGATTTGCTGAATTTTTTTAGTATTAGAGTCTTTTTTTCACTCTTAAGGGAACTGAAGTTTAGATAAATTGAGGTTTGCTTCACATTCAGAAGTTAGTTAGAGATAAATCATGGACTAGAATTCAGGTCTTCCAATTATTTGTCCCACTGCTCTGTAGTTTCTTTAAGGCTTTAGTGCATTCTGAATATTGGGGCTTCTTTTGTCCATGTTGAGTCTCTTGTTATGTAACTCTTTTGTTTTTCTATGATTCCTGAAATAGCAGACATGGGTCAGTGTGCATTCACATATGAAAATTCCTTCACAACCTTGTTCTGTAATTGTTCAGATTTAGGCTGTGTGCTTCCACATTGCTTCACACTTCTTGGGTAAAAATCACCTCCCTGAGAGAGTTGTTAAAATTAATTAAAGGCTATTTCTTTTTAGTGGAGAAAGCAGTCAAATTTGAGTTCTATTTCACTGTGGTCATTTTTCCAATACACATACCCAACTACTTTATTGTGGATCTGGGGGTATTAGGCCATTAAGTGCATGAAATACTTAATTAGCATATCAGAAATAATCACTAATTATCAGAAATAATTACTAATTATCTAGGAAATTCCACTTCTTGTTCTTATGTCCAATTCCCTTAATTCTGCATTTCTTTTTCTAGATCATCTCTATTGGTCTCCTTGAAAAGGAGCTTTTTAGAATAATTTTATTTATAGTCTCAAGCCAACTTTTATCTTTAATTCTCTTTTTCTTCTATCCGCATTTGTGAAGGAAAGTGTTTTTAAATTTCAGTTCTGTCCTCAGATCCTGTTGTATCCTGGGAAACTCAGAACCCTCTGAGCTGTTGCATTTCCTAACTCCCCACTCCCAAGGCAGCTCCTTAGGCAATTTGTCCTCAGGCAGTGCCCATAATAAGGAGGAGTTTCAAAGTCAAGGAGTAAATAGAATTAACCAAGTAATACTTCTTCCAAGATCTCCAGTCAAGATGACAGCGTAAGCAGACTCGGAATTCACCTCCTCCCGTGGACACAGCCAATTTACAACTACTCGTGGAAAAATTACCCCTGAGACAGAACTGCAACTGGATCAGAGGAACTTCTGCAACAACGGACAATCCTAACTGAGGTAGAAGAGGCAGAGACTATCTTCTGGAGAGAAAAAAACGCCACCTTCACAAGCAGCCAGCTTCACAGCTGCCGGGAGCAGCTCACAGGTACGAAGCCCTCCCTGGAGGCGCGGGCCCCTGAGCCGGGGAGCGCCCCTGCTGTGGGCATT
Source organism: Diceros bicornis minor (assembly GCF_020826845.1). Taxonomy (NCBI): domain Eukaryota; kingdom Metazoa; phylum Chordata; class Mammalia; order Perissodactyla; family Rhinocerotidae; genus Diceros; species Diceros bicornis. The sequence continues at coordinate 64,890,481 of NC_080746.1, read as the reverse complement.
TTGTGGACCCAGCACAATCGAGACGAGTGGCACAATATCTGACTGTGCCTGCTACTAAAACATTGGGGAGTACCCCCAGAAAACCCAGTTCACAAAGAAACTAAAACTGGCTCTTAAAGGGACTGCGCAAACTCACCCGTTTCAGAAATCAACCTAAAATCACCAGAAAGAAAAGTGCACAGTGCTGTGGTGAAAAGAGACTCACCTAATAGGCCCTGAGTGCATCTCGGTGAGAAATGAGACCTCTCCAGGGACTGGGACATTGGTAGCGACCATTGTTGTGGCCTGGTGTGGGCGTGCTGACACAGACGCCATTGGAGTTCTCCCTGAGGCCAGCTAGCCTAGGGTCTGCCCCACCCACTAGAACACCTATTTAATCCAGCTCAGCCAGGGCAGGCAGCCCACCCTAGAGACGGGCCCCAGCAAACAACAAGCACTCAGGCAACATGTGGGCCTGCACAGATAGGTGACTGGATACTCTGCAGCCTGGCAACTGAGCCGAGTTTAGCGGGGCAGGGTGTGCACAAGGAGTGGGTGGAGAGTGTGGGGCGGTGGCGGAGTGTGTGGGGCTCCCACAGTGGAGAAACTGGGTCCACTTGGGGAGGTTGGGGCGTGCACACGGGGCAGGACTGTGTTGACTGTGTGTGTGGACTTGTGGGTGGCAGGGCTTGTCAGCTGCAGAAGACTTGTGCTTCTCAAAGACCCACATAGGGGGTTTGCCCCACCTTCCAAAGCCTGAAACAATTGGGTGCTCCTGAGCCTGAGGCCAGCCCCACCCAGCTGCAATCCTCAGAGAGCTGACAAGAGACCTAATAGGCTAGAGGCTTACAGCAATTGTAAGGTCCTGAGCCTAACAACCTGCCACACTGGGGGCCTACTCACTTAAAAGAAATACTGCAACACAAATGTGCTATTAGAACTTGCAGCCAACTGTGCTGGGGCTCCAATACCTGATAAAGAGACTGAAGGGCCCACAACAAATACAAGCAGCAGAGCATTACAACAGCTGGCCAGGAGCATAACTTGGCCTCCCTGGGTGCCTACAGGGAGAGCAAACAGGCCACAACAGAAGGACACATGTAGCCCACATAGGGGTCACCCCTGGAACATTGAGAACTGAGGGAAGCACACTGGAAGCCTCCTAAGGCATCACTTACATAAGGTCACCTATCCAAGAGCAGGAGACGTAGCTGACATACCTAATACATAGACACTAGCACAGGGAAAGAGGCAAAATGAGGAGGCAAAAGAATACATTCCAAGTAAGGGAACAGGACAAAACTCCAGAAAAGGAACTAAGCGAAAAAGAAATGAGCAACCTACCTGACAGAGAGTTCAAACTAAGAGTGTTAAGGATGCTCACTGATCTGGGGAGAAGAATAGAGGAACTCAGTGAGAATGTCAACAAAGAAATGGAAGATATTAAAAAAACCACTCAGAAATGAAGAATACAATACTGGAAATGAAAAATTCATTAGAGGGACTCAAAAGCAGAGTAGAGGATACAGAAGAACGGATCTGTGAGCTGGATGAAAGACTAGAAGAAATTACCCAAGGTGAACAGCTAAAAGAGAAAAGAATTAAAAAGAGTGAGGACAGTCTAAGGGACCTCTGGGACAACATCAAGCACACTAACATCCGTGTTATAGGTGTCCTGGAAGGAGTAGAGTGAGACAAGGGATGAGAGAATCTATTTCAAGAAATAATAGAAGAAAACTTCCCTAACCTAAGGAAGGAAACAGACATCCAGGTACAGGAAGCACAGAGAGCCCCAAACAAGATAAACCCAAAGAGGCCCACACCAAGACACATCATAATCAAAATGTCCAGAATTAAAGATAAAGAGAGAATCCTAAAAGCTGCAAGAGAATGGCAAGTTACATACAAAGGAAACCCCATAAGGCTATCAGCTGACTTCTCAGCAGAAACCTTACAGGCTAGAAGAGAGTGGCACGATATATTTAAAGTGCTAAAAGGAAAAAACGTACAGCCAAGAATACTCTACCCAGCAAGGTTATCATTCAAAATGGAAGGAGAGATCAAAATTTTCCCAGACAAGCAAAATTAAAGGAGTTTGTCACCAAGAAACCAGTGCTACAAGAAATGTTAAAGGGACTGATTTAAGGGGAAAGGGAAGACCACAAACAGGAAAGGTTATCTATTTCCATGATAAGAACGTAATGGATACAAATGCACGAGAAAGAGGATAGATATGATATCAAAAACATAAAAGGAGGGAGGAGGGGAGTTAAAGAGTACAGCTTTCAGACAGAGGTCAAACTAAAGTGACCATCAATTCTGTATAGAAGAAGAAAGGAACAGAGAAGGACTACTAAAAAAAAAAAAAGTTAAAAAATGGCAGTAAGTACATACTTATCAATAGCTACTTTAAACACCAATGGACTAAATGCTCCAATTAAAAGGCATAGAGTGGCTGACTGGATAAAAAAACAAGACCCACATATATGCTGCATACAAGAGACACACTTCAGACCTAAAGACACTCACAAACTGAAAGTGAAGGGAAGGAAAAAGATACTCCACGCAAATGGCAATGAAAAGAAAGCTGGGGTAGCAGTACTCATATCAGACAAAATAGACTTTAAAACAAAAACTGTAAAAAGAGACAAAGAAGGGCATTACATAATGATCAGGGGAACAATCCAACAAGAGGATATAACACTTGTAAATATCTATGCACCCAATGTAGGTGCACATAAATATATAAAGCAATTATTAACAGACATAAAAAGAGAAATAGACAGTAACACAATAATAGTAGGGGACTTGAACACTCCACTTACACCAATGGATAGATCATCCAAACAGAAGATCAATAAGGAAACATTGGCCTTAAATGACACACTAGAACAGATGGACCTAGTAGATATGTACAGAGCATTCCATCCAAAAACCGAAGAATACACGTTCTTTTCAAATGCACATGGAACATTCTCCAGGATTGATCACATATTAGGCCACAAAACAAGTCTCCATAAATTTAAGAAGATTGAAATAATACCAAGCATCTTTTCTGACCACAACGGTATGAAACTAGAAATCAACTATAGGAAGAAAATCAGAAAAGCCACAAATACGTGGAGATTAAACAAAATGTTACTGAACAACGACTGGGTTAACGAAGAAATCAAAGAAGAAATCAAAAAGTACCTGCAGACAAATGAAAATGAAAATAAGACATGCCAGAATTTATGGGATACAGCAAAAGCGGTTCTAAGAGGGAAGTTTATAGCGATACAGGCCTATCTCAACAAACAAGAGAAATCTCAAATAAACCATCTAATAATGCACATAAAGGAACTGGAAAAAGAAGAACAAACAAAGCCCAAAATCAGTAGAAGAAGGGAAATAATAAAAATCAGAGCAGAAATAAATGAAATGAGACCAAAAAAACAACAGAAAAAATTAATAAAACCAAGAGCTGGTTCTTTGAAAAGATCAACAAAATTGACAAACCTTTAGCTAGACTCACCAAGAAAAAAAGAGAGAAGGCACAAATAAGTAAAATCAGAAATGAAAGAGGAGAGGTTACAACAGACACCTCAGAAATACAAAAGATTATAAGAGAATACTATGAAAAGCTATATGCCAACCAATTCGACAATCTGGAAGAAATGGATAAATTCTTAGAATCATACAACCTTCCAAAACTGGATCAAGAAGAAGTAGAGAATTTGAATAGACCAATCACCAGTAAGGAGATCGAAATAGTAATCAAAAACCTCCCCAAAAATAAAAGTCCAGGACCAGACGACTTCCCTGGTGAATTCTACCAAACATTCAAAGAAGACTTAATACCTATCCTTCTCAAACTCTTCTAAGAAATTGAGGAGTGGGGGAAGCTCCCTAACTCATTCTATGAAGCTGACATTACCCTGATACCAAAACCAGACAAGGACAACATTAAAAAAGAAAATTACAGGCCAATATCACTGATGAACATCGATGCAAAAATCCTCAACAAAATACTAGCAAATCGCATACAACAATACCTTAAAAAGATTATACACCATGATCAAGTGGGATTTATTCCAGGTATGCAGGGATGGTTTAACATTCGCAAATCAATCAATGTAATACACCACATTAATAAAATGAAGAATAAAAATCACACGATCATCTCAATAGATGCAGAGAAAGCATTTGACAAGATACAGCATCCATTTATGATAAAAACTCTGAATAAAATGGGGATAGAAGGAAAGTACCTAAACATAATAAAGACCATATATGACAAACCCACAGCTAATATCATCCTCAATGGTGAAAAACTGAAAGCTATCCCTCTAAGAACAGGAACCAGACGAGGATGCCCACTGTCACCACTCCTATTTAACATAGTACTGGAAGTCCTAGCCAGAGCAATCAGGCAAGAGAAAGAAATAAAAGGGATCCAAATTGGAAAGGAAGAAGTGAAACTGTCACTATTTGCAGATGACATGATTTTATATATAGAAAACCCTAAAGAATCCACCAGAAAACTTTTAGAAGTAATAAACGAATATGGTCAAGTTGCAGGATACAAAATCAACATACAAAAATCAGTTGCGTTTCTATATGCTAACAACGAAGTAGCAGAAAGAGAAGTTAAGAATACCATCCCATTTACAATTGCAACAAAAAGAATAAAACACCTAGGAATAAACTTAACCAAAGAGGTGAAAGATCTGTACACCAAAAACTATAAAACATTTCTGAAAGAAATTGAAGAATACACAAAGAAATGGAAAGATATTCCGTGCTCTTGGCTTGGAAGCATTAACATAGTTAAGATGTTCATACTTCCTAAAGCAATCTATAGATTCAATGCAATCACTATCAAAGTTCCAACAACATTTTTCACAGAATTAGAACAAAGAGTCCTAAAATTTATATGGAACAACAAAAGACCCCGAATAGCTAAAGGAATCCTGAGAAAAAAGAACAAAGCTGGAGGTGTCACACTCCCTGGTTTCAAAATTTACTACAAAGCTATAGTAACCAAAACAGCATGGTACTGGCACAAAAACAGACACACAAATCAATGGAATAGAATTGAAAACCCAGAAATAAACCCACACATCTATGGACAGCTAATCTTTGACAAAAGAGTCAAGAACATACAATGGGGAAAAGAAAGTCTCTTCAACAAATGGTGCTGGGAAAACTGGATAGCCACATGCAAAAAAATGAAAGTAGAACCTTACCTTACACCATACACAAAAATTACCTCCAAATGGATTAAAGACTTGAATGTAAGACCTGAAACTGTGAAACTTCTAGAAGAAAACATAGGCAGTACGCTCTTCGACATCGGTCTTAGTAACATATTTTCAAGCACCACACCTGACTGGGCAAGAGAAACAATAGCAAAAATCAACTGATGGGACTACATTAAACTAAAAACCTGCTGCACAGCAAAGGAAACCATCAACAAAATGAAAAGACAACCTAAAAATTGGGAGAAGATATTTGCAAACCATACATCTGATAAGGGCTTAATCTCCAAAAAATATATAGAACTCATGCATCTCAACAACAAAAATCTAACAACACAATTAAAAAATGGGCAAAAGACCTGAATAGACATTTCTCCAAAGAAGACATACAGAAGGCCAAGAGGCACATGAAAAGATGTTCAAGATCATTAACTATCAGGGAAATGCAAATCAAAACTACAATGAGATATCACCTCATACCCGTCAAAATGACTATAATTAACAAGACAGGAAACAACACGTGTTGGAGAGAATGGGGAGAGAAGAGAACTCTCATACACTGCTGGTGGGAGTGCAAACTGCTGCAGCCACTATGGAAACAGTATGGAGTTTCCTCAAAAAATTAAGTATAGAACTACCATATGATCCAGCTATTCCACTGCTGCAAATTCATCCAAAGAACTTGAAAACACCAATGCATAAAGATACATGCACCTCTGTGTTCATTGCAGTGTTATTCACAATAGCCAAGACGCGAAAGCAACCTAAGTGCCCAACAAGGGACGAATGGATAAAGAAGATATGGTATATATACACGATGGAATACTACTCAGCCATAAGAAACGATGAAATCCAGCCATTTGTGACAACATGGATGGACCTTGAGGGTATTATGCAAAGTGAAATAAGTCAGAGGGAGAACATCAAATACCATATGATCTCACTCATTAAGAAGTAGATAATAACAACAACAAACAAACACATAGAGACAGAGATTGGATTGGTGGTTACCAGAGGGGAAGGGGGGAGGGAAGAGAGGGAAAGGGATAACCAGGCACATGTGTGTGGCGAAGGATTGTAATTAGTATTTGGGTGGTAAACGTGAGAACATGATGTAATCCATGCAGTAATAGAAGTATAATGATGTACACCTGTAATTTATACACTGTTATAAACCAATGTTACTGCCAAAAAAAAAACCACTGTGAACATGTCATTCCACTCTCACCTGGACTGTAGGGTTTCTACTGAGAAATCCACTGATAGCCTAATGGGAGTTCCTTAATAAGTTACAATCTTCTATTCCCTCGTTGGTTTTAAGATTCTCTCCTTATATTTGATTTTTGACAGTTTCATTCCAAGACAGTGTCTTGGAATTGGTCTTTTTGCATTGAGATAATAGGGTGATCTATTAGCTTTGTGATCTTGGACGTTCAAGTCTCTCCCCAGGTCTGTGACGTTCTCAGCCATTATTTCTTTAAATAAACTTTCTGCACCCTTCTCCTCCTCTTCACCTTCTGGAATTCTGATTATTCTAATTTTTGTTCTTTATATGGAATCCCATAGATCATGTAGGCTTTGTTCATTCTTTTTCAATCCTTTTTCTTATTCTCCTAATTGGGTTATTTCAAAATTCCTGTATTCTAACTCACTTATTCAGTTTTCCATCTGCCCTAGAAGGCACAGATACTCTGTATTCCATTTTTCCATTTCATTCATTAAATTCTTCATCTCCAGAATTTCTCTTTCTTTTTTGATTTCTATCAATTTGGTAAATATCTCATTTTGTTCACATATTTTTTCCTAATTTCATTGAATTCGCTCTCTGAGTTTTCTTGTAATTCATTGAGTTTCCTCAAAACAGCTATGTTGAATTCTTTATCAACCAGGTAACAAAATTCCATGCCTTTGAGTGAGGTTATTGAAGAATTATTATCATCTTTTGGTGATGACATGTTTCCCTGATTTTTCATGCCCTTGTAGTTTTGCATTGCTGCTTTCACATTTGAAGTAGCAGATGCCTCCTTAAATCTTTACTAGTGGCCATTAGAAAGGGTATTCTGTTTGTTGGTGCTGGGATTTTCTCTGCCTTTGTATGGGTGCATCCGCTTCACTCATCTTGCTCTCTCCTGTGGCAGAATTCTTAAGATTTTATGTCTTCTCTGGTTCTACAACTCAACAGGCTGGCCACTGGAAGCTTCTCTTTTGTTTTCCAGAAGGTGGTGCTATACTTCAAGTGTGTGGTTTCTCCTTTGCGCACAGATCCTGGTCTGTTTTTCTGATACATGCTATTTACCAGACCAGCTCTCATCATCAAAATCAGCAATGTGCACAAGGAGCCAGCCACAGAGTGAGGGGAGTTGTGGGTTTAGTACTAGGGATGATGGGGGTGCCTGCAGACCTGGTGGGGAGATCTGTGGGTAAGGTACCCCAGAAGCACATGGGAGGACTTCTTGCAGAAATCTTGAATACAATGGGCAGGAACTGTCTCCCTTTAATGCGCTTTGATATTCTTATCTGCCTCTTTCCCAGTCTCTTCCCTCCTCCCAGTCATGGAGGTCTTGCCTCCTACTCTGAGTGCTGCTGGAAAGAAATGGGTTTCTCTAGTTACATCCCAAACAACTCAGCAGTGAGCCAGGCACTCACTCACCACTCTCCTTTTTCCACACTGGAGAGGTCACAGCCACAGGATAGTTTAGCCTCGTGCAATATCACCAGACTTGTGCTGGAATCTCCCTTCAGAAGGCTGGACTTTTGCAAATTCTCCCCTATCTGTTAATATGTGCCCAGGTAAGCATATTCCAGGGTTTTTTCCACCACGGCAGGAGGGGTTGGGTCATGTTCATTGGATCCGCTTGTCCCCAACCCATACTGAGGTCTTCTGTCTATTACCAGCTGCACAGGTAGGTCAGACTCCTCCAACATCCCTTGGCCTGTGGTGCTAGATATCACAACTCCCACAGAGGCACTTTTGCTCATGGATGGATATCTAATTAGTTGCTTAAAAAGGGGGACAAAAAGGAGGAATATCTTATACCACCATGATGCTGACATCTAGAAGAGCATTTTAAAGGACAGAGTATAAATAAATATCATGAAATGGCCTAAGAAGAGGTGAAAGAGAGACAGGAGGAAATCATTCAACACAGATTTGACAGAAAATAATAGAGGAAACTTAATTGGTGGTACCATATTTTTAAAATAAACATCAAGCTATCAAACGTATGCATATTTTCAACTCGAACTATCAGCTTAATGCTCTCCAGGCAATTGATTCTGTGTAATAGGAAGTGCCAAAAAGCCAGGCTATTAAGTTGCAACTCATCGTGGCAAATAAAAAGTCAATCCATGCTGAGAACACCCACAAAGATGTCTTGCACACAAAAAATTTAAAAATGGTACTAACAAAATATATTTGTTGGAACAATGAAAGGAGGGGAGGAGAAAGCTTTGAAGACTCGCTTCTTTAGTACACTCACCCTTTCAACCATGAGGCTGCCACTTCCTAGGGTCATGACACAGGCCAGCTACATTTCTTTTCTTCCCATAGCCATGGCCACAAGAGTCCACTCCTGATGAGTCCCTGCTCCAAGGTAAAAGGAGGCAAGATCTCCAAGAGATGTTGAGAGAAGTAGGACTGGAAGTTGAGTACTGGTTACCCAAGCTGCAGGAACACCTGGGTGTGACCTGTGCCCAGGCCTTACAACACCTAGAAGAAAATGACCTCCAGAAACTGAAATCTCAGGCACAACATCCCTGAGAGAAAAGAGCCCTGGAGAAGCTGCTTAACCTGTCACACTCAAATAGTATTTCAGAGTTACAGGACACACAGGAGAATATGATAAAGAAAAATCAGAAGCAGACAGAGCAGGCACTGCAGGAACTAAGAGACTTGCTGTCTGAAGGGAGGCAGTGACAGAAGAGGCAGTGAGGAAAAAAGAGGCAGAGCTGAGGCAGGCAATGGAGATCCCCAAAGAGTACTGGCCATCCCCAAAAAAATCCCTAAGAAAAGTCATGGAAAACATGCAGAGACAACTCAACCTCATGGAGTGGACACTGTCTCACAGGCAAACCCTCCCAGTTAGATCTCTAGTGAGATGGGCATCTGGAGGGCTGGCCCTGCAAGGAATTTACAAAACCAGCTACCAAAGAGACCTGATAGAGAAGAGAGAGGAGCTACTCAGTGTCCCCAAGCAGTTCTCACTCTTTGGCCCTGAGCAGGGCACACAGATGGAAACAAAGGATTTCACATCTTCTCAAGCAGAATCTATGTCCACCCAGACTATAGAGAAGCTGGGCTTCAGTGTAACTACTTCACCAAGGGCAGAGGTTGAGGATTCAGCCTGGAAGCTGGTATGGATCACAGCAAACATTCAGAATCCAAAGAAGCCCAACAATCACATTCTGACACCTCTTATTTCTGCTCAATCAAGTTCAGCTATGTCCCGCTGGCCTCCTGCAACTTTCCAGTTGATCAGCTCCAGCTCTCCAAGGCTGCTCTCCAGGAATTGAAATGCATTGAAGACCTTCTGGGTCAGCCTGCAGGCCCAGACAGACTCCCCTTGCTGAGGGGCAGGACTGAAGCCTTCTTCCAAAGGTTTGGCTTTCATGCTAACCAAGGCCCTCTGCACCTGGGGGGAATCTATTGGCAGAAAGCCATTTCAGAGGGCCTCCGAAGTAAGCAGCTGGCAGAAGTGAAGCAGCAGACAGCAGAGGCCTTGGATATTTACATAAGGGGTAGCTACAATGGCTTTGGAGTGAAAGTTGCTACAGGTGTGGATGTGTCAGACTCTCATTCAGAAGCAGCCTCTCAGAGCACAACCTTCCAAAGTCTCCAAACCAAAGTCCAATTATCTGTGGCCCAGACAGGTGGCCCACCAGAAGCAAATGGCTTTTTGCAGTGCAAAGCAGGCCTAGTTGCCTGTAATAAAACCTGGTGTGTCATTGACCTGGGATTTCAGCTGGTGCTCATTTGGAACATCATCCTCTCCAGACACAGAAGCAATTTTAAGGATCCTTTTCTGGTAGCTAACCACCTGAAAGACAGCTACACTGCTCTGACTGGCCTCACTGCCCAGATCCAATATGGAGAAGAATTATTGAGTGTCGGGGAGGAGGTTGGGGTTTTTCCAGAGGATGTGAAATCCTGGAATGTATCTGATCCAGAAGAGCAGCCTACAAAACTAATAAATTTCATGCAAATGTTGAAGCAAAAAATAGAAAGTCATGACACTTGGATTAATGTATGCCTCACAGATTGGAGTCTGCAGAATTTTCTGGTAAACACTGTCAACTTTTACAAAAAGTCTTCCATTTATAAAACTAAACATATTAAATCTCAGTTGCACAGCCTTCTGGATCCTCACATTTACACAGTGACAAACTTTCCTCAGGCTCATTCCATCACACAGTGGATCTTCCAAACAGAGTCAGGCCCAGAGCACATCAACATCTCCCACTTTTCTGAATTAATTAAAATCTTAAAAGAAACCCAGAATGACCTCATGGCAGTGAAGGCCAAATCTGAGTCCCCAGAAACAGTGGATGAAGCTCAAAGGAAAGCCACTTATGAGGTCAGCTTGTCTCTTGGCTGCTTCTTGAAATACCTCCAAGTAACCGAGCAGCCAGACACACAGATCTTGCTACTTTCCATTGCTGCTGGTGCAGGATATCATGTGGGAAACAATACTTTTCATTATCTCCTGGGGTGTGATGAGTTAGACTTCCTACTGGATGAAACGCAAACTGCCCAAGATAAATACCAGAGGCTCAAAAATATTTGCAGCTACAGGGCTCAAGCATTTATGGTGCTCACAGTTCTGACAGCTACTGCTGGAGTCACAGCTGTTTCTCCAGAGGAGAAAACACAATGCTTGGCATTAATAAGACATCACATGGGACAATCTTTGTCTAAAGAAGTTGTGCATATCCTCATCAAACTTGGAGCCGGTCACGATTGGGAAAAGCTAGAGAAATATTTGAGATTCCTCATTGACGGGAATTATGAAGCCACCATGTCTTCATTGCAAATGGATGATGTGAGAAAACAATTACAAAGTCTCTTGCATGAAAAGAAACATGTCCATAAACCACATGATAAAGAAAATAGCAAAGAGGCGGTCATAGAAAATAGAGATTTCCTAGAATTACTCCAGCGTCTAGGCCTAGAACATTACTACCCAAAAAGGATGAGCAAAGCTGACTTCCATCTGATCTACAAGACTTCTGTGTACAACACCCAGCCTAGCTCTGAATGTGAGCTTCCCTTCTATTTTATCCAGTAACTACTGATGCTGGATTATGGGCTGAGATACTTGGTCTTCAAAGATGATGGAAACACAGAGAATCAAGTCTGTTCAAGAACCTCAAATCAGGAAAATGAGGCTTTTGATCCAAATGAAGACATTTTTAAAGACAGTGATAGTCCCACTAATCCTTTAGCCACAAAATCCAGGCCCCATATTCACCCTATAACATTCAGATGGCAGTACTTCACTGTGCAGATGATTTTGCCAGACAATATATTTTGACCAAACTTTCCATTTGTCAGTTTGCCCTCCCCCTTCTCATACCTAATCCCTGTAATTCTCAAATTGAATTCTCTCTCTGGTCTCTCAGTCAAATTAGAAGAAGCTGGCAGCAAGCAAAGAAATCACCAAAGAAGAGAAGGACAATTACAACAATCAGCAGATGTGTCATGTCTCTACCCCCACTGTGTCCTTTAGTAGAGCTGGAAATGGCTTCTCTGCTTCCAAATCTCAGATCATGAACTGTCTTCTCAGTAAACATAAAAATGATGTCTTTTTTCACCAACACTGCAGAGAGAGCAACAAAGACTGTCTCTTGATGGAGGGTGTGGTGGAGGTCTGCTGGTTCTGTCCTGCGGGGGAGGATGAGGACAGATTTGATACCTACTTGACCTTCACCAATGTTCATGGAGACGCAAAGGAACACAAGAAGCAACTCACCTTCCTGCAGGAGGTCTCTTCTCTCATTGTGATCCCCATGTCAAGTTCCGATGACAACAATGAAAAGCGAAAAGTAGTCCGTGACCTGTGTCAGTCATCAAAACCTTTGACCTGTTTACTTGATGACAAAGAAAAAACCCTGGCCAATAATTCTGGCCTAAAAGTGAGAATTGGGATCAGGAACAGAAATGAGGCAGAATTAACAGAGGAGCTCACAACTACAATCCGACGTTTGCTAGAGCTCTCTGGCACTGCTCTCAGCTGACAGGACTGTGCCCAGTCAGCTTGGAAGCAAGGACTCCTTGTTGATAAAGACCAGAGAGATTGCAAGGAAGCCAAAGAAAAGGCAGAGATTCTAATGGCCCTACTAAAAGAAACGAAGATATCTCAGATGACAGAAAACTTACTACCCCTTCAAGGACAACTGTGGCACCTTTGGTGTAAAAAGGACAAAGAACTCTACCATCTGAGAGAAAAGGGAAATCGGAGCATTGAACAACACAAGAGTGAGACTGAGACAGATAAACAAATAATACGGCATGAACAGTTCACCAGAGCCTTTCCTCTCAATGATTTAATGCAATCTGTCCTCGAAATTCTCAAAAAACATTCAGAAACGAACACAAAACTGTGCTTCTTGCAATGGCTGAGTGTGTTTTTGGACAACCTGACTGCAGGACACTTGGAAAAGCTGAATGAAAAGAAAAAGTCTTTATACAAACTGGTACAAACTGAAAAGCAACAGGCATCAAAGAGCAACAACCTGAAAGACTGGCAAAAGGAGATAGAAGCTATCTCTGCAGAGACTACTAACTGTACCTTGGGAATTGAGCAACTTCTCAGAGAAGTTGGCCAGATCTATGAAGCTCTGGAAGAAGCTTCCTTTACCAAAGATCTCCTTTTTCTCTCCCTTCCCCAGATTGCTGCAGATCTGATGATATCTGGTGTTCCCATTGAGCTCATGGATGGGGATGCTTCCTATGTGCCTCTAAAGTGGGTGGCTGCTGTTTTTGACAAAGACACTGCAAAACTTGGAGACAAACGGCTGTTTGTTCTCTCTGTCCTTAGCCTGCAGAGCTTAAGGAAGTCCACCCTGCTTAATGTCCTTTTAGGGCTGCAGTTCACTGTCAGGGCTGGGAGGTGCACACGGGGGTCCTACATGCAGCTCCTGAAGGTTCAAGAGACATTCACAGAGGAACTTGGCTTTGACTTTATGCTTATTCTGGACACAGATGGACTTCAGGCCCCAGAACTCAGCAACAAATCCCAGAATCATGACAACGAGTTGGAATCCTTTGTCATTGGACTTGGAAACTTGACTCTGATCAATATTTTTGGGGAAAATCCATCAGAAAATCAAGATATTCTACAAATAGCTGCCCAAGCCTTTCTGAGGATGAAACAAGTAAAAATCTCCCCAAGTTGCCTCTTTATCCAACAGAATTTGGGGGAAGTTACAGCTAAAGACCAAACTATGGAAGGACGAAGGCGGCTAGAGCAGAAACTAGATGAAATGACAGCAACAGCAGCTGAACAAGAACACTGCTCAGATGTAACTCACTTTTGTGATGTCATCAAGTTTGATGCCAGTACTCACGTCTCACCTCTGGGATGGCAATCCCCCAATGGCCCCTCCCAATCCTCGCTACAGTCACAACGTCCTGGAACTGGAAAGTAGAATTCTTGTGGCTGCCAAAGAGGAATCTAGGGGAAGTATCATGAAGATATCAAATGTAAAATTCCAAGTTCAAAAGTTGTGGAGAGCCCTGTTGAATGAGAACTTTATTTTCAATTTCAGGAACACCCAAGAGGTCATGGCCATGAGAAAATTGGAAACTTTGTATAACACATGGACCTGGGAACTGAAGAGTCATGTGTTGGGCTTGCAGAACAAGCTGATCAACCAGATTCAGAATGAGAAAATCCAGACATTCAGAACAAGCACATTTGAGGCTCCAGTTACAGAAAAATATGAAGCCATCAAGCAAGAATTGGAGAAATATTTTGATGAAGATCCAGATAGTGAAATACTGGTTCAGTGGAAAGCAAATTTTGAAAATAAGCTGATAATCCTTAAAGAGGCACTTATTTCACACAGCCAAAGAAAAGCCAATGAACTTCTTAGTTTTAAAAAATGTCAAGAAACACTGGATAACCAAAAGTCAGGTTATGAAAAGGAATTATTGGAAAGAAGCCGAAAATTGGCTTTAACTCTAAAGGGCAAAGAACTGAGTAACGAAGAGCTACATGAGAAGTTAAAACAACTTTGGAAAAAATGGATCTGTGCTGCATCCTCAAGGCTGCCTCCAATCACAGAGCATAATATTGATGTTTATTCTGAAAAATCCTTTTGAATTATTTCTAACAGGTGAAAAACATGGTGGACATACTGAGGAGAAATTCTGGAGAAAAGTTTCAATTCAACTAGGACAACAATGTCAAAACCACTGAGAAATACCTCCTATTTACAAGGCATTTAGACATCTGTGATAAACAGTCCATAATTATGACTACTGACCACATTATTTCAAGATTTACTGAAACTACTAATAACATTTGGAATCAACAGTGTGATTACAATCCAAGTTATTTCCATGGAATCCTGAGAATAATAGATGAGAAGGTGAAATCTGCACCCACTGGGGAAAGATACACATTTACAAGTAAATATAAAATTGACTTGGGCTGGCCCCGTGGCTTAGCGGTTAAGTGCGCGCGCTCCGCTGCTGGCGGCCCGGGTTCGGATCCCGGGCGCGCACCGACGCACCACTTCTCCAGCCATGCTGAGGCCGCGTCCCACATACAGCAACTAGAAGGATGTGCAGCTATGACAGACAGCTATCTACTGGGGCTTTGGGGGAAAAATAAATAAATAAAATCTTTAAAATTGACTTATCTTTGTGTTTATTTCAAAGAGCATCAGAGAAACTTAAGGAGATGCACATGGCATTTGAGAGAGCTAGTGATCCCATAAACTATCTGGAAAGCAAGAAAGATGATTTTTCATTAGTTTCAAGATCTCTTGTCAAGGAGCAACCTCAATCAAAACATTTGTTGATTTTCTGTGGCAAAAACTCACTCCTGCTGTTTCTGCCACCATATGAGAGAAACTGGCCTCTAACGTTGCTGGGAACATACAATCCACCTGCCCTGCATTCAATGGAAATAGGGGTCACCTGGAGAAACACATTCTCATCTCTCTGGCAGAAGAACAAAATTTTAATAATTACTGGCAATACATTCATTATTCAGAATTATTTTTTAGGAATTACACTAAAAACCATATTGAAAGATATTATTCAGACAAAGGAAGTGAAAAAATGAAGACTTTTTTACAAATAAGTTTCGATTACATCAAGATTGCCATCCTCTCAACTATGTGTGAATCCACAGCAATAGCTAAAGATAAAAGAAACACTATGTGTAAGTGGTTGGATTTGTTCTGTGATCACCCGGGGCGGGATGTGATCTTTCCATGAAAAGACTTGGTAAGCATTGAACACCAGGAGATAAAAGATGTTGAATTTCTCAAAGAAGCCATGAGTGAAGCTTTGGATCCTGCAATGCAGAGAACAGAACAGAACTATTTGAGTATGTCTATAGAAAAAATGCCTCCTCAAATCAAAAAAATGCTCTTTGAACATCTCTCTGGCTGCTGGAAACAATGTCCCTTCTGTAAAGCAGTATGTACAAAGACATTCCATACACATGAGGGAGACCTCAGTGTTCTCTTCCACCATCCTCAGGCTGTCAATGGACAGGGATGGCACGAAACAGACCACTTTCTCATTGAGTGCTGTCTTAGTGTGGTAGCAAGTGATTATCTTCTTGTTTTGGAAGATGGCCAGAAATTCCCATATAAGAACTATTGACAGGCCAGAGGGGTGTATGCCACATGGCACATCACCTCAGACTCATCCACCCAACCATACTGGAAATGGTTGGTCTGTCACTTCAGAGTAAAGCTAGAAGAAAAGTATCAGAAAAAATTTATAGATAAAGGTGAAATACCCGATGCATGGACCAAAATCACAAAGCAGAATGTGCTTGAGGAAAATGGTTTGTCTGTCACTTCAAACTAAAGCTAGAAGAAAAGTATCATAAAAAAATTTATAGATAAAGGTGAAATCCCCGATGCATGGACCAAAATCACAAAGCAGAATGTGCTTGATAACTCGAAAAAACAATAAATAATATTCAATGACCACAAAAGAGCCCCAGTATCTGAAAAAAAATCACCGCACCTGAACAATCCTAAAACACCCCCTCCTCAAAATGGGAATCCTCATTATTTCCATTTTTCAAATAACACATCTAAAAATATATCAATCAACATTTCAAGAGTTGAAGATTTCCTGTGAAAGGACTTCATTTTTCTTTGCCTCAATTCTTTCTGGTTTAAAAACAAATTACTAAAATCTATGAAGATATAATGAAATCAAATAGAATTCACTTAAAATAATAACTTCATATTTTAAACTATTATTCCAAATGTTGTTTTTTAATTGAAAATATATAATGTTATATAAAGACTCAGAGAAAGTCATTTTCATAGAGGAAAATGAAAATCATTGAAGACTGCTACAAACTTCTATAGAATAACTATATGGATATTCAACCAATATACAGTTCTTAGCTGGAGCTAAAAATTGACTTTTTTTAAGTGTATTTCTTCAACATCTGAAATTGTGAGGAAAAGTTACTAACCCTTGAACAAAAAAACATTCATGGAAAGTTTCTGAATCTCAAGCATAGTGATATTTTGGCATAGTCTGTTCTGGGAAACAATACAAGAGAAACTTGGCCAGGATAGAGGCTGCATGAGTTCAAGAAACATTATCAAGGAAATACGGAAAACACAAATCAAATAACTGTTTTTCTCATTTAACCATCACTCCCTTCTTCTCTGACATCTTGGCAGTTGCCTGTGCATATTAAAACAAAAAAAAGGATGCTGGCCAGATTGCATAGTGGTTAGGTTTGCATGCTTTGCTATGGTGGCCAGAGGTTCATGGGTTCAAATCCCGGGGACAGACATATACTACTCATCAAGCCATGCTGTGGGGGTGACCCACATACAAAATAGAGGAGGATTGGCATGGATGTTAGCTCAGGGACAGTCTTCCTAAAGCAAAAAGAGGAAGATTGGCAACAGATGTTAGCTCATGGCCAATCTTCCTCACCAAAAAAAAAAAGTTCACAAGAGGTTAGGTATTCAAAGCCTAGTGCTATGTATAAGTCTGAAAAGGACTGGCTTTTGGAACGAAATTTATGACCAGGTAAAAAGAGCCATTTTAATCAAGGCTGTGGACAAGTTCAAATGTGACTAAGCCATTAATGATGAAAAAACTATTCCTCCAAGAATAAAACATCAAAAAGCATGTAGTTTTTAGGTTCTGATATTTTAATGAGATTCTTTTTTGTGTATTAAAATGTAAGGAAATGCTTATCTTCAAATCAGTCACCCTTGTGACTTTTCACACTATTTGAGCCATAGGGTCACGATCAGAATAAAAATGAAGAACATTCTGAAAACAACCAAGGAACTGGAAGAAGAAAGAAATTGTCATTCTTCAAATCTACATCTTCTGAAACAATGACTTATGCTAGGTTCTCAAAGCTGATGATCTAAGGGAATTCTGATACAAAGAAGAAAATTTCTTCATTTTGGACATAAGGGCATCCATTGGCTTCCATTTACAGACACACTCTCTACCCCTCCATAGCCAGTTAAAACAGACAGTCCAGGGAAGAGCAGTCCAAGGATTTGGATCTTCAGAGCTTGGATACAGGAGTGCTGGCTCTGCTGCCCTTGTCTCCTTAAAGGGCTTCAAGCACACTCTCAGTTTCAGGTCAAATGACCCATGTCTCCAGAAAAAATCCTGAAACAGAAAAATTATGATGGAAACGTGTTCCTGAACAGTATGGTTTTCCTTTTTTTCTCTGGAAAATACTCTCAGTAAGTTGTGGAATGACTTTCTAATAAGATAAATTTGAAATGGAAATAGAACCTGTGCACAGCATGGTGCCCGCTTCTCACATCACTGCATCCTTGAAAACTGCAATGTTCAGTTAACATTTGCTGAGTGCTTTTTGTATTTGTTTAATGAATCGGTAATGTCCTTTAACTATAATGTCCTTTAAATAAGAAATATCATAAATTAACTTTGATTTTCAAGCCAAAATTTTCAAGCCAAAATAAATTAAAAAGAGCTTTGATAAATTCCTCGGTTATTTAAGCAGTCTGATCACTAAATGAGATTCAGAGGCTGTGCCCAATAGATCCAAAAAAAACTGGCAAGAAGTAAATTGGGATAGAGAGAAAAAGACTATGTAGGAAGGGGGTTTTCTGTGATAGTAGTGGAGAGAGAAATACTGCCATCAAGGTGGGGTCAGGATGAAGGGGATTGTGCTGTCAGTGGGTTGCGGTCACTGAGGGAGGAGACCTCCAGAACTGTGGAGTAGGGAGGAATGGAGTCAGTAGGGATGAGAATCACATGATCACCAAGAGTGGGAGACACTTGTCCCAGCTGTAGGTCACAGGATTGGAGTTGGCCAGAGTTGTAAGGTCAGTAGAGGTAAGGTTCATGTGGTCAGTGGAATTGCTCTCTCAGAGTCAGCAAAAGTGGGAAACATAGAAACACAGGAATCAGGGGTCACCATATCAATAGATTTAGGGGATTTCCAGAGTAAGTTAAGTAAGAGATCCCAAGTGCAGTGGGAAAGAAGGAGTCACAAGGCCTGTAGGTATGGGGCCAGGAGGGTGGTGGATTCCAAGACAAAATCAAACCACATGAGTAAGGTGTGTGTGACTTAAGTGAAGATGGAAATTTGCACTGAGAAGTTTTGAAGTAGGTCTCTCTCTCAGAGAGAGAAGATATAAATATGAGAAAGTCTAGGGAATGGGATGTGTTATGGAATAATGTTTGTGACCCCTCCAAAATTCATATGTTGAAGACCTAAATCCCAATGTGTTGAAGCTCTAACTCCATAACTGTCAATTTAGAGAGGAGGCCTTAGGAGATCATTAAGGTGAGATAAGTTTATGAGGGTAGGGCCCTCATGATCAGATTAGTGGCCCTATAAGAAGAAACACCAGAGAGGTCGCTCTGTCTCTATGTGCATGAACCAAGGAAAGGCCATGTGTGGCCAAGGAAAGGCAAGAAGGTGGCCATCTGCAAGCCAGGAAGAGAACCCTCACTAGGAACTGAATCAGCCAGCACCTTGATCTTAGATGCTCCAGAACTGTGAGAAATAAATTTGTGTTATCTAAGACCCCCAGTCTACGGTATTTTGTTATGGCACCCTGAGCTAAGACACCGTGTGTCTACAAACTGACCCCCTTAAGTTTTGGCATGCTCTTCCCTTGGACCATGAGGAAAGACATATGAAACATACAATTTTTTGTTTTTTCCCCTTCCCTCAAAATCGTAATTCTCTTTAATCAGTCTAACCCTTCAGTAAGGTCTGAAAAATCCAGTCGGCCCTTTATGGTAGTGCTGCTGTGCATGAGTAGACAAGGCAGTGAGAAAGTGTGCATATTACACATGATACTGTCACGATAATTACTAATACTGCTATCTTTGTAGTAGTGGTGCCTGTGAGACCCTGGGCATGTAATTTAACCTCTCTGTGCTCAAGTGCCCTATCTGTAAAATAGTACATTTCTCAGCTGTTGTTGGGAAGAATAAATGAATTGCTATATATAAGGCATTTATGACAGTGCCATACACAGAATAAGTTCTCTATAAATATAAATTATTATGATATTATCCTGCCTCTCTCACGTTCCTTATTCCTTTGTTTTTGAATAACACTTTATTAGAACTACATCAATAGGTTGAGATAGTCTCATCTCAGGTTCGTTGGCAGGAACATTCAATAAGGACTCCTTGGGAATTTACAGTGGAGAGCACAGTATGTTCTCAATAAATGTGATCATAACATATAGCTCAAAATGCATCTCAAGACATTGATGTCCTTTGGTATTTTATCAGTAGTTACAACTATTTCAAACACTAATCAACCGATCAAAGATGTAGAGAAGTCACTGCCATAATTCTTTAGCAGTGCAGAAGATAATATGTCTCAGGTTCCTCAGAAGCAGGTCTAGGACATACAATCTCACGCATGTGATTTATTAGAAAAGTTATCCCAGTGAAAACAAATAAGGGGAAGCAATAAGTGGAAGGTAATTTAAGGTGAGGGAATAAATTAGTAGGTCTAAGTTAAGTTTTCAGCGTTAGGGAATGCCAGCTTGCAATTGTAATGAAGAACACGAGTTAGATCTCCAAGTTCAAGTTACACTGCTTGGTTTTGCATAGAGTCTCTACAATTTATATTTGGCATACAACATTGTGTGATTTTAAGGTGTAAAACGCCAATTTATTACATTTATATATTGTAATATGGTTGCTGCTTTAGCAATAATTATCACTTCTATAACATTACATAATTATTATATTAGTGTTTAGAATAATTTAGTTCTAGTCTCTTAGCAGGTTTGCTGATTATAAGACTATATTGTCATCTACATTCACTGTACTATGCATTGATCTCCAGGGCTGATTTACTACTCACTGTAAACTCACACCCTTAAAGTTCATTTCTATTCACTTTCCACATCAACCAACGTACTCCAGTGATGCTGAATTTTATTCATTTCCTCAAATGAGGAATATTTTCTTCACAAGTGCAGTTACTTCTGTTGAGCCTTTGTCCCCTCTTCCTTCCCTTCATTGGAAGATTTCCTTTTATCTTTCAGTTCTCATTCCATCTTCCAGGAAACCTTCCCTAAAAGCTCATGTCAGAGGTAAGCCCTTCTTCTAATTATTTTTTCACAACGTGGAGACAAATATGTAAACTCCTATGATATTTGATTCAATTCTTGACTTAATGTTCTATATACTCCTTATTTCTCTGTCTAATGAAGTCATTTGTGAACTGAGCATCTAAATATAAATTGTTCAGAAAAACTTTGGAAAGATAAGAGATATTAGATTCATGGTGCTGCTAGGAAACAAGATTTTAAGCTATGTAAGAATGATCAGCCTGATAAACGAAAACAAGATCTTGGAATATCTACAAAAGACACTTTTTGTCTGTTTTACATTGTATAAACATCCTGATACATTTCCTGTCATCGAAAAAGTCTACTTGACAATTTTGAATGAAATCTCTCCCTCCCAACAAAAATTCAGATTTCAATGAATGTTGTCTCTTATGTAAGTTTTAATTTTAAAGCTATACGTATACTCAGTTGTCATGGAAAACTATAAATCACTCTAATGTTTTTACTTTATATAAATAGTTGTTATACTTTTATTAGGGTTAAAAGTAATAGTAGTTTTTCCAGTTTTTATATCTTTAAGTTTCATTATATTAACAAGTGATTAAAATACAATGACTATGGTCTGCATGTGTCCCCCCAAAACCCATGTGTTGAAATCCCAACTCCCAAGTTGATGGCATTAGGACTCTGGTGTTTGGGAAGTGATTAGGTAACAGAGTCCTCATGAACGGGATTAGTGCCATTATAAAAGAAGCCCTAGAAAGCTTCCTTGCCCATTGTAGGGGAGGAAAAAGTTTCCTGGCCAGGTCTGAAAATTAAGCTGACAAAGAGAGATTAACAGGAGAAAAGCATACAAATTTATTTAATACAAGTTTTACGTGACAAGGGAGCCTACATAAGCAAATAAAGACCCAAACAAACAGTCAGACCTGAGTATTTTTCTGCTAGTTTTGATGAAGAGTGGACAGTTGTAGAGAAATATGACAGGTCAAGTAGAATGAGGTAAATGCAGTAAACTTGGGGACATTTAGCAAGCCCTGTTTCTTCAGATCCTTCTCTTGTCCTCAGAGAAAAGAATGCTCCTTTCCTCCAAGTATAGGGAGGACACATCTCACATGAAGGTTTTATGACCTGTTTCAGGGGAGAAGGGTGGGGAGAATGTCAAAGTGACCTCCCTGCTTCTCAAACTCCTTCAGCTTAAAATATTGAATATGCCAAGGTGCTATATTTTTGGGGTAGCGTGTCCTGAACTCCATCACTTTCCACCATGTGGGGTTACAGTGAAAAGACAGCCCTCTAAGAAGTGGGCCTTCAACTGACACCAAATCTGCCAGGATCTTGATCTTGGACTTCTCTGCCTCCAGAACAGAGAGAAATAAATTTCCGTTGTTTAAAGCCACTCTGTTTATGGAATATTGTTATAGCGGCTCACATGGACTGAGACAATAATTAATTCCAAAAAAAGAAAAAAAAACATAATTTCTTTAAGAAACAGTACAAGACAAGGTTCTGACAGAAACATAGTCAACATAAGAAAAGCATGAATCCTCAGGTTATGGTTGTCCTGTTTTCTACTACAGCCTGCTTTTATCACCTCATTCATTCCTTGTACCAAAACCAAACCAAGATTTTCCATAATCAGCTTTCTTCTCTACTATCCTTTTCTTAATTATATCAATTACCACTGAGACCCTTACATACAGGTATCCCTCACTAGCTGAACTTTTATTACCTGAAGCAATGTGTATGGAACTCCCAGCACTTCCAGCCTGCTCCACATCCTGGCTGAGCACGCCCAAGTTGAGATCACTGGTGCTTGCAATTGAAAGATGTCAACATGTGTAGGGGAAGAAAGTGTATGTCTAGGGGTTAGAGATGGGGCACCAATAGCCTCTGCTACAATGGGCAGGTGGTGGCCATTCTATTATTTTGTCTACTTTTGTATAAGTTTGAAATTCATCATAATAAAAAGAGTAAATAAAACAAAATAAAGGCCTAAAGTCATTGAAGAAGTTAGGCTAGTTAACATTGAGGGAGAAGAAAGATGAGGCAAACTTTTGAGGGAAAATAGAAACAGACTAAAGATTCAGGGGCTCTAAAAATTACTGTGGCAGTATACTGAGGTGGTAATAAACCTTAGAGGACATAGCTCTTTATGAGCAAAAGATGCCAGATGCTAAGCGCTGGGCTCCCAACCTGTACGAGGATGATTAATCCTACTAGATTCAAGAGATCCAAAATCTCAGAATTCAGAGGCCATAGACCTTGGACAATTGGAGATTTTAAAATGCTCCTGATGAATTGAAGATTAGTGGTCCTTTACCCTTTATCCTGAATTTGAATAAACATTCTGTATCTTGGTTGGTCCCAATGATGCCTGAGATTAAAATACTACACAGCCTGCTGGAACAAGGCTGTGTAGTATTTAAATTAGCTCAGACTAAATTTAAGTTGATTTAGTGAAAATTTTAAAGTGAACATTTGGCAGTCAGGGATTATGAATAAAATTTCAAACATGTCATCCTGTTATTATAAAATCCTTAGTGTTATTTAATGTTCATCTCTATCACTAAATAGTATGCTCCAATGGGATCTAAGGTGACCTCTAGGGTCTTCATCACTGTAATCCCAGTTTTCAGTAAAGTACCCAGCATAGAGTACACAATAAATATTGAAGGGATAAGTAAATGAATCCTGGATGTGCCTCTCTCATTAAGCTAGGAAACACAAAAAGGAACCAAGTTTGAGGATAAAGATCGTGATTTTTGTTTTGGACATATTGAGATATATAAGACATGTCAAGTATGGAGTTGCTAATAAATTGGTCACCGATACATCCTAGTTTTCACAAAACAGTCCAGATCTGTGCTTCTTATCTTAGGATCTCAAGGATTTCAGCATTTGCCTCACCATCTTGCACTCTCAAAAGTGCCCCCATTTTAAAAGCAAATTATGTGGTCACACCAGTTATATGGGTCTGGAACTCAAGACTTTAGTGGCTGTGTCCTATGTCCAATTAGTTAAGCTGAAACTACCTTTCCTAGAATTTCCTTCTCTGTATAGTTCAAGGTTAGTGTACACAAGAGATATTTTGTGTGAGATTTGGAAGGCAGAGGTGAAGCAGTAGGTGTATTCTTTTTACATGTAGAAAGCTGATAAGGGGCACAATTGCAGTTCACAGAGATTTTCAATTACTTGTCTTGCAGATGTGGGGCAGTAGTTCAGCCGACAACTCCTTCAGCTCCCACCCAGATCTCCTCCTTCATCTTCTCCGACTCTTGGGCTAGGTGGGAGTGTATCATTATGAGAAACAGCACCAGCTTCATTTGCAGATCACCTGCATCATCAAAGCTGGAGGATTAGATGATTGGAGGTGGTAAGAGACCAACAGACTTTTCAGCTCATCTCATGGATTACAGTCATGCACCGCATAATGATGTTTTGGTCAATGATGGACCACATATACAACAGTGGCCCCATAAGATTAGTAACATATAGCCTAGGTGTGTAGTAGGCTATACCATCCAGGTTTGTGTAAGTACACCCTATGATCTTTGCACAACAATGAAATAACCCGATGATGCACTTCTCACAATGTATCCTAAACGTGTGTGACTTAAAAATCCTTATTTTTTTTTCTTACTATTGATGATGTCACACTAATTAAGAGGGAGACAAAAAGAAACAAAAAGCAAAGCCTGTTTGGTGAGGCTATGTGCGAAGGCCATTAAACAGGTTATTCTATTTGTTTCCTTAGTGAAACAATTTGGGCACTACTACTCCCATGTACAGCTGCAGAAACTTCAATTCAGAGAAGGATGGAGAGAAAAATCATTAATCCATTCAGCAATTATTTCCTGACCATCTATTATAGTCCAAGAACTCTGCCAACTTCCAGCAGAATGAAAATGAATATGAGAGCACCTCACCCTCAGTGGGAGTGACCAAGGGAAGACAGACAAACAAAAGTTGCCAAAAAGGTCATGTGGCCACTTATAAAGTTATTAAACAGATGATGTGAGATCAGAAAGGGAAAGAGAGAGAATACAAGTAGTTCCCTACAGGTGGGTCTTTGGTTGATGAGATACTAAAAACTATATTTAAAACTCATAGGCAGGGCCGGCCCGTGGCTTAGCGGTTAAGTGCGCGCGCTCCGCTACTGGCGGCCTGGGTTCGGATCCCGGGCGCACACCGATGCACCGCTTCTCTGGCCATGCTGAGGCTGCGTCCCATATACAGCAACCAGAAGGATGTGCAACTATGACATACAACTATCTACTTGGGCTTTGGGGGGAAAAAAAAAGGAGGAGGATTGGCAATAGATGTTAGCTCAGAGCCGGTCTTCCTCAGCAAAAAGAGGAGGATTAGCACGGATGTTAGCTCAGGGCTGATCTTCCTCACAAAAAAAAAAAAAAATAGGCAAATTCGACCAAATAATTGTAGAGATAACCCAAAAGAATAGTTTTATAAGAATATGTAGCAATTAAATTAATTAAAAATTAATAATGATGTGAAAATTGACCATATTTTATGGTATATTACACCTATTTATAGAGCACCAGCCATTAAAATCGTTTGCTACTAGAGTACAAATAGAAAGATCAAAGGAATCAATGAAAAAGACCAAGCAGAAATTTGATATAAGATGAAGGTAGCATTTCAAGTAAGTAGAGAGAAGATGAATGTTCAATAAACGTGGATGAAAAAAATAGTATATCATTCAGAAAAATACTTGTTAGATCATTACCACATATTTTGCATAAAATAAAAATCAAAATGTACAAAAGTTTTATAGATGTGAGAACTATTTTGAGTAATTTATACTCTTTCAGTGAGAAAGACTCTGCAATAAAAGCAAAGTCAGGCAATATTAAGGAAAACATTGATAGACTTGATTTGATATAAATTTAAAACTTTTATATAGCAAAACAAAAACAAATATCAAGTTTAAAGATAGACAGAAAGGGAAAAATATTTGCAACATATAACAAAGACAAAAATTTGTCATCTTTAATATGTAAAGAGTTTATCAAAATGTACACATAAACATGAAAAAAATAAACACATGAAAAGGAAAATCAGTAGAATATTAAAATGCATATACAAACACCTGAAATACAAAATGTAAATAAACCTTAAATGTCATTAATATCCAAATAAGTGTAAAAGAAACACAATAAAAACAAAGTTGACAAAGACTAAAATAAATAATAATGTCAACATTAGCCAGCATATGTGGAAATGGAAAAGGTTATATATTGCTGGTAGAAATATAAATTAGAAGGCAATTGCATGAAGAAGACACGAAGAAATGGAAAGATATTCAGTGCTCTTGGATTGGAAGAATTAACATAGTTAAGATGTCCATACTTCCTATGGCAATCTATAGATTCAATGCAATCACTATCAAAGTTCCAACAACATTTTTCACAGAAATAGAACAAGGAATCCTAAAATTTATATGGAACAACAAAAGACCCAGAATAGCTAAAGGAATCCTGAGAAAAAAGAACAAAGCTGGAGGTATCACACTCCCTGATTTCAAAATATACTACAAAGCTATAGGAACCAAAACAGCATGGTACTGGCACAAAAACAGACACACAGACCAATGGAATAGAATTGAAAACCCAGAAATAAACCCACACATCTATGGACAGCTCATCTTTGACAGAGGAGCCAAGAACATACAATGGAGAAAAGAAAGTCTCTTCAACAAATGGTGTTGGGAAAACTGGATAGCCACATGCAAAAAAATGAAAGTAGACCCTTACCTTACACCATACACAAAAATTAACTCCAAATGATGAAAGACTTGAATATAAGACTTGAAACTATGAAACTTCTAGAAGAAAACATAGGCGGTACGCTCTTTGACATCGGTCTTAGCAACATATTTTCAAGCACCATGTCTGACTGGGCAAGAGAAACAATAGAAAAAATAAACAAATGGGACTACATCAAACTAAAAGGCTTCTGCACAGCAAAGGAAACCATCAACAAAACAAAAAGACAACCTAACAATTGGGAGAAGATATTTGCAAACCATACATCTGATAAGGGGTTAATCTCCAAAATATATAAAGAACTGATGCATCTCAACAACAAAAAAACTAACAACCCAATTAAAAAATGGGCAGAAGACCTGAACAGACATTTCTCCAAAGAAAATATCCAGATGGCCAACAGACACATGAAAAGATGTTCAAAATCATTAACTATCAGGGAAATGCAAATCAAAACTACAATGAGATATCACCTCACGCCCATCAGAATGGCTATAATTAACAAAGCAAGAAACAACATGTGTTGGAGAGGATGTGGAGAGAAGGGAACTCTCATACACTGCTGGTGGGAGTGCAAACTGGGGCAGCCACTATGGAAAACAGTATGGAGATTCCTCAAAAAATCAAGGATAGAACTACCATATGATCCAGCTATTCCACTGCTGGGTATTTATCCAAAGAACTTGAAAACACCAACGCGTAAAGATACATGCACCTCTGTGTTCATTGCAGCGTTATTCACAATAGCCAAGACTTGGAAGCAACCTAAGTGCCCATCAAGGGACGAATGGATAAAGATGTGGTATATATACACAATGGAATACTACTCAGCCATAAGAAACGATGAAATCCAGCCATTTGTGACAACATGGATGGACACTGAGGGTATTATGCAAAGTGAAATAAGTCAGAGGGAGAAGGTCAAATACCGTATGATTTCCTTCATTAAGTAGTAGATAATAATAACAATAAACAAACACATAGAGACAGACATTGGATTGGTGGTTACCAGAGGGGAAGGGGAGAGGGGGGAGGGCAAAAGGGATAATTCGGCACATGTGTGTGGTGATGGGTTGTAATTAGTATTTGGGTGGTGAACATGATGTAATCTGTGCAGAAATAGAAGTATAATGATGTACACCTGAAATTTATACAATGTTATAAACCAATGTTATGGCAATAAATAAAAAATTTAAAAAAAAACAACAAAAAGAATTCCAATGGAAATGATAGAAACAGGACATTCAATAGGCAATTCACAGAAGAAATGCAAATGCCTCAAAACTGACCGTGTAAAGAATGTTCATCCTCATTTGGAATTGGAAAAATGTAAAATAAAATAATAGTTATTATTTCCCTCACATTAGATTACCAAAAATGAAATAGACTGAAATCACCCACTGTATTTTTGATGTGAGGGGGCAAACAGACATGAAAAATGTAGGCATGGACATTTATAAAATCTCTCTGGAAGGCTATCTGATCTTATTTTCTGAACAACACTATTTTCAGGACTTTATATTTTGGAAATAATTATAGGTATGCATAGCTTTGTTTAAAGAATGTTCACATATAGAATTGTTTCCAGAATAAAACAACCTACAGTCTAACAGTAGGTGAAGTGTGAAGTAATTTATAGTTTTCCTCTATAACACAGTCTATACAGGATAGAGAAATGGGTAAGAGGGAAGATGTCTGAGTCCCACAGACATGGGTTGGATCCTTGTACCCCCATTTCTTAGCTCTGTGCCCTGACAATTTATTTAGCTCCTTTATGCCTCAGTTTCTTAATATAAAATGGATATAATGTCACAACTTCATTGTATGGATGCAAAGATTAAATTAAGCACTTAAGGGAAGTATTTTGCACAATGTCTGGCTACTACATTCAAGAAATGGCTGCTAAGATAATAATGATGATGCAATAAAGTTAAGCCATTAAAAGATAAGTAGACTATATTTTCCATAAAAAGATGTCTGAGACACTGTTGAGTTAAAAAGTGGGTTGCAAAATAACATGTAGAAGTATGATTCATATATATGGGGTGTGGGTGTGTGTGTCCTTCCTTGATTCCACAGATAATACCCTTACCACACTGATAAACTCAACACACAACAAAACTTAGAACCCAGGTAGAGACTGTACAGTATATATAAAGAACGGTTATCTCTCTCTCTCTCTCAAAGGTAGGATTTGTAGATTTATGTACAGATGTGTGCATATGTAGATTGGGAAAGAATGTAGTTTAATCTCCAAACAGGAAAGGAAAGTAATAAATGAGTGAAAAAGGAGCTAAATGAGATGAAATGTCCTAGCGTTTATACTCCAAGGAAGGCCAGGAATAATTATTCTTTCACATTCTAAAGATTTAATATCACTGTCCACGCTGCTAATTAATTCAACAATGATGTCTCTTTTTTCTAATATGAAAAGAAAATTAGTAAGAAATAAATGAGTGGGAAAATAGAATAAAGAGAATAGAAGTTAGAAGAAAGCAGGGAAGGGAAGCTGAACACAGAGGACACAAATCCAGAGATGTGGAGAAAAAGCAGAAGGAAGAAGGGAAGACAGGAAGAGCTCTGGTAAATTAGGCTGTTTCCTCAAACTGAAAGGATGGGCAATGAATCTTATCCCTCTGAGGGCCTCTGAGGCCCTAACAACATTGTAACTAATACGGCCTTTCCAGATATCTTCTCTTAATGACTCTGTCTCACATGTACACAACTGCATCCCTCAGGATTATTCCTTATCATACACACACCCCCCTGCTACATAGACCTACTCACTCAGCTTACAAACAATATCTCACTCAAACATGCGGTCCACACGTCCCAGATATACTCACATTCTTATATACATACATACATACATACATATATACATATAAGTATTTCACATTCTTATATACATACCCTCATGGCCAACAAATCTTGCAGGACAACAAAAGGAGTCACAGAGTAGGTACTGAGCCACTTGGATACTGACTGAGGCTGGGTCATATGGGAACCCACCATGCCTGACTTGTAGGGGAAGGATGTTGGAGTATGGGGTATATGTGTGATGGCATCAGCAGTGGGGGCTAGTATCCTCCTCTGGACTAGAAGGACAGCACTAATTGTAACTGAATCCACTCTCCTCCATCTGCCCTAATGCACCAGGGGTGACAGCATTCACAGGACAGTGTAACATATAGTCCTGGTCCCTTCACATCTCCTAGACCCAGAGCACGCTCAAGAGCAAGAAGCTCTTGGTGGGGTTCCTTAAAGCAAGATTCCTAGTTTCCTTCCAGCTCCCTGGCTGTTCCAGATGGTGAAACAAATGCAAGCTGAGGGAAACAATGAAGACTGAAGGGCTGACAGCAGAGGGCAGGGGAGAATCAGGCAGAGTTGCTTTTCATCGGCAAGAGGAAAGTAATGTGAGAGGGTGCTGTCTCTGTGATCTGTCTGGAAACAGCCTCATCCCTGAAGGAGAGTCTGGAAGACGATTTTTGGGGTGGGATTCTGGGGAGAAGAGTAGGAATAGAATTGTTGTCTCTGGGATTCTGGCAAGGAAAACACTGATGTGTCAGAGAGTAAATGACAAAGATCATCTTTCCTTATCATAAGGAATATGATCTTTCCCAACACCATGCCCACCTCCCAACTCCGAACCAGTATTGCAGGATCCTACAGACTGAGGGCCACCAGCTCCTTCCAACTCTCACCTAAGGGCCCAGGAGAGGCAGAAATTGTTCTGAGGGGTCATTGGTGAAGGAATGGAGTATCAAGTGTGGAGGGAGTGATTTCTGTAGTCTGCAGATCCACTCTTGAAGGACAGCAACAAATGTAGGCTGGCTCCTGAGCAATGCCTCCCAAGGCCTGCTCTAGAGTCATCCTACGAGTGTGCCTCCATTCCAAGCCTTTCTGCCTTACCTGATTCAAGGTACAAACTCCAATTCTCCCAGGTCCCTTCTGTACAGAGGATTTTCCTTTGAGGAAATATTTAAAGGTGAGGTCCTGGGAGTGATGTAAACAGGGCATTCCCTGGAGCTTTAAGAGCCCTCAACTTCATTATCTTTCATCCTCTGAGACACCCTAGGGCACTCTGTGTTATGTTTGAATCACAGACTGAAGTCTCCAAATCATGGTCACCCCTCTTTCAAACCTTACACCAATGTCATTCAAAATTGCATCAGTGGATGTATTCTCAGAGGTTCATAAGTTATTAAACTTGTGTTTTCACTTATATGATAATTAAATAGAAATAAAAATGAACAGATACTGTCCCTCTTTATCCAGGGGATAAGTTCCCAACCCCTAGTGGATGCCTGAAATGGAAGATAGTAGCGACCCTATATGTATCATGTTTTTCCTATACATACATATTTGAGATGCAAGCAAAACTAGCACAAATTTCTTTTTCCTTCTTCACAATTTCACAGATAGAAGATTCATTCTTACTGTAGATCTTAGCAATCTCAGCATATGATTTTTTTTCTTACTTTATTTAGTAGAAAACTTTCACATTTTCACTTAAAAGAAGCACTTTATTGCTTCTTTGTGGCATATCCAAATTGCCAGCATCACTACTCTTGCCCTTTGGGGCCATTCTTAAGTAAAATAAAGGTGACTTGAACACAAGCACCATGATACTGGGACAGATGACCTGATAACAGAGATGGCTTCTAAGTGACTGAGGGCGGGTAGCTGATACAGTGAGGATACACTGGACAAAGGGAGGATCCATGTCCTGGCAGGATGGAGCAGGATGGTGTGAGATTTCATCACCATACTCAGAATGGCATGTGATTCAAAAATCATGAACTATTTATTTCTGGACTTTTCCATTTAGTGTTTTCAGACTGCAGTGACTGCGGGTAACTGAAACTGCAGAAAGCAAAACCACGGATAAGGGGGGACTACTCTGTTGGATTGTCTGAATGCCAGCTTTCTCACTGAGTAATGCAATTAGATTGCAGGGCTTGCACTTTCCTTTTGGTTTATGGTGGTTTTGGTGCCACATGATGACCTTAAGTGGTAGAGTTTAATTTGGTTAGCACTGTCCTGATATCAATACGACAACAGGGGTTCTGAGTGTGCTGTTACATTAAAGTTGTATACTGTACTGGACATAAAATCAAAGCTTTTCATTTGTGGGGATAATTCACAGTCAAAGGACAGCTCTGTGGAATGAGAATTTAGTTTCTTAAACTGTTCAATTAAGACTTTGGTCTGACCACATGAAAATGGAACTACTCATATAATACTCTCAAGCTGATGAAAAAAATTCTTAAAGCAAGTTTAATGACACATCCATATCATCTGAAGGCCAAACGATATAAGATAAAAATGGTGTAAGAATCAAGTGATCAGATGGAAGTACAGGCCTGTAAGATTCAAGGAAATGCCCCGGAAGCTGTTAGTCCCCGAATCACGTTTCAAGTGGCAATTTAGTGTCAGCAAAACATTATCTATCACATTGAGAAAATGCTATTAATTTGAATTCTCTTGTTTCACTCATTTTGTGGCTTGGCTTACACATTTTTTGTAGTTTAGTTTTGGTTTCATAGCATATATGAATCTAAATCATTAAAAATAAATGGATTATGGGGCTGGCCCCGTGGCTTAGCGGTTAAGTGTGCGCGCTCCGCTACTGGCGGCCGGGGTTCGGATCCCGGCGCGCACAGACGTACCACTTCTCCGGCCATGCTGAGGCCGCGTCCCACATACAGCAACTAGAAGGATGTGCAACTATGACACACAACTATCTACTGGGGCTTTGGGGGAAAAAAAGGAGGAGGATTGGCAATAGATGTTAGCTCAGAGCCGGTCTTTCTCAGCAAAAAGAGGAGGATTAGCACGGATGTTAGCTGAGGGCTGATCTTCCTCACAAAAAAAAATAATAATAAAAAAATTAAAAATAAATGGATTATGTTCTATGGTATAAATATGCCATGATTTATTTAACCGTATCCATATTAATGGACATTTGGGTTATTTCCAATCTTTGGACATTAAAACAGTGCCACAGTGAACATCACTGAACATATATCTTTGTGTCCTTGTCCAATACATTTGAATAGTAAGTTTTCTGAGGCTTGATTGCTGTCTAAAGGCATATGCCTTTAAAATATCAATAGATATTGTCAGTTACATTAATTTACACTCCCATCAAAATTGCATGAAAGTTCCTATTTAGTTACACCTTTACTAACATTTGGTATTGTCAAACTCTTCAATTTTTTGAATCTGTTAGGTAAAAAAAAAAATTTCACTGTTATTTTATTATATGATACTTTATACTTGAGGATCAGCAAAATGTTCTTGATCATTTTTCTTTTTTCTGTGAAGGGACCATTTATTTTCTTTGTTAATTTTCTTTTATTAAGCTGTTTAACTTTCTTTTACTGCTTTGTAAAATCTTTGAATATTATGAAAAATTGGCTCCTTGATTTTGCCTCAGAAGGAAATCTTTTTCCACTTTGCCGGTTGACTTTCTTTATGGATTTTTGTATCACACGAGTATTTTATAATGTAATCTAGGCAAATCAATCAGTCTTTTTCCTTATGACTTCTGATTTTTGTGTTAATATTTGAAAGGCCTCTGTTACTAAAAGATTATGCTTTTTAAAAATCACACATTTTTTCTTCTAAGATTTTCATGTGTTTCCTTACATATGTGGCTTCAGTTACATCTTGATGTATCTAGAATTTATTTTTATATAAGGAGTGAGGTAGGGATCCACACTTCTTTCCCCAAATGGTCACTCAGCACCATTTATGGAAAAATTTCCCAACAGTTTAAAATGTCTTTTATATGAGAGACTAAATTCCTGCTAGATTTGGTCTATTTTTACACTCTCTAGTCTGTTCCTTTTCTGACTTTCTATTTCTGTATAAGTGCCAGGAAATCTTAATTTCTCATGTTTTTTGTTTGTTTATTTTTCTGATTCTCAGATATAGAGAAGTGAATTAATTACATTCCTCAGTGTTTCACAGACTACTCTGATTTGTGATTTCAAAGCCCATCTCTTGTTTGCTTACTTATTCATTTACTTTATTTATTGTTTGCTTAATATATACCCATCCTTCAGTCTCATTGACTTCATAACCATTCCAATGTCTGCAATGCTTTGATTTCATTCTCAAAAAATAATTTTTTGTTTGTGCATGTATTTTTAATTGATATAAATGATATGTTATATACCCCTTTGTTTATTATCTTTTTAACTCAGCTCTAAGTCTTTTAGATCATTCATATTCCCACGTGTGCATAAACTCTCTTCTTTCTAACTGCTGTGGAATATCCTTGGTGTTCATCCACTGCATTTTCATTTATCTCCTGTCCCACTGAGGGATATCCAAATTACACAACACCTGGCCAACACAGGTAAGAGAACCACAAATATCTCAGCAATGTACCATATGAGTCTGTGTGAGAATTTTTTTTGGCTTTATATTTAGCAATAATTCTTATGTCATAGAATATACATAAGCATAAGATGACCAAGTAATACTGGATTCCTTCCCAGAATGGCTGTACCTCTCTACATTCTTCCCAAATGTGAATGAGAGTTCCTCTATTTTCTACTTTTTTGCCAACACTTTATAGAATTTGACTTTCTAATTTCTGCATATCTATTACAAGTTTAAAAAAATATCTCTTTGTTCTAATTTGTATACCTTTGGTTACTAATAAATTTGAGTATTGCCTTATTCTTTACTGAAGACAAATCTTAGATTTTGATGAAATCAAATGCATCACGTTTTTCACTATAATTTCTGCCTTTGTAGGTCAGAAAGATGTTCTCCTATGTTTTCTTCTATAATGCCATTGCCCTATTTTAACGTTTAGATATTTAATTCATTTAGAGGCTACCTTCTTGTATCATGTTAGGTAAGGATCCAGCTTTAATTTTCTCTATGGAGTAAGCTAATTTTACCAACACTATTTACTAAACTATTTGTCCTCTCCCTAATGAGTTTTGGAATAACTTTGTCATACATTAAATTTCCTCTTGGGTTTATCTATGAGCTCTCAATTCTGTTTGTTTATTAGTCTTTTTTTGCACCAATACCACCTGGTTTTTATTTTTGTGGCTTGGCAACTTGTCTTAAAATCTGGTAGGGTATTCCTACCCCACCCTTTTAATATTCTGACTAAGTGTGAATTGTTATTTATCCACATAAATTTGAGAATAAATCTATTGAGTTACTCAAAAAGTCCATCTGAAAATGTTTTTGGCATTACTCTAAATTAATAGATCAATTTGGGAGAAATGAAATCTTTATAATATTAAAGCCATCTGATCCACAAAATAAAGTATTCATGCATTTACTCAGATCATCTTCTACTTTACTAGAGCTATGTTTTTCCCCATAAAGGTCTCGTTTCTACACACTTTATAATTTTTGTTGCTATTGTGAAATTGCTCCATATTTTAAAAATTATATTTTCCAGTTGATTACTGCTGGTAGAGAAATTTTTCTTTTTTTTTTTTTAGGTTTGAGCTCTGATCTACGAAACTTGCAAATCTTCCTTTATTACTTCTAACAGCTTGTTCACTGAAGATTTCTGTTTTTGTTTTTTTCTAGGTGGGTAATCATAGGATCAGCAAAAAGTACAGTTTTATTTCTTTCCTTCCAATTCTTATATCTTTTTTTTCTTCCTGGTGTTTTCAGTGACTCTCAGTGCCGTGCTAAACCTGATGGTGATAGCAGCATTCTTCTCTTGTACATGATCTTAGAGACTGCACCTAAAATTTCTACATTAAATATGAGACGTAGTATTGGGTTTTGGTGTATAATCAATCAGGTAAAAGAATCTTTATTGTAATCCTAGCTTATAAAGATTAAAAAAATAATAAATAGGTGTTTTTCTTTAACAAATATTCTTCCTACATTACTGAGATTATTATCTGATGTTTATTCTGCAGTATAATAATTTGTGAATTTCCTTGTAGGGTTTCTGATGTTGAAACATATTTGCATTCCAGAGACAATTTATGTTTGATCATGCTGTTTTATTTTTAAACACATTTTTGAATTTATTAGCTCCAATTTTAGTTAGGATTTTTGCATCTACATTCGTAGGTGAAATGAATCTATATTTTTCTTTTCTCATATACACTATTACATAGTTTTGTACTACTCAAATTTACACAAGTTTTATAAAATAAGACAGGAAGCATTAACTTTTTTCCCTTTTAGGGAAAAATGTATAAAGAAAGTAATGGACTGTTTCATGAAAGGCTGGTAGAAGAGAACTGTAAGACTATCCAGACCTGGAGTATACTGAGGGGGGAGGTCTTTGTGGTTTTATTTTCAGTGGTATTGGTCATTTCAAGTTCTCCTGCAATTCTTTTGTACATCAGTTTTGCATTTTATGTTTTCTACAAATTTATTCATTTCATCTATTTTAAAATTTATTGCCATATAGTTGTTCATAATAGTCTTTCATTTAACAAAAGTTTTATCTGTAGTTATTTTTCTGTTATTCTGTATTTTGTTGATTTGCATTTTCTCTCTCTCTAAAAAGTCACTCTTTTTTTTTCAAACAAAAGTCATGACTCTCATTTTTTTCCTTAAATAATGCATCAT
The DNA here is from genome assembly GCF_020826845.1 of Diceros bicornis minor. Taxonomy (NCBI): domain Eukaryota; kingdom Metazoa; phylum Chordata; class Mammalia; order Perissodactyla; family Rhinocerotidae; genus Diceros; species Diceros bicornis. Next base: position 64,854,138 of record NC_080746.1, on the reverse strand, counting down.
AAGAGAAAAATATTGCTCCACATAATTTGCAGGAAATGCAATGGTTTGGAGTTGTGTTACTCGAGAAGCAACAAAATCTTCAGAGCACTTTTGTCCTGCATTTTAATAAATACATTTGGGTCCCTAGTGTTGTCATTATTTCGTGTGTTTCTTCTACTATTCATTTACTCAATTGTGGTAAAATACATATATCATAAAATTTACCATTAAAATGTACAATTCAGTGACATTTAGTACATTCATGATGTTATGAAATTGTCACCACTATCTAGTTCTAGAACATTTCATCACCCTGAAAGGAATCCCTATGCCATTCACTGTATGGTATCATCACCCTCTCCAGCTACTATCTGCCACTAATCTGCTTTCTATCGCTATGTATTTCTATCTCTATGTATTTGCTCATTTTAGGTATTCCATGTAAATAGAATAATACAGTATGTGGCTTTTAGTGTCTTGCTTCTTCCACTCAGCATGTTTTCAGAGTTCTTCTATGTTGTAGCATATATCAGCACTTCATTTCTTTTTATGATTGAATAATATTTGTTGTATGGGTATACCACATTTTGTTTATTCATTCCTCAGTTGAGGGACATTTGGGTTGTCTCCATCTTTAGGCTATTGTGAATAGTGCTGCTATGAACATTCACGTACCAGCATTTGTTTGAACACTTATTTTCCATTCTCTTGGGTATATACCTAGGAGTGGAATTGTTGAGTCAGATGGAAATTCTATACTTAACTTATTGAGGAATGGTCAAGCTGTCTCTCACAGTGGCTGCACCATTTTACATTCCCAACAGCAATGTGTGGGGGCCCAATTTCTCCACAACCTTACCAATATTCCTTCCTTCCCTCCTTCCCTCCTTCCTTTCTTCCTTCCTCCCTTCACTTGATTATCAATGGAGTCCCTGCTATGAGCCAGGAATTTTGCTACATGTTGTGGATATAGAGCAATATAAGACACGGCCTCTGGTTGTTATATAAATGAGCCAAAGACAGCCTCTTTATGTTGTCTCTTAGGTTGTTTATTTCTTCACTGTAGTCTGGGACCCATTAGCTCAAAAGCCCACTGGTGCCACACTCAAAATTTTACACAGTTGTTTTTGCTATAGCCCAAATAAATATATTTTAGCCAGTTAGTGCCTGCCTGCTTTGCATACCTTGCAAAACTTACCCCAATATCTGTTAACCATAGAAAGACAAACTCCGTGGCTATAAAGCCCCCAAGCTGCTGCTGCCCTTTGGAGCTCTCTGATTCAGAGACGGCCCACGGAACTGTTGAGTATGTCACCTGGACATGTAGGCCCTTCTCTGAGCCCCTGGGAATTCCCTTGTCCTCCTTCCCTTCTGAGTGGTGGCCCCACCCCTCCACGGTCCCCTCCTGTGGGGGGCTTATCCTGCACACAAACCTGTCAGTCACCCAAATAAAGCTAATGTGCTACTGCCGTGGTCATGTTTTTTTCCTTGATCAGCCCTGAAATCCCTCAAACCTCCTACACAAAAGTTACACATGTTTTATTCAATGACTGCTTGAGAGGAAGAAGTAAATATTATTGACTACAACAAATTATAGGATTTTCTATTATTGAAGGACTTAAGGAAAGATATGAGGACACAGAGAGAGTAAGGCTTAGCTTAGCCTAAGTTGGGTGAACCATCAGGAAACGGTTTGAAGATAAGGGAGATGAAGCCTGAGCCCAATCTAGAAGAATGAAAACTGTCAAGCAAAGGTAAAAAATTTAGGCAGTGGGAAGAGCTTGGAGACTCTGAGGAAGTAGAAGCCCACTGATATGCTTAGAGCACAAGTTGTACGTGGGGCCTGATAGGAGATTAAATTAGACAGGAAGGTAGGCGCCATGTTATATAGGCCATGAAAAACAAAGACAGACTGAGAAACTGTCACAGACAAGAGGAAAATAAGGGTACATGACAACTAAATGCAATGTTGTCCCGAAACAGAAAAAGATATAAGTGGAAAACTGGTGAAATTCAAATGAAGTCTGTATTTCAGTTAATGATAATTACCAACGTTAATCTCTTAGTTTGACACATGTACTATAGTTATGGCAGATGTTAACATTAGGGGAAACTGACTAAAGGGTAGGCAGAAACTCTCTGTACTATCTTTACAACTTTTCTTTAAAAGTAAAATTGTATTCTTGATTGTTGTAGCTTTACAGTAAGTCTTGAATACAAGTAATTTCATTCCTCTAATTTTATTTTCCTTTTTCAAATTGTTTTGGCTATTCTAAGTCCTTTGCCTTTCTATATAAATTTTAAAATCCACTTGCCAATTTCTTCAAAAAAGCCTTTTAGGATTTTGATTGGGATTGCATTCAATCTATAGATAGTTGAATCTATGGTTAATAAAACACTGAGTCTTTCAATTCATGAACGTGTTATATCTCTTCATTTATTTAGATCTTTAGTTTCTCTTTGCAATGATTTATAGTAGAATAGAGTCCAAAAATAGACTGACACTTATATACTTAATTTTTGACCAAGTTAACCACTAAATTAAGATGGAAAAAGATAATGTTTCTAAGAAATGATGCCAGAACAATTGGACATTTGTATGGGGGAAAAATGAACCTTGACCTTTGTCTCACAGTGTAAACAAAGGTTAACAGAAAATGGATCACAGAACTAAATGTAAGATTTAAAACTACTAAATTTTGGGAAGAAAACATAGGAAAAAAATCTTTGTGACACTGGGTTAGGTAAGAGTTTCTTAAACAGGACACACAAAGCACAACCTATTAAACAACAAATTGGCAAAATGAACTTCATCAAGACTAAAAACTCTTGCTCTTTGAAAGAGTAAGTTAATAAAACAAAATGTCAAGTCACAGAATGGGGGGAAATTTTGCAAGGCATATATCTAACAAAAGACTGGCATCCAGAATATATAAAGAACACTTAAAATTCAAAATAAGAAACCAACCCAAAAAGAGAACAGGCAGAAGATTTGAACAGACATTTCACAAAAGAAGATATACAAAAGGTCAATAAGCACATGAAAAAAAATGTTCAATGTAACTAGTTACCAGAGAAATGCAAATTAAAACTATAATGTGACACCACTACATACCCACTCAAACGACAGACCATACCAGTGTTGACAAGGATGTGGAGCAACTGGAATTCACATACACTGTTAGTGAGAATGCAAAATGGCACAATCACTTTAGAAAGTAAAGCCAACTGGACCAGAATTTGTTTCCCAATTCTTCATCCCTGAAAGACTCCAGACCCATTTTTATAGGATAACTAGATATTTGAAAACAAATGCCTATCTCGTAAACTATTTGGGAGATGGGGGAATCTCCCTATTCTAGGCATGAAGGTCCAGAGACAAATAGGAGACTGAGAAGGAATGAATGTCCAGATAATGATAAGAGAAAAACAGACGGAATGACTTTAGGGGAAGTGGAAGTTGGTTTCTACAAGCCTGACCTTCATTCATGCCTCTGGAGAGAACATGGCTACAGTATTCCCTTCTCCTTTCTCTTTCTTCCAGTTGACTAGTCTGAGAGGCTGGAGGAAAGACATGAGAAGGGAAGAGATGTCCTCGAGGAAAGTCCATTTGGTCACTGAACTCTAAGACTTAGGTGGTTCCCATTTCTAAACTCCACCCTAAACTCATCATCATCCAATTCCCTAATAAGTTTCACAGCAAAAATCTAAAGTTAGTTCTTTCAGGCTAAAGTTAGTTCTTTCAGGCAAAGGTGAACCATAGCCAATCTTGCCCAAGGAACTAGATATAAATTGGACAGAAAGGAAAACTCCTAGGACCTACAATGCAAATGCAAGTGAGGTGATGTTGAATTATCTATAGTGCAGATGCCAGGAAGATTGTAGAAGTATGATGTAGCAAAAATTTCAGATCTTTGAACCCGGATGATGTGGCTTACTGAGTGGCAGAATTACGGTTTTTCTTCTATCAGGAAGTTGTTTCAAGGAGTGGCTGGGACCAAGGGTTGCTAAGTGCCATAAATAACCTGGTGTACTCTTTCTTGGGCTCACTTTATACCTGGCAAATTCCTCACATGGCACTGACTGCCAGTCATCCTCACCACCTTGGACACATTCCCCATAAGAAAGCTAAGAGGGATGCCAAGCAGCCAAGCTAACTCAAATATAGCTTTTGTCTTTGCAATTTTCTTATCCTTTTGAATGCTTCATAAATCCAGCGAGTAGAACTGACTGTGAGCTTCATTTTTGCCAGCCCTCACAGATTTATTCCTTAAGACATGGCATCTAAAGACTCAGACATAAAAGCCTGTGCTCTTTCTAATACTCTGCACTAACTCTAGGCTGGGAAGGAGAAGGACACTGGAATAAAGCACTGAAATGAGGAGTATGACTCCATTTTTTTTTTTTTGATGTTTGACTGCTAACAACTTTTAAGCCTCACCCTTTCTTCTTCCTCTTGTGCCCACATCTGGGTAAGCTGATGAGAAAGCCCAGGTGCTCCATCCTTTGGTGCCAGGAGGAGATTCAAACCACACAAGCCCCCGCCCACCTGTGAGAACTCTCATCCTGGCCCCTCCCCCAACCATGATAAAAGCCCAGGCCAGTCTCCTTTCCTTGCTCTCTCAAGCCATTTCAGATCTGCATGAAAGGCCTTCCCTGCTCTCTGCAGAGACCTCAATCATTATAAGTAATAAACATTTTCATCACCTTGGCGGGGGTGGGGAATAGCATCATCAGTTTTGAGATCAAACCAAATTTTGGGAGGAGGTCCTCTACCTCTGCTGAAAACTGTTACAAGCACTCTGGGAAAATCCATTTCCTCTGGCTCCAGGACTCACGGAGGCATCTTTCTCTCTTTCCAAACTTCCTTCTCCTTCATTTCAGGAAAAAAGGTTACAACCTTGAGTATGCCAATTTATTCAATGTACATTCCCAGACTGCATATTACATGAGAGTGATTAACAGCACAGCAGGGGAACTAGGATTTCCTGAGCTGAATCCTGGCTGTGTGGTCAGGACAAGTCATTTAAACCTCTCTGTGCCTGTTCTTTCCTTCATTTGTAAAATATTGCTATTTAGAAGTGGTGGTCATAATTTTTAAAGATGGAAAGGTAGCAGCACTGACTGGTCTGGGTGGGGTCTGGCTCTCTGCAGTGCCCAGAATTAGCCCTTTAGGTGCTACTGGATCATGGGGAAGACTGGTTGCAGTCAGGGTGAGCAGGACAGCAAGGCATGCCCTTGACCTAAGAAAAAATTGACAAATTCCTTAGAAATCCTAACTTACTAAAATTAACCCCAAAAGAAATAGGACATGTGGATTGCCCTATATCTATTAAAGAAAATGAATTTGTCGTTTTAAAAATCTCTCCAAGAAGATAATCCAAGGCCAAGATGGCTTCACAGATAAATTCTATCAAACATTTAAGAAGGAAATAATATCAATCTTACTCAAACTTTTTCAGAAACTACCAGAGCAGAAAATACAACACAAATTGTTTTATAAGACCACCATAACTCTGATTCCAAAACCTGAAAAAGACATCACAAGAAGAGAAAATTACAAACAAATGCATCTCTTGAAATATGTGTACGAAAGTCTTCAACAAAGAAAATCCTATGCCCAGATGGTTTCATTGGCAAATTCTACCAAAAAGTATGAAGTAATTCTAATTACACACAATGTCAGAAAATAGACGAGGAAACTTCTACTCATTTTGTGAGGACAATGTTACCCTGATACCAAAGCCAGGCAAAGGCAGTACGAGAAAACTACAGACTAATATCTCTCATAAATATAGACACAAAAATCCTCAACAGAGTATTAGCAAATCAAATCCAACAATGTATATAAGTATAATACATTATGCCCACGTGAGGTTAAAAAGTCAAACAATGTAATTTACCACATTAATAAAAGAATGAAGAAAATTCATGTGATCATCTCAATAGGTGGAAAAACATTTTGATAAAATTCAACTTTGGACAAAATTCAACTCACTCATGATAAAAACTCTCAACAAATTAGAAGTAAAAGTGCACTTCTTCAATCTGATAAAAGTCATCTACTAAAAAACCACAGCCAACATCATACGTAATGTTTAACCATTGAATGTTTTTCTTAAAATCAGTAAGAAGGCAAATATATCTGCTTTCATCACTGCTGTTCAACATCATTCTGGAAGTTCTAGCAAGTGTAGCAGGGCAAGATGAAGAAATAAAAGTTACATAGATTGGAAATAATGAAGCAAAGCAGTATATATTTGCAGATGACATGTTTATCTACAAAATAAATTCTTAAAAAAATCCACCAAAAAAACCTATGCTAGAAATAATAATTGGATTTAGAAAGGTCAAAGGATACAAAGTCAATACATAAAAATCAACTATATTTTTGTAGTCCAGCAACAAACAATTGGAAAATAAAAATTTTAAATATTATCATTTAAATAAAATTAAAATAATAAAATACTTAGAAACAAATTTATCAAAAGATATTGGGGCCATCTCAGTGGTATAGTGGTTAAGTTCAGTACACTCCACTTCAGCAGCCCGGGTTTTCAGGTTCAGATCTAGGGTGCAAACCTACAGCACTCATCAAGCCATGTTGTGGTAGAGAACCACATACAAAACAGAGGAAGATTGGCACAGATGTTAGCTCACAGCCACTCTTCCTCACCAAAGGAAAAAAAAATAGATATTAAGAGCTGTAGATCAAAAACTACAAAACTTTGCTGAGAAAAATTAAAGAAGTACTAAAACTTTCTTAAATGATCAAAGTGTTTTAGTTTTTATTTAGTTATTTGGTTTACGGGCACATACATTTGTCAAAACTTATGCTATACACTTAAAATCTGCATTCAATTGTTTTTACATTATGTCTCAATAGAGTTAATTTAAAATGAAACTTAAACAAGTTATCATACTGATAAAATATTACAGATATTTATTTTAAAATCAGGCAAAGAAAGATGCCTACTATCATTGCTTCTACTCATTATTGTACTTAAGCACTCAACAGCTGAGAATGAAAAGAAAAAGAAAAAAATTAAGTATATGAAAAAGAGTAAAAAAGCTTTCTTTATTTGTAGATATGTGTGTTATATGTAGAAAACATCAATAGTAGAATTAATAAGTGCTTAGCATTGTTGCTAGATGTAAGAGCAACATACAAAAATTAATTGCATTTCTGTAACCAACCACAAATAGAAAACTTATTATTAAAAGTTATTTTTAAGAATAGTTTCAAAAACAGTAAGGTATCTAGAAATAAATCTAGAAAAATATATTCATGACCATTATGGAGAAAGCTATAATATTTATTGATAGATGTTAGAATAAATATAATAAATGGAGAGACATACCACATTTTTAAATAAGAAGCTTCACTTTTCTGCAAATTGATTCACTAAATTAATTCAATTGCAATCAAAATTCTAACAAGATTTTTGTGATACTGAACAAGCTATTTCCATAACATCTATGGGAGGAAAAGGACCCTAGAAGAATAGTTCTCAACCAGGGGCAATTTTGCTCCTCAGGGGATATTTGGCAATATCTAGAGACATTTTTTACTGTAACAACTGGTGGAGCCAGGGAGAGGGGTTACTACTGACTTCTGGTGGGCAGAAGCCAGAGATGCTGCTACACATCATACAATACACAAAACAGCCCTTCCCCCCACTATAAGGAATGATCTGGGCCCAAATGTCAATAGTGTCGAGGACGAAAAACTCTGTCTTAGAATTACCAACGCAATTATTAAAAAGAAAAAGGTGGGATGATTTAGCCTATCATCTATAACATTTTATTATAAAGCTATAGTAATTAAAACAGTGTGATTTTGTCACTGAAATGGACAAATACATCAAAACAACAGAATAGAGACTAACTAGTCCTTTGAGGGTGAGGAAGAAAGGGGCAGGGAGGACCAAGTACATATACGGGTGCATCAAGTATATTGGTAATATTTTTTCTTAAGTTAGGTGGTGAGTACACAGGTTTGAATGGTGAGGCTCTTTTTTTTTTTGTTAATTGAAATACTATTTAAGGGAATCTGTAGCAAGTTAGTAAAGTGGACTGAGATGATGTGGTTACCACCCTGTCCAAATCAAAGGAGTGGAAATTCTGTATAAAATATCAGAAAACTACAGAATTGAGCAGTAAGGAAAAAAATGTGAAACTCTTAATCCCAGAAACAGAATAAGAAAATCAAATAGACAGTGACAACTATGAGTTATTGATTCCATAACTCATGAGACTTTCGCCCAGACATAAGTACTAGAAGCCTGGAGCCAAGATCATAACGCCAATGTAAGAATGGAGGTGGGTCCTCAGACCATTACAAATTGTGAAAGCTAGATTTGATTCCCTACAAGAAGACCAATGCCTTCAAGAATGCTCTCTTCATCCCACTTTGAAAGGAATTAAGAAGTAATACTCCCTGGGATGGCAAAGAAATGAAGATACATTTTGATTTTCTGGGACCATGGATGGTAATGAGGTCACCTCTCAGGAGCTGAAACATCAGGCTTGTGCCACTTACAGATATATGGTCTTAAACTACCTTCTTGTTGGTTTAACTCAAAGCTGATATATTAAAATAGAAAATGTCCTTGTACATTGAATCCTCTGGGACTCCAGCAGGTGCAAAACACAAAACCAACATATAAGGATAGTTACAACCAATGAATCTCAGAAATCCCACGATTAAAATCTACAAAATAGGGGCCAGCCCAGTGGTGTAGTAGTTAAGTTCACACACTCTGCTTCGGTGGCCTGGGGTCTGCAGGTTCAGATCCTGGGCACAGACCTATACACCGCTCATCAAGCCATGCTGTGGCGGTGTCCCACATATAAAATAGAGGAAGACTGGCACAGGTGTTAGCTCAGGGACAATCTACCTCAAGCAAAAAGAGGAAGATTGGCAACAGATGTTAGCTCAGGGCCAAGCTCCTTCATCAAAAAAAAAAAAAGAAAATCTACAAAATAAAGTAACCACAGCTGGAGATGAGCACAAATTGAAAAGAAAAATTCCAAACTGTATACATAAATGAACTACCATGAAGGGAGAATTAGCCACGCGATGAAAAGGCAAAACACATCTACTGGAAATAAGAGAACAGTCTAAAATTGATTGTAAACAAACATGCTTAAAATTATCAAAAATATCAAGGTAAAAATGTAAACAATAATGAATAAAAAAAGAAAGTATGAAAGCAAAATGAGATTACTAAAGTTCAGGCTCTGAGGACGAAGTCAAGATGGCAGTGTAGGCAGACTCTGAACTCACCTCCTCCCGCGGACACAGCCAATTTACAACTACTCGTGGAAAAATTACCCCTGAGACAGCACTGAAAACTGGATAAGAGGAACTCCTATAACAAAGAACAATCCTAATTGAGGTAGAAGAGGCAGAAACTCCCTTCTGGAGAGGAAAAACGCCGCCTTCACAAGCAGCAGCGCCTCACGGCCGCCTGGGAGCAGCCCACAGGTACTCAGCCTCCCTGGAGGAGCGGGGCCCCAAGCTGGGGAGTGCCCCCGCTGTGGGCATTTTGTGGACCCAGCACAATCGAGAGGAGTGACATAATATCTGACTTTGCCTGCTACTAAAACATTGGGGAGTACCCCCAGAAAAGCTGGTTCACAAAGAAATTAAAACCGACTATTAAAGGGCCCACACGCAAACTCACCCGTTTCAGAAAGCAACCTAAAATCACCAGAAAGAAAGGTGCACAGTGCTGTGGTGAAAAGAGACTCACTTAATAGGCCCTGAGTGCATCTCGGTGAGAAATGAGACCTCTCCAGGGACTGGGACATTGGCGGCGGACATTGTTGTGGCCTGGTGTGGGCATGCTGACACAGGCGCCATTGGAGTTCTCCCTGAGGCCTGCTAGCCCAGGGTCTGCCCCACCCACTAGAGCATCAATTTAATCCAGCTCAGCCAGGGCAGGCAGCCCACCCAAGAGACTGGCCCCACACAACAACAAGCCCTCAGGCAACTTGTGGGCCTGCATAGATTGGTGACTGGATTCTCTGCAGCCTGGCAACTGAGCCGACTTCAGTGGGGCAGGGCGTGCACAAGGAGCGGGTGGAGAGTGTGGGGCGGTGGCGGAGTGTGTGGGGCTCCAGCCATGGAGAAACTGGGTCTGCTTCAGGAGGTTGGGGCGTGCACACGGGGCAGGACTGTGTTGACTGTGTGTGTGGACCTATGGGTGGCAGGGCTTGTCAGCTGCAGAAGACTTGTGCTTCTCAAAGGCCCACATAGGGGTTTGCCCCACCTTCCAAAGCCTGAAACAATTGGGTGCTCCTGTGACTGAGGCCAGCCCCACCCAGCTGCAATCCTCAGAGAGCTGACAAGAGACCTAAAGGCTGGAGGCTTATAGCAACTGTAAGCCCCTGAGCCTAACAACATGCCACGCTGGGGGCCTACTCACTTAAAAGAAATACTGCAACACAAATGTGCTATTAGAACTTACAGCCAACTGTGCTGGGGCTCCCCACACCTGATAAAGATACTGAAAGGCCCACAACAACTACAAGCAGCAGAGCATTACAACAGCTGGCCAGGAGCATAACTCGGCCTCCCTGGGTGCCTACAGGGAAAGCAAACAGGCCACAACAGAAGGACACACGTAGCCCACATAGGGGTCACCCCTGGAACATTGAGAACTGAGGGAAGCACACTGGAAGCCTCCTAAGGCATCACTTACATAAGGTCACCTATCCAAGAGCAGGAGACGTAGCTGACCTACCTAATACGTAGACACAAGCACAGGGAAAGAGGCAAAATGAGGAGGAAAGGAATACATTCCAAGTAAGGGAACAGGACAAAACCCCAGAAAAGGAACTAAGCAAAAAAGAAATGAGCAACCTACCGGAGAGAGAGTTCAAACTAAGAGTGTTAAGGATGCTCACTGATCTAGGGAGAAGAATAGATGGACTCAGTGAGAATGTCAACAAAGAAATGGAAGATATAAAAAAGAACCACTCAGAAATGAAGAATACAATACTGGAAATGAAAAATTCACTGGAGGGACTCAAAAGCAGAGTAGAGGATACAGAAGAACGGATCTGCGAGCTGGACAAAAGACTAGATGAAATTACCCAAGCTGAAGAGGTAAAACAGAAAAGAATTAAAAAGAGTGAGGACAGTCTAAGGGACCTCTGGGACAACATCAAGCACACTAACATCCGTGTTATAGGTGTCCCGAGAGGAGAAGAGTGAGACAAAGGGGCAAAGAATCTATTTCAAGAAATAATAGATGAAAACTTCCCTAACCTAAGGAAGGAGACAGACATCCAGGTACAGGAAGCACAGAGAGCCCCAAACAAGATAAACCCAAAGAGGCCCACAACAGGACACATCATAATCAAAATGTCCAGAATTAAAGATAAAGAGAGAATCCTAAAAGCTGCAAGAGAAAGTCAAGTTACATACAAAAGAAATCCCATAAGGCTATCAGCTGACTTTTCAGCAGAAACGTTACAGGCTAGAAGAGAGTGGCACGATATATTTAAAGTGCTAAAAGGAAAAAAACTTACAGCCAAGAATATTCTACCCAAGGTTATCATTCAAAATGGAAGGAGAGATCAAAATTTTCCCAGACAAGCAAAAATTAAAGGAGTTTGTCACCAAGAAACCAGTGCTACAAGAAATGTTAAAGGGACTGATTTAAGGGGAAAAGAGAAGACCACAAATAGGAAAAATTATCTTTTTCCATGATAAGAGGGTAATGGATACAAAAGCACAAAAAAAGAGGTTAGATATGATATCAAAAACATAAAAGCAGGGAGAAGGGGAGTTAAAGAGTACAGCTTTCAGACAGAGGTCAAACTAAAGAGACCATCAATTCTGTATAGAAGAAGAAAGGAACAGAGAAGGACAACTAAAACACTGAGAAAAAAAAAGTTTAAAAATAGCAGTAAGTGCATAATTATCAATAGCTACTTTAAACGTCAATGGACTAAATGCTACAATTAAAAGGCATAGGGTGGCTGATTGGATAAAAAAGCAAGACCCATATATATGCTGCATACAAGAGATACACTTCAGACCTAAAGACACTTACAAACTGAAAGTGAAGGGATGGAAAAAGATACTCCACGCAAACGGCAATGAAAAGAAAGCTGGGGTAGCAGTACTCATATCAGACAAAATAGACTTTAAAACAAAAATTGTAAAAAGAGACAAAGAAGGGCATTACATAATGATCAAGGGAACAATCCAACAAGAGGATATAACACTTGTAAATATCTACGCACCCAATGTAGGTGCACCTAAATATATAAAGCAATTATTAACAGACATAAAAAGAGAAACAGACAGTAACACAATAATAGTAGGGGACTTTAACACTCCACTGACACCAACGGATAGATCATCTAAACAGATGATCAATAAGGAAACATTGGCCTTAAATGACACACTAGAATAGATGGACCTAGTAGATATATACAAGCAATCCATCCAAAAACCTAAGAATACACGTTCTTTTCAAATGCACATAGAACATTCTCCAGGATTGATTATATATTAGGCCACAAAACAAGTCTCCATAAATTTAAGAAGATTGAAATAATACCAAGCATCTTTTCTGACCACAACAGTATGAAACTAGAAATCAACTATAGGAAGAAAATGAGAAAAGCCACAAATACGTGGAGATTAAACAAAATGCTACTGAACAACGACTGGGTCAACGAAGAAATCAAAGAAGAAATCAAAAAATACCTGGAGACAAATGAAAATGAAAATACGACATGCCAGAATTTATGGGATACAGCAAAAGCTGTTCTAAGAGAGAAGTTTATAGCAATACAGGCCTATCTCAACAAACAAGAAAAATCTCAAATAAACAATATAACAATACACCTAAAGGAATTGGAAAAAGTAGAACAAACAAAGCCCAAACTCAGTAGAAGAAGGGAAATAATAAAAATCAAAGCAGAAATAAATGAAATGAGACCAAAAAAACAACAGAAAAAATTAATAAAACCAAGAGCTGGTTCTTTGAAAAGATCAACAAAATTGACAAACCTTTAGCTAGACTCACCAAGAAAAAAAGAGAGAAGGCACAAATAAGTAAAATCAGAAATGAGAGCGGAGAAATTACAACAGACACCTCAGAAATACAAAAGATTATAAGAGAATACTATGAAAAGCTATATGCCAATCAATTCGACAATCTGGAAAAAATGGATAAATTCTTAGAATCATACAATCTTCCAAAACTGGATCAAGAAGAAGTAGAGAATTTGAGTAGACCAATCACCAGTAAGGAGATTGAAACAGTAATCAAAAACCTCCCCAAAAATAAAAGTCCAGGACCAGACGACTTCCCTGGTGAATTCTACCAAACATTCAAAGAAGACTTAATACCTATCCTTCTCAAACTCTTCCAAAAAATTGAGGAGGGAGGGAAGCTCCCTAACTCATTCTACGAAGCCGACATTACCCTGATACCAAAACCAGACAAGGACAACATTAAAAAAGAAAATTACAGGCCAATATCACTGATGAACATCGATGCAAAAATCCTCAACAAAATACTAGCAAATCGCATACAACAATACCTTAAAAAGATTATACACCATGATCAAGTGGGATTTATTCCAGGTGTGCAGGGATGGTTCAACATTCGCAAATCAATCAATGTAATACACCACATTAATAAAATGAAGAATAAAAATCACATGATCATCTCAATAGATGCAGAGAAAGCATTTGACAAGATACAGCATCCATTTATGATAAAAACTCTGAATAAAATGGTGATAGAAGGAAAGTACCTCAACATAATAAAGGCCATATATGAGAAACCCAAAGCTAATATCATCCTCAATGGTGAAAAACTGAAAGCTATCCCACTAAGAACAGGAACCAGACAAGGATGCCCACTATCACCACTCCTATTTAACATAGTACTGGAAGTCCTAGCCAGAGCCATCAGGCAAGAGAAAGAAATAAAAGGGATCCAAATTGGAAAGGAAGAAGTGAAACTGTCACTATTTGCAGATGACATGATTTTATATATAGAAAACCCTAAAGAATCCACCAAAAAACTTTTAGAAGTAATAAACGAATATGGTCAAGTTGCAGGATACAAAATCAACATACAAAAATCAGTTGCATTTCTATACGCTAACAACGAAGTAGCAGAAAGAGAAATTAAGAATATCATCCCATTTACAATTGCAACAAAAAGAATAAAATACCTAGGAATACACTTAACCAAAGAGGTAAAAGATCTGTACACGCAACACTATAAAACATTGCTGAAAGAAATTGAAGAAGACACAAAGAAATGGAAAGATATTCCGTGCTCTTGGATCAGAAGAACTAACATAGTTAAGATGTCCATACTTCCTAAAGCAATCTATAGATTCAATGCAATCCCTATCAAAGTCCCAACAACATTTTTCACAGAAATAGAACAAAGAATCCTAAAATTTATATGGAACAACAAAAGACCCCGAATAGCTAAAGGAATCCTGAGAAAAAAGAACAAAACTGGAGGTATCACACTCCCTGATTTCAAAATATACTACAAAGCTATAGGAACCAAAACAGCATGGTACTGGCACAAAAACAGACACACAGATCAATGGAATAAACCCAAAGCCCAGAAATAAACCCACACATCTATGGACAGCTCATCTTTGACAGAGGAGCCAAGAACATACAATGGAGAAAAGAAAGTCTTTTCAACAAATGGTGTTGGGAAAACTGGATAGCCACATGCAAACAAATGAAAGTAGACCCTTACCTTACACCATACACAAAAATTAACTCCAAATGGATTAAAGACTTGAATGTAAGACTTGAAACTATGAAACTTCTAGAAGAAAACATAGGCGGTATGCTCTTTGACATCGGCCTTAGCAACATATTTTCAATTACCATGTCTGACCAGGCAAGAGAAACAATAGAAAAAATAAACAAATGGGACTACATCAAACTAAAAAGCTTCTGCACAGCAAAGGAAACCATCAACAAATCAAAAAGACAACCTAACAATTGGGAGAAGATATTTGCAAACTATACATCTGGTAAGGGCTTAATCTCCAAAATCTATAAAGAACTGATGTATCTCAACAACAAAAAAACTAACAACCCAATTAAAAAATGGGCAAAAGATCTGAACAGACATTTCTCCAAAGAAGATATCCAGATGGCCAACAGACACATGAAAAGATGTTCAAGATCATTAACTATCAGGGAAAGGCAAATCAAAACTACAATGAGATATCACCTCACGCCCCTCAGAATGGCTATAATTAACAAGACAGGAAACAACATGTGTTGGAGAGGATGTGGAGAGAAGGGAACTCTCATACACTGCTGGTGGGGGTGCAAACTGGTGCAGCCACTATGGAAAACAGTATGGAGATTCCTCAAAAAATTAAGGATAGAACTACCATATGATCCAGCTATTCCACTGCTGGGTATTTATCCAAAGAACTTGAAAACACCAACGCGTAAAGATACATGCACCTCTGTGTTCATTGCAGCGTTATTCACAATAGCCAAGACTTGGAAGCAACCTAAGTGCCCATCAAGGGACGAATGGATAAAGATGTGGTATATATACACAATGGAATACTACTCACCCTTAAGAAACGATGAAATCCAGCCATTTGTGACAACATGGATGGACACTGAGGGTATTATGCAAAGTGAAATAAGTCAGAGGGAGAAGGTCAAATACCATATGATTTCCTTCATTAAGTGGTAGATAATAACAACAATAAAGAAACACATAGAGACAGAGATTGGATTGGTGGTTACCAAAGAGGAAGGGGGGAGGGAGGAGGGCGAAAGGGATAATTCGGCACATGTGTGTGGTGATGGGTTGTAATTAGTATTTGGGTGGTGAACATGATGTAATCTATGCAGAAATAGAAGTATAATGATGTACACCTGAAATTTATACAATGTTATAAACCAATGTTACTGCAATAAAAAAAATTTTTTTTTAAATAAAATAAAATTAAAAAATGAAAGCAAAATGATTTTAAAAAAGAACTAAATAGAGTCATGCAAGGCTTAACAACAGGCATATGTCCTTAGGCCATTTTGTCATTGTGCAAACATTATAGAGTGTACTTACACAAACCTAGATGGTATAACCTACTACACACCTAGGCTTTATGGTATAACCTATTGCTACTAGGCTATAAACCTGTACAGCATGTTACTGTGCTGAATACTATAGGCAATTATAACACAATGGTAAGTATTTTTGTACATAAACATAGAAAAGGTACAGTAAAAATACAGTATAAAAGATAAAAAATAGCACACCTGTAAAGGGTACTTACCATGAATGGAGCTTGCAGGAATGGAAGTTGCTCTAGGGCAGTCAGTAAGTGAGTGGTGAGTGAATGTGAAGGCCTAGGACATTACTGTACACTACTGTAGACTTTATAGACACTGCACACTTAGGCTGCACTAAATTTATAAAAAGTTTCTTCTTTCTCCACTAAAAAATTAACCTTAGCTTACTGTAACTTTTTTGCTTTATAAACTTTAAAATTTTTTTAACTCTGACTCTTTTGTAATAACACTTAGAACACAAATACATTGTAGAGCTGTACAAAAATATTTTATTTTTTATATCCTTATTCTATAAGCTTTTGTCAATTTTTAAAATTTTTATTTTTATATACTTTTTAAACTTTTTTGTTAAAAACTAAGACACAGACACACACATAAGCCTATGCCTACACAGGTTCAGGGTCATCAATATCACTGTCTTCCACCTCCACATCTTGTCCCACTGGAAGGTCTTCAGGGGCAATAACACGCACGGAGCTGTCATCTCCTGTGACAACAATGTCTTCTTCAGGAAGCTGCCTGCGGCTCTTCTTGAGAAGGTGTCACTCTCTTCAGAAATATGTCCATGGTGGTTTGCTTGGTTTGTTTCTTTTTTCATCCTAGATTTGCTTGTAAGCAGATAATGCACCATGAAAATTCCTCCCTGTTAGTGAAAATCTTTTCGTATCGGGGGTCCATGTTTTCAAACTTTTTAAGGAGCTTGTTGAGGTCTGCAAAAGCTTCTGCTAAACCTTTCACTGTAAATTTTCCTGGTGGGGTCTTCTTTTTTTCTCCTGCAGTTTCCTATTCTGTTCCCTCTTCTTCAGCTATGTGTTCCTGTTCCAGTTCCAACAACTCTTCATTAGTCGGTTCCTTAGGAACCACTTCTAGGGGCTCCTCAATGTCATCCTTATCCACACCCATGTTAAAGTTGTTTGTTATCTCAACCACAGTCTTGATTTTTGCAACCTTCTCATCCTTGGCAAATCCTTTGAAGTCATGGATGAATCTCTTGAGCGAATTCTTCCAGATGCCGTTCATACACTCCTTGGTGACACCACCCCAAGCCCAAGTAAGGTTCTTGATGCAGTCATAGATGTAATCCTTCCAAAATTGCATAAATGTCTTCTCAGTATCTTCCTCAGTTGCCACAATAACCTGGGCAAAGTTCCTCCTCAGATAACAGGCCTTAAAAGCTGCTATAACTTCTTGATCCATTTGTTGGATCAAAGAGGCGGTGTTTGGAGGGAAAAACATCACTTGGATATTGGGATGAACATCACCAATAACAGGAGGATGCTGGGAGCATTATCCATCCACAATAAGCAAAATCTTGAAAGGTATGTTATTCTCCAAACAGTACTTCTCCATTTCTCTGGCATAGAAATCCAGGAGGGCATCTTGGAAGAGGAGCTGGGTCATCCATGACTTCTTATTGCTCTTGTAGTACACTGGCAGTGCGTGCTTATTGATATACTTGAAGGCCCTGGGATTTTCACTGTGCCAGATCACAAAAGGTTTCAATTCGTAGTCTGCAACACTGCCCCCAAGCAAGACTGTTATCCTGTCCTTAAAATCCTTGAAACCTCATATTGACTTGGCCTCCTTATGGATGAAAGTCCTTTCAGGCATTTATTTCCAGAATAGGGAGGTTTCAACTATATTGAATATTTGCTCTAAAATATTTAAATTTTAGAAATTTGCAAGTAATTTTACTCCACAATCAGCTTATCTAGAGTTTCCAAAAATTCTTCAGCTTCCTTCACATCAGCACTCACAGACTCACTGGCCATTTTCACAATATGTAATGAATAATAATTCTTGAATCATTTCAAGCACCCAGAGCTAGCAGTAAATTCAACATTGTAGTCAGGCCCAGCCTTTTCTTTCAACATCACAGACAAACTTTTTGCTTTGGCCATGACTATTATGGTGCTGAGAAGGATACACTTCTGTTTTTGGTCTTTGATCCAGGTCATTAGAAGTTTCTCCATGTCTGACATAGGCCCTTCTCAAATTTTTGTTAGTCTAGTTGCCTTCAGCAAAGCAGATCAACAGCTTCTGTCACGTTGTTCTTGTTCTTCAAGATCATAGCTATGGTGGAATGAGACATGTCTACCTGGTGAGCAATAACCACCACAGATTTTCCACCTTCATAGTCCTTAATCAATTTTAATTTCATTTCCAGGTCAATCACTCAATGTGGCCTCTTACTGGCAACATTAGCAGTGGACTTTGTACACTAAGGGGCCATGATGAACAAAACAATATGAGATTAAATCAAGCACAAGAGGAAATGACTCAATCAAGAGATGAAGTAACCACAACATGTATGAGGCTGCTGCCAGCATAATATGGCATATTGTTTTACAGTAAACTTTTTAAAAATAAGTACGAAGAGCACACTCTAAAATAATGATAAAAACTATAGTATAGGGGTCAGCCCCATGGCCTAGTGGTTAAGTTTGGCATGGTCCACTTCAGCGGTCCAGGTTCGTGGGTTCAGATCCTGGGCGCAGACCTACATCACTCGTCAGTCATGCTGTAATGGCAAACGCATACAAAAGAGAGGAAGACTGGCACAGATTTTAGCTCAGGGCAAATTTTCCCTAAGTAAGAAGAGGAAGATTGCCAACAGATGTTAGCTCAGGGCAAATTTTCCTCACCAAAAGAATAAAAACAATAACCACTAAACAAATAATCAAAACAAAACCACATATGATAAACAAAGAGAAAACTAGAAGAGTCATAAGACAGAACAACCAAACTGAATTGGCAGTCCGAAACAAATGGGACAAGAAACAAAGGAAATGTAAAAGAACCAGAAAATAAGTGACAAAACAGCAACATTAAGCCCTCATATATCAATAATTACCCTAAATGTAAATGGATTGAACTCTCCAATCAAAAGATACAGAGTGGCAGGATGGATTAAAAAGCAAGACCCAACAATATGCTGCCTTCAGGAAACACATCTTAGCACTAAAGACAAGCACAGGCTCAGAGTGAAAGGATGGAAGACAATACTCCAAGCTAATGGCAAACAAAAGAAAGCAGGTGTTGCCATACTCATATCAGACAAAGTAGACTTCAAGATAAAACAGGTTAAGAAAGACAAAGAAGGGAAATATATAATGATAAAAGGGACACTCCATCAAGAAGACATATCACTTATAAATATATATGCACCCAACATAGCAGCACCAATGTACATAAAGCAACTATTAACAAACCTAAAAGGAGACATCAACAACAACACAATAATAGTAGGGGATCTTAACACCCCACTTACAACAATGGATAGATCATCCAGACAAAAAGTCAATAAAGAAATAGTAGACTTAAATGAAAAACTGGACGAGATGGACCTAGTAGACATATACAGAGCACTCCATCCAAAAACAGCTGACTACACATTCTTCTCAAGCACGCATGGAACATTCTCTAGGATAGGTCATATGTTGGGAAACAAAGCAAGCCTCAATAAATTTAAGAAGATTGAAATCATAACAAGCATCTTTTCAGACCATAAGGCTATGAAACTGGAAATGAACCATGAAAAAAAAACTGGGAAAGTGACAAAAATGTGGAGATTAAACAACATGCTACTGAACAACCAATGGATCATTGATGACATTAAAGGAGAAATCAAAAACTATCTGGAAACAAACGAAAATGATAATATGCCATATCAAACCATATGGGATGCAGCAAAAGCGGTCCTGAGAGGGAAACTCATAGTGATACAAGCCCACCTTAACAAACAAGAAAAAGCCCTAATAGGCAACCTTAAATTACACCTAACAGAACTAGAAAAAGAAGAACAAACAAAGCCCAAAGCCAGCAGAAGGAGAGAAATAATAAAAATCAGAGCATAAATAAATGAAATTGAGACCAAAAAAACAGTAGAAAGGATTAATGAAACAAAGAGTTGGTTCTTCGAGAAGATAAACAAAATCGACAAACCCTTAGCCAGGCTTACTAAGAAAAAAAGAGAAAAGGCTCAAGTAAATAAAATTAGAAATGAAAGAGGAGAAATTACAACGGATACCACGGAAATACAGAGGATTATAAGAGAATACTATGAGAAATTATATGTCAACAAATTGGACAATCTAGAAGAAATGGATAAATTCTTAGACTTATACAACCTCCCAAAATTGAACCAAGAAGAAATGGAGAATCTGAATAGACCAATAACAAGTAAAGAGATTGAAATAGTAATCAAAAACTTCCCAAAAAATAAAAGTCCAGGACCAGATGGCTTCTCCAGTGAATTTTACCAAACATTCAAAGAAGATTTAATACCCATCCTTCTCAAACTATTCCGAAAAATAGAGGAAGATGGAACACTTCCTAAATCATTCTACGAGGCCAACATCACCCTGATACCAAAACCAGACAAAGACAATACAAAGAAAGAAAATTACAGGCCAATATCGCTGATGAACATTGATGCAAAAATCCTCAACAAAATATTGGCAAACCGAATACAACAATACATTAAAAAGATCATACACCGGGGCCGGCCCGGTGGCGCAAGCGGTTAAGTGCGCGCGCTCCGCTGCGGCGGCCCGGGGTTCGCTGGTTCGGATCCCGGGCGCGCACCGACGCACTGCTTGGTAAGCCATGCTGTGGCGGCGTCCCATATAAAGTGGAGGAAGATGGGTACGGATGTTAGCCCAGGGCCGTCTTCCTCAGCAAAAAAAGAGGAGGATTGGCGGATGTTAGCTCAGGGCTGATCTCCTCACAAAAAAAAAAAAAAAAAAAAAAAAAAAAAAAGATCATACACCATGATCAAGTGGGATTTATACCAGGGACGCAGGGATGGTTCAACATCCGCAAATCAATCAACGTGATACATCACATCAACAAAACAAAGAATAAAAACCACGTGATCATCTCAATAGATGCAGAGAAGGCATTTGACAAGATACAACATCCTTTTATGATAAAAACTCTCAATAAAATGGGAATAGAAGGAAAGTACCTCAACACAATAAAGGCCATTTATGACAAACCCACAGCCAACATCATACTCAACGGGGAAAGACTGAAAGCCATTCCTCTGAGAACAGGATCGAGGCAGGGCTGCCCACTCTCACCACTCCTGTTCAACATAGTACTGGAGGTTTTGGCCAGAGCAATTAGGCAAGAAAAAGGAAGGAAAGGAATCCAAATACGTAACGAAGAAGTGAAACTCACTATTTGCAGATGACATGATTGTATATATAGAAAACCCTAAAGAATCTGTTGTAAAAATATTAGAAACAATCAACAACTACAGCAAAATTGCAGGGTACAAAATCAATCTACAAAAATCAGTTGCATTTCTGTATGCTAATAATGAACTAACAGAAAGAGAATAAAAACAAAACCAAACCAACAAAAGAAACTATAGTACAGTAAAAACATAAACCAGTAACATAGTCATTTCTTATCATTATGAAGTATTATGTACTGTACATAATTGTATGTGCTGTACTTTATACGACTGGCAGTGCAGTGGGTTTGTTACACCAGCATCACCACAAACACGAGCAATGTGTTGTGCTACCATGTCATGACAGCTATAAGGTCACTAGATGATGGGGATTTTCACTCCAGTATAGTATTATGGGACCACTGTCGTATATGCAGTCCCTTGTTGACTAAAACATTGTGATGCAGTACATGACTGTAAAATGAAAATATTACTAATGAATCAATGCGCAGGGGTAGAGAGTATGAGAAGCAGCCAGTAAGTGAAGTGATAATTATGGAGAATTTTCCAAAATTAAAGAAAACAGAATTTCTAATAGTTCAAAAACCTGCTGGGGGTAAATTAGAAAACTAAAGCAATTATAACCTAGAAACATTTTAGTAGTAGTTGAAGTAGTAGTAGTGATTGTAGTACTACTATCTAACATTTTTAATCATTTTCTGTCACTCAAGAATTGTTCTAAGTTCTGCATACATTTGAGTAATTTAATACTGGCAACAATTTATGAAGTAAGGCTGTCATTATCTCCATTTACAGATGAAGAAACTGAGCCACAGAGAGTTTAAGTAACTTCTCCAACATCAGGAAGTATGGTTGCTAAAGGATAACCTGCAATGTGTTGAAGACAGAGAAAAATCTGTGTATACAAAAAGAAAAGAAAGATTCTCTCCAAAGTAATGAAAATTAGGCTGAAGGCAGACTTCCCCTGAGAAAACCTGAAAGCGGAGGCCGGCCAGTGGCGCAAGCGGTTAAGTGCGCGCGCTCCACTGGGGTGGCCCAGGGTTTGCAGTTCGGATCCCGGGTGCGCACTGATGCACTGCTTGGCAAGCCATGCTGTGGCAGCATCCCATATCAAGTGGGGGACGATGGGCATAGATGTTAGCCCAGGGCCAGTCTTCTTCAGAAAAAAAAGAGGAGGATTGGCAGATGTTAGCACAGGGCTCATCTCCTCACAAAAAAAAAAAACCTGAAAGCCAAGGACAATGAATAATGTCTTAAAGTACTGAAGTAAGGGAGATATCAACCTACAAATCTACACCCTAGTCTATCTGATGGGAAAAATAAAATATTTTCAACTCTCACCAAAAGAACTATTAAGGATATACCTCAGTAAAAAGGAAATGTAAGGGACAGGCAAGAAGCAATGGTGAGCAAAGATATTACTATATGTGTAGTATACATATGCATAGACTATTAAAAATGACAATGATTAATTTTATTGTAGAGAATTAAAAACAAGATCAGATACGGGGCCGGCCTAGTGGTGTAACAGTTAAGTTCACGCACTCTGCTGTAGCAGCCCAGAGTTCCCGGGCTCGGATTCTAGGTGCGGACCTACACACCACTCATCAAGCCTTGCTGAGGTGGCACCCCATTAGAAGAAATAGAAGGACCTACAACTAGGATATACAACTATGTACTGGTGCTTTGGGGAGAAAAAAGGAAAAAAAGGGGAAGATTGGCAACAGATGTTAGCTAAGGGCCAATCTTCTTCAAAAAAGAAAAAACTCTCTCTTCCCTTGACTCCGTGGACATATCAAAAAAAAAAAGATCAGATAAAATCAAAAGGTGAGAGAGGTAAATTGCAGTTAAAATTTTCTAAGGCCTTGTGCCATTAAAGAATAGAATGGAAATATTAATTTTCATCTTTAGTGAAACAAATAGCTATGTTTAAAGATATAAGCATGAAGATTAAACGAACAGATATAGAGTTTGTACTTTCAAGTTAGTAGTGATAAAAAGGGTTATAAGAAAATTTTGATCCATGCAGTAGAAGCCAAGACATAAGGTTATACACAGAAAAATATTTGATAAAAATTCAACACAGCGCTCGCTTCAGCAGCAAATATACTAACATTGCAACGATACAGAGAAGATTAATATGGCCACTGTGCAAGGATGATGATATGCAAATTCGTGAAGCGTTCCATGTTTTTCTGAGTCTGATCAAGAGCTGTAGTCACTGATTAGCTCAATACCATAAAGCCAAACAAGTCCTCCTCCCCAGAAATATGAGTCATCCACAGCCTCTGCCCTGGTTGCATAAATTCTTCTATGCACTCAAGTGATAAAATCACTGTTCAACAAGGAAAAAAAAAATTCTATACAGATTCATAATAAAATTAACACACTGAGAACACAGTAAAAGGTGTTTAATAAAGAATATCTCCCATGAACATACAGCAAACATCACATTTAATGGTGAAATGTTAAAAATATTCTCTTTAAAGTCAAGGACATTAAAATATGCCCATATCACATTTCTGTTCCACACTGAATTACAGCTGTAGTAATCATAGTAAGACAAGATAAAAATTACAGCACTAAGGATTAGAAGACAAGAAACAAAATGTCATTAAATAGCAATTAAAAATTAATAATGATGGAAAATTGCCCATATTTTATGCTATCTCACATTTATTTATGGAGCACCAGCAATTAAAATGGTATGCTACTAGAGCAGAAATAGAAACATCAAAGGAATTAATGAAAAAGACCAAAACCAGAAATTTGGTAAAAGATAAAGGCAGCATTTCAAGTAAGTACAGAGAAGACAGTTATTCAATGAATGTGGCTGGAAAAAAATAGTATATCAGTCAGAAAAATATTTGTTAGATCATTACCACAAACCTTATATAAAATAAAAATCCAAATGAACAAAAATCCCATAGAAGTGAAAACTATTTGGAGTACTTTATAATCTTTCAGTGAGAAGGACCTTGTAATAAAAACAAAGTCAGATAGTATTAAGGAAAATGTTGATATATTTGATTTCACGTAAATTTAAAACTTTTATATAGCAAAAACAAAACAAAACAAAAACAAAAATCAAGTTTAAAAATATGACAGAAAGGAAAAAATATGTGCAATATATAATAAAGACAAAATTTTGCTATCCTTAATATGTAAAGAGTTTATCAAAATTTTTAAATGAATATGAAAAAACAAGCAGAGCAAAGGAAAATGGGTAGCATATTAAAATGCATATCCAAACAGCTAAATACAAAATGTAAATAAATACATGAATAAATCTTAAATGTCATTAATATCCAAATAAGCATAACATGAAACACAATAAAAATAGACAAAAGATTAAAATAAATAATAATGCCAACATTAGCCAGCATATGTGTAAATGGAAAGGTTTATGTATTCTTGGTAGAAATATAAATTTAGTATGTAGAAGGGCAATTTCATAATGTGTGTCAAAAGCCTTAATAGAGAGCATGACCTAACAATTCCACTTCCAGGAATTTATCCTAAGTAAATGTATAAATACGAACAAGATAACTGTATAAGGTCAACATCATAGAATTGCAAATAAAAGGAAAATTTAGAAACCATTTTAACATCCATTGCTTGGAGGTTGCTAAGAAGAAAAGTGGTCTATCTCTTCAAGAGGATTTAATACAAAAATTAAGAAAAATGAGGTAATTCCTTGCATGTCTAAACAGACAGATGTGAAAACATAGTAAGTAAAAATGTAAGTTACAAACAGGTGTATGTAATATGATCCAATTTTGGTAAAATAAAAAAAAATTTACTATTTTACATGTTCATTTAATTATTCCAAAAATATTTATTGAGCCCCTACTATGTTCGAGCTACTGTTCTAAAAGTTGGGGATCCAAGAGTTAAAAAAAAGAAAGTCCTTATTTTCATAAAACTTACATTCTAGTGGGAAGAGACAAAAACTAAACAAGTAAATAAATAGTATGTTAGATGGTGGCAAGTGCTAAGAAGAAAAAAATATATGGCAAAGTAAAGGGGATAACGAGTGGTGGGCATAGAGGATTGTTATTTAATATAGGGTCATCAGGGAAGACTTTTCCATACAGAGTGAAAAATGAAGAGAATTCTGAGAAAGTGAGGGAGTGAACGGTGGGTATGGCTGGGGAAAGAATTTTTTGAACACAGGGAACAAGAGCAAAGGCCCCAAGGTGGGAGGATGCCTGAGGTGACTGAGAACCATCAAGGAGGCCAGTACAGCTGTAGCAGAATAAGCAAGGGCGAGAGGGACCAGAGATGAAGATCATGGAGGGCCTTGTGGGACACTGTCAGGATTGTTACTTTCACTAAGAGTGAATTGAGAAGCTCTTGAAGATTTCTTAGCTGAGGAGTGACATTCTACTTTTAATATAAAAGATTGCTGTGTGGAGAGTAGACTGAGAGAGGAGTGGGGAAGAGTACAATGACAATGACCTTACAGGGGAAAGAGTTAGAAAACTATTAGAACAATCTGGGAAAAGAGATGATAGTAGCTTGGATTAGGATGGTGGTTAGTGCTGTACATGGTCAAAAGTGCCCTGATTCAGGATATATTTTGGTGGTAGAACCAACAGAGTTCGCTTGAATTGTATATGTAATAATATGTCTGGGTTAACCAGTTTGAGGGTTCAAATATATTCCCCTAAAATGGCAGCCCAAATTACATCAACTCCAAGTCTCCATTGGACTACACTAACAAAAATTCTTGACCAGCTTCCTCCCCAAATATGACCCCAAACCCCAGGGGTACTTTTAGTGATTAGTAATCTCTTCTAATGCTCTCACATACTCACCAGTGATACTAGAATGCAGTTGAATCCCCTTCAGGGCCAGCAAAGTCCACAATTGCTGCCATATTGCTGGAGGCTCTTACCTTAACCCATCTTTACTATTTCCGTGTGGTCACTCTTACGAGTTAAGCTTTTGACTTGATTGCCCTTTATACTCAACCTGCCCATGCTGAAAATCCCTCAGGATCCTCAACAATGGGGTTCACCCAAAATCCCCATCCAATACAAATTCTCTACATTTACTCTTCCAGATCCCCATTGGTGTATATTTATCCTGGATCCTAGACGTTCAGTACTATCGCTTATAGGAAATGTCATAATGTCTAGAGAGGTACAGGAGGTTCTTCCCTTGGTTTGATGGTGGAGGCTACTTTGAAGTCCATCTTGTATTTTCTGTAATCGGTTGTAACATCCCCACATGAGGCTGAGATGGAGTTTACACTAAAGGGTCCTTTAAGCAGGACTTGAATGGGAATAAGAGATGGAAAGAATTAATTTTTTGAGCCCATACTTCAGGTCAGGCACTAGAATTCTCTCATTTGATCAACACAAGGAAAAGTGGTAAGATGAGAGATTAAAAGAGTGACCCAAGATCACACAGTTACAAAGTAGTAAGAAACGACTCTGAGTCTACTTTCCATGTAAATACGTGACTTGAAGGGGACTAATGACAATAGCTATCTCTTAACTGGACAAGTCAGCCCAAATTCTCAAATCCCTGTCATCTGCAAGGATAATGCCGCTTAATAATTTGCTCCGAAATTCATATTTTCCAAAGTGAGTTGGACAGAGGTATGATCAGACAGCAGAAGCAGGAAGAACTCGGGGTTCACAGGAGAAAATGAGGGGGGTCTTCCTCTCTCCCTCCTCTGGCAAGCAGAGCCCTACTGGTCCCAGCTGGACACTGCTCTGAGAGGGAGGGAGAGAAGACAACTGAGGGCAGGATCTGATGCCTCTGTGTCATGTCTTTCCCTGGGTTATCTGATTTTTTATTCCTCTTCTCACTCTCTTTCTTGGTTGGCAAGTTTCTCCCACCAGATTTCAGAAGAGGTTAATGGAGTCCCTTAAAAGATATGTTCTCTTAGCCAAAGATGAGCCAGCTGGAAGAGAGGATCAAGGGGAAATGCTGGTAGGAGAGACCCAGTGTTCTTAGCAGCCCTTCTCTCTCTAATCAGTGGATGACAGATTGGCCCACTCCACAGGACTTTAGTCAAAGCTGGATTAGGGCTGGAATGAGGGTGAGGCAAGTGAGGCAGCTAGAGAGCAAAGTTTAAGCACTCCCTCACTCTCAAGCTCCCTGGCACCCTAGCTGCCTCTCTTGTCTCACCCTAGTCCCATCCCTGGGTGAACACCTAGGTGACTGGCTCTCCTTACTATCCTTGCGGAGCTCTGGGTGAACTCCTTTTCCCTCTGTTTATTCAGAATAAGACTAGAAATTTTCAAGTGGAACTTAAGTTAGGAAACTTTCAGGACAGAAAGAAACATGGAAGCCTAGAGAAAACAGCTTACAAAGAACTTTCAGTGATCACTTAACAAACATTTGTGTTAAAAACAAACATTTCTGGAAATTGAGTTGAGACTTGCAATATGAAGCCAGAAGTCTTTTCTCAGTATTGGGGCTTGACTGTCTGAGTAACAGGAGCAGGTCTGTGGCGGCATGAACTTATTTGTGCATCTGATTTTGAGGCCATGGGATTGCTTTACTCCCTTATTAATGTAGACAACATTGACTGAGATCTTACCATAGACAGAAAATGGGAATGTAATTAGAGAAACTTATGGAAGTTATTCAAAACTGAGTTTTTTTATTAAAAACTTTTCTATATTTACATTATTAAAGTACCACTATATAGACAATTTAGAAAACATTAAAAAGGAGAATTAAAGAATAAGTATGAAACACTGTAGAGATAAAAAGTCCTGAGAGTTAGAAGGACTGCCTCAGGAACTCAGGTTTGTGGGTTGGATGGTGGCTTTAACATAATACACATCTGTTAGCTCACCACCCAACCTGAGAACTAGACTATTGACAATGACTCACATTTACTACTGTCCTTCTTCCCTATTGATTCCCCTGCCCTCAACACCTGAGTTAACCATCAGCCTGATTCTTGAGTTTTTCTCCCTTAAACATTTTATAAAGGGTCTTAAGTGCTCTATAATTGTGGATTTATATTTTTAACTTAGGACATTATTGCTAAGATTCACCAATATTTTCATGTGTAGCTCCAGTTCATTTTTGCACCATTGTGTAATAATATTGCATTATGTAAATATGCTAGAATGTATCTATTGTCCCAAACCTTTGTTTTGTTTCCCCAGCTTTTTGCTTTTATGAACAATATTGCTATAGACATCTTTGGACATATCTTCTGGTGAACATATGCCAGAGTTTTTCTTTTTTTTTTTAACTTTGTTGTTTGTTTGTTTTTACTGCAGTAACATTGGTTTATAACATTGTATAAATTTCAGGTGTACATCATTATACTTCTAGTTCTGCATAGATTACATCATGTTCACCACCCAGGTACTAATTACAATCCATCACTACATACATGGGCCTAATCATCCCTTTTGCCCTCCTCTCTCCCTCCTTCCCCTCTGGTAACCACCAATCCAATCTCTGTCTCTATGTGTTTGTTTGTTGTTTTTGTTTATCTTCTACTTATGAATGAGATCATATGGTATGTGACCTTCTCTCTCTGACTTATTTAGCTTAGCATAATAACCACAATGTTCACCCATGTTGTCACAAATGGCTGGATTTCATCGTTTCTTATCACTGAATAGTATTCCATTGTGTATATATATCACATCTTCTTTATCCATTCGTCCCTTGATGGGCACTTAGCTTGCTTCCGTGTCTTGGCTATTATGAATAATGCTGCAATAAACAGTGCACGTATCTTTATGCATTCGTGTTTTCATGTTCTTTGGATAAATACCCAGCAGTGGAATAGCTGGATCATACGGTAGTTCTATCCTTAATTTTTTGAGGAATCTCCATACTGTTTTCCCTAGTGGCTGCACCAGTTTGCACTCCCACAAGCAGTGTATGAGAGTTTTCTTCTCTCTACATCCTCTCCAAGACTTGTTTCCTGTCTTGTTAATTATAGCCATTCTGACGGGCGTGAGGTGATATTTCATTGTAGTTTTGATTTGCATTTCCCTGATAGTTAATGATCTTGAATATCTTTTCATGTGCCTATTGGCCATCTGTATATCTTCTTTGGAGAAATGTCTGTTCAGGTCTTTTGCCCATTTTTTAATTAGGTTGTTAGTTTTTTTGTTGTTGAGATGTGTGAGTTCTTTATATATTTTGGAGATTAAGCCCTTATCAGACATAAGGTTTGCAAATATCTCCTGCCAATTGTTAGGTTGTCTTTTCATTTTGTTGATGGTTTCCTTTGCCTTGCAGAAGCTTTTTAGTTTGATGTAGTCCCATTTGTTTGCTTTTTCTATTGTTTCTCTTGCCAGGTCAGACACGGTACTTGACGATATGCTGCTAAGACCAATGTGGAAGAGTGTACTTCCTATGTTTTCTTCCAGAAGTTTCATGGTTTCAGGTCTTACATTCAAGTTTTTAATCCATTTTGAGTTAATTTTTGTGTATGGTGTAAGATAATGGTCTACTTTCATTTTTTGGCATGTGTTGTCCAGTTTTCCCAACATCATTTGTTGAAGAGACTCTCCTTTCTACACTGTATGTTCTTGGCTACTTTGTCGAAAATCACCTGTCCATAGATGTGTGGGATTATTTCTGGGCTTTCAATTCTATTCCATTGATCTGTGTGTCTGTTTTTGTACTAGTACCATGCTGTTTTTGTTACTATAGCTTTGTATTATATTTTGAAATCAGGGATAGTGATACCTCCAGCTTTGTTGTTTTGTCTCAGGATTCCTTTGGCTATTCAGGGTCTTTTGTTGTTACATATAATTTTAGGATTCTTTGTTCTATTTCTGTGAAAAACATTGTTGGAACTTTGATAGGGATTGCATTGAATCTATAGATTGCTTTAGGAAGTATGGACATCTTAAATATGTTAATTCTTCCAATGCAAGAGCACAGAATATCTTTCCATTTCTTTGTGTCTTCTTCAATTTCTTTCACCAATGTTTATAGTTTTCCGTGTACAGAGCTTTCACCTCTTTGGTTAAGTTTGTTCCTAGGTATTTTATTCTTTTTGTTGCAATTGTAAATGGGATTGTATTCTTAATTTCTCTTTCTGCTGCTTCATTGTTAGTGTATAGAAATGCAACTGATTTTTGTATGTTGATTTTGTATCCTGCAACTTTACTGTATTCATTTATTATTTCTAAAAGTTTTTTGATGGATTCTTTAGGGTTTTCTATATATAAAATCATGTCATCTGCAAATAGTAACAGTTTCACTTCTTCATTTCCAATTGGGATCCCTTTTAATTCTTTTTCTTGCCTAAATGCTCTGGCTTGGACTTCCAATACTATGTTAAATAGGAGTGGTGAGAGTGGGCATCCTTGTCTGGTTCCTGTTCTTAGAGGGATAGCTTTCAGTTTTTCAACACTGTGTATGATATTAGCTGTGGGTTTGTCATATATAGCCTTTATTACATTGAGGTACTTTCCTTCTATATCCATTTTATTCAGAGTTTTTATCATAAATGGATGCTGTATCTTGTCAAATGCTTTCTCTGCATCTATTGAGATGATCATGTGATTTTTATTCTTCATTTTGTTAATGTGGTGTATCACATTGATTGATTTGCAGACGTTGAACCATCCCTGCATCCCTGGAATAAATCCCACTTGATTATGCTGTATGATCTTTTTAATGTATTGCTGTATGTGATTTGCTAGTATTTTTTTGAGGATTTTTTCTTCAATGTTCATCCTTGATATTAGCCTATAATTTTCTTTTTTTGTGTAGTCTTCGTCCGTTTTTGGTATTAGAGTAATGTTGGCTTCGTAGAATGAGTTAGGAAGCTTTGCCTCCTCTTCAAGTTTTTGGAAGAGTTTGAGAAGGATAGGCATTAAGTCTTCCGTGAATGTTTGGTAGAATTCACCAGAGAAGCCATCTGGTCCTGGACTTTTATTTTTGGGGAGGTTTTTGATTACTGTTTCAATCTCCTTACCTGTGATGGATCTATTCAAATTCTCTATTTCTTCTTGATACAGTTTTAGAAGGTTGTATGATTCTAAGAATTTATCCATTTCTTGTAGATTATCCAATTTGTTCGCATATACCTTTTTGTAGTATTCTCTTATAATCTTCTGTATTTCTAAGGTGTCTGTTGTAATTTGTCCTCCTTCATTTCTGGTTTTACTTATTTGAGCCTTCTCTCTTTTTGTCTTGGTGAGTCTATCTATAGGTTTGTCAATTTTGTTTATCATTTCAAAGAACCAGCTCTTGGTTTCATTAATTTTTTCTATTGTTTTTTTAGTCTCTATTTCATTTATTTCTGCTCTGATTTTTATTATTTCCCTCCTTCTACTGATTTTGGGCTTTGTTTATTCTTCTTTTTGTACTTCCTTTAGGTGCACTATTGGACTGTTTATTTGAGATTTTTCTTGTTTGTTGAGATAGGCCTGTATTGTATAAATTCCCCTCTTAGGGAAATATGTGCTGGGTCCAAAAAATGCCTAAAGTGGGGAAGCTCCCTGGCTCAGGTCCCCCACTCCTCCAGGGAAGGCTGCATACCTTTGGATTGCTCCCAGGAAGTTGTGAAGCATTGCGACTTGTGGTGTTTTTTCTCTCCAGAGGGGAATTTCTGCCTCTTCCACCTCAATTAGGACTGTCATTTGTTCCAGGGGTTCCTCTTATCCAGTTTTCAGTTCTCTCTCAGGGGTAATTTTTCCAAGAGTGACGTAAGTTGGCTGTGTCCATGGGAGGAGATGAGTTCAGAGTCTGCCTACACTACCATTCTCTGCTGCCAGAGTTTTTCTTGAACACATGCCTAGGAGTGTAATTCTAGGGCATGTAAATGTTCAACTTTACAAGATAAAGCCAAACATTTTCCAAAGAGATTGTGCCAATTTACACTCCCACCAGCAAAATACATGCAAGATCAACATGCTCTTCAACACTCATTAGTTTCATATTTCTTAATTTTGCCAATCAGATAAGAATCAAATAAAATCTCAGTGTGGTCTTGATTTGCATCTTCCTGATCACTGTGAAGCTGAGCACCTTTATTGGCCATATATCTGTGCAATGCTATTCATACCACTTGTCATTTTTTCAACTTTCTGGTTCAAGGTGGTTTTTCTGGAAGACAATGGGAAATCTGCCCAGGGGGTGTTCTCATGTCATATGGACTGGAATTTTCCTGAACTTTCCTGAACTTTCACCTCTACGCTCAATTTATTGACCAGGTGTTAGGAGCTGCCCCAAGCTAAAATGGAGCAATAATGAAGAAGTGTGCAGGCTTAGCTAAACCTGGAGAGTACAAGGTCCTGCTGAGGAGCTCTGAGGGAGGAGACCATTTTATCATTCCCTCTCACCACCAACCTTCATGAGAGGAATAGAAAATTTTCTTGGTAATATGCTCAGGTTCCTGCCTCATTAAATCTTCTGGCAAACAGACAAAATACTAGACTGCCTCTCTCAGCCCTTGCCACCTCCACAACCCACCTTTTTCCTGAGCCTTCCACTCATAGGACTGCCTCTTACAAGCCAGTTTTAGACCCTCAGGACAGGCAGTTTTAACTGAAAGGATATGCTGCTGTGAGACAGTTCAAGGCACAAAGAAACCTAAGAACTGTTCTGAGTAACCAGAACATCTAAGGATTCAAGCAGTTAAGGTCTCATCCCTACAGAACCTAACTCCCCTGGGGGTAGTACTAGAAGCCCTGAGGGTTACCTTCTGTTCCTCATCCCCTGGAAGGGAAGTCAGCAATAGTCCTTATGCACTGCATTCAACAACAGAAAGAACTTAGACCTAAATATGTTGCTAGGGTGAAGAATATGTGGAAACTTTAGCCTATTTTGGAACTTCCCTGACATCAAGTGGGCATCTATTTTTCAGGGCTTTTCTTGATGGGTACCCTGTTTTTTGAAGCATTTTCTCACAATCCTCTCTCCTGGCTTAAAAATAAAATAAAACCACTCTCTTTTGTTTTAACTTTCCCTCAACCTACCAAAACTCATATGCTAGGTGGGAAGCCCAACACTACACAAACTTATGTCATTAGTCCTTTAAATCTTAACACTCCTCACCCACACCTGACACACACAGGGCCAGGGTCAGGGTGAAGGAAGTGAGGGATCTAGAGCTCAAAATGCGAGGAGGCACTCACTCTCAGGGTTGTGCAAGTACAGGGTTGGCTTACCCATGAGAATAAGTAGGTACAGTGTTTAGAGCTTACAAAACTTTTAGGGACCCATGAAAATGTTTTAATTTTAATTAAAGATGAAAAATGGTATAGGAAAAATGATATAATAATGATGAATATATAATCCAGAATCCAGCTTGGATTATATTTGTCTATATACCAATTCAGTGGCAAAATAAAATTTTTAATGCTTTTTATGGTGGAAGGGGCCCAAGAAGGCAAAAGTGCCTAGGCCCTACAAACATCATAATGTGGTCCTGGAACCCTGCACAAACATGTTCATCTAATCATTTAATATTAATCTAAAATCTATCTAAATAATCAAAATATATAATTATATGAGAATCTCTATGATTCTTAAAAAAATGAAAAAAACACCTGGGCTAACTCCCATACAGTCTTAATTCCTGTGTTCTAATAATCCCCAGTTTCTTCAACTGTTTCTCATGGGATGTGATTTTTCATTCCCTACATACACTATTTACTCTCCCTAGAACACTTCCATGCATGGTCCTATTAATATGGAGTGATCAGAACCAAGCAAAACACCCCAAAGTTTGGTTGATGGCCACAGAATGAAACTGGATTCTCATATCTCTTGTTCTAAAAGGAAATCTATTTCTGCATTTGTTTCATTTGATGCTTCAATCTACTTCATCACTTAGTCATCACTTCAAGAAAAATATTTTAAACCTTTATTATATTATAAGCACCATGAAATTACTGCAGCACAGTAGAAAGAGAGCAATGTTTTCAGGAGTGGGAGAAAAAGTGCTCTGGGATTACTTGAATTTGAAGGACCTTGGAAATAATATTAAGGAGCTGATTGCAGAATCTTGAAATAAAGATTTGCAAGTCATCAGCAATCAAGTGGTATTTAAAACAACAAAGTAAATTAAATACCCTAAGAAATAAATGAAAGAGAGAGAATGTGGAGGACAACTTAAACATAATATTTGACATCTAAAAGAATGCACATTCATTGCATAAAACCTGGAAAATACACATACAAAAAATGAAAGCACAAAGAAGGAAGCAAAAAAAATAGAATCATATTGTGAATACTGCTTTGGGGCACACTTTAAAAATAAATTGGCAGGGCTGGCCCAGTGGCATAGTGGTTAAATTCTCACTCTCTGCTTCGGCGGCCCTGGGTTCAAGGGTTTGGATCCCGGTTACGGACCCATACACCACTCATAAACCACACTGTGGAGGCATCCTGCATATAAAGTGGAGGAAGGTAGGCATGGATGTTAAAAGAGGAGGATTGGCAAGAGACATTAGCTCAGGGCTAATCTTCCAAATAAATAAATTGGCAACACATTGTAAACTTTAGACCACAGACCAAGTCAATGCAATCAGTCACCAAGGGGCAAAAATCCTGGATCAGCCTCCTCATCAAATATGACCCCAAACACCAAGGGTACTTTTAGTGATTAGTAATCTCTTCTAATGCTCTCAATATGCACCAGTGGTACTAGAATGCAGTTGAATCCCCTTCAGAGCCAGTGAAGTCCACAACTGCTGCCATACTGATGGTGGCTCTTTACTTAAGCCCATCTCTACCACTTCCAGGATGGTCACTCTTCCGAGTTAAGCTTCTGACTTGATTGCCCTTTGTGTTCTATCTGACAATGCTGAAAATTTCTCAGGATCCTCTGAAATGGGGGCCACCTTAAATCCCCATCCACTACAAATTCTCTACATTTACTCTTCCAGATCCTCATCGATGGATATTTATCCTAGATCCTAGATGCTCAATACCATCACTTATAGGAAATGTCACAATGTCTAGAAAGGTGCAGGAGGTTCTCCCTTAGGCTTGATGGTGGAAGCTTCCTTGATACCATCTTGTGTTTTGCACAATTGGTTTCAACATCCCTACATGAAGCTGAGATGCAGTTTACATTAAAGAGTCCTTTAAGCAGGACTTGAATGGGAAGAAGACATGGAAAGAACTAAATTTTTGATGCCATACTTCAGGTTAGGCACTGGAATTATCTCTGATCGATATAAGGAAATGTAACAGAATAAAAACTGAGAGATTAAATGAGTGACCCAAGATCACACAGTTAGAAAGTAATGAGAAAGGACTTTGAGTCCACTTCCCATGTAAATACATGACGTTAAGGGGACTAATAACAATAGCTACCTCTTAACTGTACAAAGCAGCCCAAATTCTCATAGCCCTGGCATCTACAAGGGTAATGCCACCTGAAAATCTGCTCATAAATTCATCTTTTTTGACATGAGTAGGATGGAGGTATGATCAGACAGCAGAAGCAGGAAAGTCTCAGGGTTCACAGCAGAAAAGGTGGAGACTCTTTCTTTCTCCCTCCTCTGGCAAGGAAAGCCCTACTAGTTGCAGCTGAGCACTGCCCTGAGAGGTCAAGAGAGAAGCCCACTGAGGGCAGGATCTCATGCTTCTGTGTCTTTCCCTGTGTAATCTGACTTTTCTTCCTCTATTCCCTCTCTTTCTCTGTTGGCAAGTATCTCCCAGCAGATTTCAGAAGAGGCTGAGCCCCTTAAAAGATGTATTCTCTTAGCCAAAGATGAACCAACTGGAGGAAAGAATCAGGGGAGAGAGACCCAGTGATCAGAGCTGTCCATCTCTCTCTAATCAATGGGTTAGAGATGGATTGGCCCAATCCACAGGACTTTTTTCAAATCTGCAAGTACAGTTGGAACTAGAGTGAGGCAAGCGAGGCACCTAGAGAGCAAAGTTTAAGCACTCCCTCACTCTTAAGCTCCCTTGCTCTCTAGCTGCCTCTCTTGCCTCACCCTACTCATAGCCCTGGCTGGGCTCCAGGGTGATTGGCTCACTCTAGTATCCCTGGGTAGTTCTGTGTGAATTACTTTGCCCTTGGTATATTCAGAATAAGACTCAAACGTTTCAGATGGAACTTAGGAAACTGTGAGGAAAAAGAGAAACATGGAAGCTTAGAGGAAACAGCTTACAAAGAACTTTCATTAATCACTTAAGAAACATTTGTGTTAAAAACCAAACATTTCTGGAATGGAAATCAGATGGAGAAATGAACCTGAAAGTCTTTTCTCAGTATTGGTAAATGACCTGAGTAATAGGAGCAGCTGTGTGGTGGAATGAACTGGTTTGTGCATCTGATTTTGAGGTCATGGGATTGCTTTACCCCCTTTATTAGTTTATACAACATTGACTGAGATCTTACCATATACAGAAAATGTGCTCCCAACAGGAGAGAATCTGAGTGGGATAAGATACAGACTCTATCATCTGTAGACTCAGAGCACAGCAGTAGAGAGACATAGACATTGATACAAGACCCAGCATAAGAGCAAAAAAAATCCCCCAAGAACAGTAAGATGGTGGCACTCATATAGAAATGCTCAGAGGTTCAAATTAAAGACTTGAGGGAACACTGCAACTGGAGACATTCTCCTTGATGCCTATTGTTCTGATAGATTTGATCTTCAAACCAACTATGTGCTGGGGAGAAAAGAATTCATATTTGAATATCTACTTCAGGTCAAGCACTGGGTAGATTAACCTCATTCTATTTTTATTAATGATCTGTGCAATGGATACTACTACTGCAGAAATCCATTCCACCACTCAGCTGCGTCTCATCACTAAGGTCGCCCTCCTCACACCCAATACTTAAGTAAATATAGCTAGTAACTCTCAGATCCTGGACTCAAACTTGTCTCTGACATTAAAACTCTTGCCCATTAGAAAACACACATGGTCCTAGTCTAAGGGAAAAGAGTAAGAAAAGGTAATTCTTACTGGTGAGACACTATGCCAGCCCCCTTATGTCTTCTTTGTACCTTGTGTCAACTCACTGAAATAGCTATGAATATCCTCACATATACCAGAGGAAACAAACTCAGACAGATATGCTAATTTCATTTTTCAAACATCACACATTTCTTCATCATCTATATATTTCATGCACTGTGTTGGAAATGGAATGTAAAGATGAATATCACAGAAGCTGTCACAACAGGAAGGAGCACAAGGAGGTGGGATGTTTGAGGTTTGTGGGATGGGAGACTTCCTATAAGGAAGCAAACAGCTATAATGCAGCACAATGTGATAGGAGCATCACAAGAGTATGAAGTAAGTGCTGTGAGAGCACAGCCCAGAAGAGCTCAGTATAGTCCACGCAGGTAGAGGCATGCAGGTGTACTGGGAGGAGGAGGTGGAAATATGGGACAATGTGGGTAGGATTTGGGGAGGAACTGGAAAAAATGAGTATGAAGTTCACCTGGAAGAATATGTGTGTGTCAGACATAGAAAGCTGGAAATAGAAGAAAAATAATGAGGCAGGAGGTACCAATGTCCAACCAATGTTATAATGAATTAGATCATGGAGAAAGATAATAATTAACAAAACAAAATGCTTTACAGGGGATTTAGGTTCGAAGGAACACTGTCAGAAATAACATTACTAAAAAGCTCTAAAATAAAAGATAGAGAACAGTGAAATTCTCTTAATTCTCCATAAAAGGAATTTCCTTTTATGGAAAATGTCATCAAAGCTAGAAAGAACAGGCAAAGGGAGTGGGATAATCAGGGAATGTTTTTCCCTGAGGTCTGCGGATTCTTAGGAGGGATCATTAAGGGGGGTTGTGTGCTGGGTCAGGAGGAGGGTGCCCAGAGAAAGGAGAAGCTTAACTAATTTTCAGTCAAGTCATAAGCACTTCGTTTCAATTGATTAATGAGACAAACAGCTCAGCTAATATTTTATGAGGCAAAGAATGGGATTTAAAGGGTCTGTGTCTGGCCTTATTATAAGTTAAAAAGGAGACAAGAGTGAGTCTTACCAAAGTCAGCCATATGGAAAATCGTGGTTCTTTGCAGTCAGCCAATACTCAGAACACATAAGGGTGGGTGGATTTCTTTAACCATGACTGTTTCCCATGAGTAAAAGAGTCAGGAAAAGCCTACCATTATTATTATGATTTACATAAGTAATAGGTGTTATTGTAAGCACAGAGAATGGAAGCACTAACTCGACCTGGAACATTAATGGAAAGCTTCACAAATAAGGAGAAACTTGAACTGGGTCAGGAGCAATAATTGGCTGGTCTAATAATTAAACTGACATAAAACAGATTAACAGGAGAAAACAAATTTAGTTATGTACATATGGGAGCCCAACAAAGACATGAAGACTCAAAGGCAGTCAGGCAACTGAAGCTTATATGCCAACCTGAGCTAAGGAGAAGGGCGTAGGGGTCAGGATTTCAAAAGGGAGGAAGATGAGAAGAGCAAATGTTTGGTAAACAAATGTTTGCCATGCCATGCAGTTAAGTCATTCTGGTATAAAAATTTATCTCCAGTAATAACTCTTTTCCTGGTAGAGGCCCCATATATAAATTCTTTTAGGCAGTTAAGGGAGAAGTAAAAAGCTTTTCCTGAGTCTGTTAGGTCTTAATTGTCTTCCGCTCCAAACAATCCACATGACAAAGTGGCACATTTTGGAGTGGCGTACTCTACTCCTCCTCAATATACAGGGTTAAGAAAACTATGAGGTTGAAGAAAGATGTCATAGTGTAGTTTCTAAGGAAAGAGAGTTAAGTAGAATGTAAGAAAAGGAAAAAGAGTGGTTGTGAAAGGAATTAGGTTGATTGTTGCCAAATTAGGAGGAGTCTTGAATGCCAGGGTCAAACAATTTGATCGTATCATAAAATAATGAAAAGGTTTCAAAGTTTTGTAGATAAGTAAATGATTTAAATATGAGTTTCAGGATGCAGTGTGAAAGGTGGATCACAATAGGGAGACAGATCACAGATAAAGAGCTTCTCATACAGAGCAGCAAAATACATAGGGCAAACTAACACCCAACATTTGATAGGTATCCAACAGGGACCACAATTTAGGGGAAGAAATGGGAAAAATGGGCTTCCAAGACAGAAAAGGTGCCCACATCACCATTTCTTCATCAAAATTGGATGGATATACGCAAATGGCTAGAGCCAGGAATTTAGGAGAAGCCATTCTACATAGTTAATCCAGTAAGTCCAAAGAGCAGTTTCAAATACAAAAGGAATAATAAGATCTAGGATAGGATGCTGTAGGGGAGGAAGACAAATCCTTTACTCACTCTAGGCCCTCCTGGCTGGGCTATGAATTCAATTGACATGAGATAGAATAACAGGAGAAAATGAAACAAAGCTTTATATTATGTATACACAGGAGAAACCAAGGAAAACTGGGTAACTCACCAAAATGGCTGAGTTGCCAACTTAAATATCATCTTCAGCTAAAGATAAAGGAGAGTGTTGGGGGCAGTGGTTTGGGTCTTCAATGGGGAGGAAGGCAATTCACATGGAAATGGAAAACCAAATGTTTGGTAAACAGAACTTTGATAAGAATTGGCTTAGCAAGGACCCTTACAGTCTACTGATACCGAGTTATCTATAGTGATGCCCTGTCCTGGGGAGAAGCGTTTTATCTTAAATTCTTTTAGGTAGTTAGCAGGGAGGTCAAAGTTTCTTTCAGAGTCTTTTGTTCTTAAAAATAATCAAGCCAAAGAGACACATTTTGGGGTAACTAATTCTGATCCCCCACAGTTCCGCCTTTGAAACTATAAGAAGTTTCACAGTCTTTTTGAAACCTTAAGAAGTTTCATAGTTCAAAAGCTGAATTGGCAGACTGTTCCATCTCACTGAACATGTTTTTCTAGTCCTGATAATAGATCAGTCCAGTTAAATTCATTTCAGGAGGTGGTGATGCAGGTGGGCTCCCAAAACTAGGCCTATATTGTGTAATCAAGCAATCAGGTATTTAATAAGAAGTATTGATATGGAAACAAAAAGAAAAACAAGGTTAATGGTTGGACCAAATTATAAACCAGTTTCTGAATCCAGGGGACAACCAGTCAAGAAGATTTCTAGATGTCAGGGTCAAAGCATCTTTTGCAGTTTGAAATGTCTCTGAGGATGTCAGTGTGTGTTCAGGTATCCTTTTGAGTGGCTTACATAGCAACAGGTATGTTATTGTCGTGATCTCTCTTCAGTTTATATCAAGTTGTCCTGAATCAGTTGGTAGGGCTTCAGGAAGAAGGGTGGTTTCAGTTCTCAATTATTTCAAATAAAAATGATGGAAAAAATTGAAAATGTTGGTTTGAAGACTTGTAGCCAGATATTTCAGGAGACTAGAAGAATTCAGGATCCAGTTCAGCATACAGGTACAAAACAGAAACTTCAAAGACAGTTAACAGGACTGGAATGTAATATCCACAAATGTGGACTATAATTTCTACTGAAACATAATTTTTCTCTCTAAAATCACCCTCATTTTTACCAAAGATGGCCAAATTAAGACTAACTGGCTGTAAAGTAAGTCTAGTTTCAATAAATTTGGCCCAATTATCTACCTAAGTACAGCAAGAATAGCAGTTGATCATACAGGCTCTTTTAAAACTGTCTTGCTGAAGCTTTTTATAAGGAATCTCAGATCGAACTTTAAAGGCCTCTCAAGGCCAGGAAAGCCAAGGACTTATCAGACAAAGCCTGTAATACATACAGATTTAGGTGAATTCTTCTCTTCTTTTGAGGTTCCCAAAATTATTGAGGTTCCAGGCACCTGCCAGATAAGTGACCTTCCTTACTTACCTGGTAAGGTTGCTGGGAACCCTGTAAACAACATAGTAGGCTAAGATTTCCAAGTGGCTTTATTCCATAAAGTCCAATCTTTGTTTCTCAAAAGCTGTCTGGTCATATCTGAGTCCATGTATGTTTCTCTCAAATATGATATCCCAGTCAAAGCTTTGAAAATATAACCAATGTCTCCAATAGTGTCCTGTTATAAGGAGAACAGATTCTTATTAAACTTCTGCAAATAACTATATTGCCATGAAAATAACAATACTCACTCACTTGCTCACTAAGAGTTTTCAAATTCTGGAGGGATCAGGTAGGGAGAACACAATAAATGTTTCAATTCTGTTTACAAAAGTATAATTTACCAAATTGCTATGTCATAGTTACCTTAAGAGAAAAGAGAGAAAGTTTTCCTTAAATCTGAAAAAAATATTTTTAAAAAATCAGCAATATTTTAAACAAAAAGCCATAAAAATTATAATCATCCTTATTAGT
Organism: Diceros bicornis minor; assembly: GCF_020826845.1. Lineage (NCBI taxonomy): Eukaryota > Metazoa > Chordata > Mammalia > Perissodactyla > Rhinocerotidae > Diceros > Diceros bicornis. Next base: position 64,812,407 of record NC_080746.1, on the reverse strand, counting down.
TCATTCAGTTCCATGTAATCAACTCTTGATCTTGATCTTTTGTTAGCAGTTTCATGAAGTCATCAGTTTCTCTGTTAGAGTTCTGTAATTTCTTACCCAGTTCAGTTTTATGATCTGAAAGTTTATCAGAAATCTAAATTCCAGAGTAAATGTCAGAGTCCTTTCCATGAATCTCTCTGAAGATGAGACCATTTGTATAAGCAGAGTAAAACAATAACTGTCTGTAAATGACAAAAGACTTAAAAATGTCAATTGACAAAGAAACTTGGTTATTTTGTGACATATAACACTTCAAGATAATAACTAGAATTATGACTGATAATTTTTAAAACACTTATATCAATACATTTACCCACACAATATCATAGGTCCCTATGAAACAATTTTTAGTTATCCATTTAACCATATGAATAACTGACAATTAAAGATTTTTATGTGAATGCAGAAGATTAAAGAGCTGTTAGAAAACTTTTAGCATCTGATAAAAACAATACAGGAAATTTATTTTGATAAAACATCAAATTCCCACCCTTCTGGTAGACTATTAAAAGAAAAAATCTTTTATAATCTCTTTATCAAGAGCAGACTAAAAGTCCAGGAAAATTATCCTTTTAAGAGAGAGGGAAAATCTAATTTTGCATTAGCTTACTTTTGATGTTAAAACTTACGTACTTAACTAAATTCTTTTTAATCTTAGCCAACAAAATTCTTTTTTCAGAATTCCTTTTTCACAAACCTTTCATAATTTTCTTTTTACATTCAGATTTGTCCCATGCCTTCTCTCTTCCCTTCTAGTACTTTAGGACAAATTTATCTTTCTTAACCAGACAAACAAAATATCTCTATTATTTATACCTGCTTTACTGAAAACATACATTTTATTTTCTTTGAGTACAAACACATTTTCCTTAATTTTTAGTAGCTTTAATCATGTATTAGAATTTTTAACCCTTAGAAACCTTAATTTCTAAGTAAAAATGAAGTAAGCAATTATAAACTTATTTTACATTAGCATTCTGTGGCTTGACAATTTTATAAACACTTTTTATAATTTTTAGAAACATGTTACTTTATATTATAATCTTTTAATAAAACAAAAGACTTGTTTACCAATAGACCTTTTAGTTTTCCTGTAATAAGAAGCCAAAAGTAGGTAAACCTATATTTAATAATTAATATCCAATATTTTATCTTATTTGAAAATGATTTAGATATTCAACGAATTTTTATCATTTAATTCAACCTAGCAAAACTTCAAAGTTTCAAGTTACCAAAGAGATTTTGGAAGCTATTTTAAATACATGTCATAAAATATAATTATCACTAACAGTTTATCTATAAACTCTAAATCACTTATTCACAATAATTATGTTTAGATTACCCAAGAAAACTTCATGAGACATTAGACAAAATCAGCTATCATTTTAAGTTATTATGCTGACAAATTTGTAACAGGGATAACATGAGCTTATTTCACTAGTAAACCCAGGCTGCATGTCTATATCATATCCAATGCTAATAACTCTGAAGACATGTCTATTTTAATCAAACTGACAAACTTAAACAAGCTTTTATTCACCAAAGATTATTTTATACCACATTAACTTAAGAGAAATTTGGGTTAGTTTCTATTATATTTAGAAATAGTTTAGGTAAGTGCTTACTTTAAGCCAATTAAACAGAGCTCTTAATTTTGGGCATACCATCTGGAGGTAAAATATTACACATATATAACATACACATAGACACATGTACAACAAAGACTCCATAGCTATTGTTTTAAAACTTTGGGACAAGGTACCACACCTTTAAAAGTCTTCATAAAGCATTTAACAAAGGCCTTTTTTTGTACAATTTAACCCTAGACCAACTTACCTGTGGGAGGGCTTTTTATTATCTTTTTTATTAGCACCTGATGTTAGCCTCTAGTTTTTATCTCAACTGTGTGGGCTCAGACATTATTGACTTCCCTTTTGTAAGTTTAATTAACGTTGTCTGAAGGGAGATTTATATGCTGACAATCAGGCAGGGGAAATGTTCCCTTTCCCCAGTGAGACACAATATCTATCCCCACAATACAATCTATAATACAATTAGACAAAAAGAGATACAATCACTTCACATAAAAGCCCATAAATATATCAATTTCTTATAAAATATCATCTGAATTTCATCAACTCTTATACCTCTAATTATAGTTTTCATTAGGATTTTATCCATAGGTCTTCACCTTATAATATTGGATAGGGGAAGCATTCCCAGCCAAATATAATTGTCCAATTTTATAACAGACTCAGGCAAAGTTGATATAACCTCTTTATATAAAATTAGCTCAAACATTCCAACCTTCATAATCTTGTGTACACTCACACTATTACATTTTCTCAGTTTAATTGTCACCTGAGTCAGGGACTTAAGGCTGGTCATTATTTTTCTTTTTTTTAAATTTGGCTTTTTCATAGGTACCAATAAAACAATTATGATGAGAGTTGTCAAAAGTTTTTTCCCTAATTTAGAAGTTTTCCCAATTTAAACGTTCCATCATCTGGCCACATTGACGAGGAGGATCTTAATAGCAGCTCATACCAAAAAGCATTTTACAGCTTAATCATGGATGTAAAAGTCATCTCCAAAAGAAAGTGCAAAAGGAGCACCCCTCACAAAATCCAGATTCTCTCCCAAAAATAGTCTAAGAAAGCAAAGGCCATTGTTGCACAATAAGCAATGACAGTTGAGATGACAAAGGTTCCTTATGAAAACAATTGGGGCCCTTTACGACAAACTCCCCTGAGAGCTGACACAGCTGGACAAAGAGAGTGTGTCCCAGAACCCCAGCCTACTCGACCGGCTGCCAAGATGCATGCAGGTACATGCATCCTCCAGATGGCAGAGACCAGGGAGGTCACAAAGCCAAGCTCTCAAGACATAGAACAAGACAAAAGAAAAAACCTCATAACCCATGGCAAAGTTTACTGCAGGACCAGCCCAGCCAACAGGCTTATAGAGAAGCCTGTGTCTTGCTCTATGGTTTTTCCTTTTTATGGCAAATGACACAAAAGACAGAACAAGGAAAAATAGTGACATCTCTGGGAGGAAAAGGATCAATAAGCCAATGAGTACTCAAACCAAATCCTAGAGTCACTGAGTCCAAGAAGCTAGCTTCACCAATATTTTCTCCTGCTAATTTAAACTTAGAAAAGGAAAAAAAACTCACCACTCTCACTTCCATTGGACCCTGCAGGCAGAGATGCAGGAGACTAATGTGGTAAGAACTCTTACCTCCTGCTGGCTCTTGTCAAAGGTCCAGGATCACCCAGCTGCAGTAGTCCAGGAGAAAGCAGTGTCCAGCTAGTCAAATTATATCCTCTCCAAGTCACCAAACTGCAGGGGAAGAAGAGAATTTCTCTACCCTCTAGGTCCTTCTGGCTGGTCTATGAATTAAATTGACATGAGACAGAATAACAGGAGAAATAAAGCAAAGCTTTATAACATGTATACATGGGAGAAACCCAGGAAAACTGAGCAACTCAGCCAGAATGGCCGAAGCCACCAACTTAAATATCATTTTCAGCTAAAGACAAAGGAGGGTGTTGGGAGTGGTTTTGGACTTCAAAGGGGAAGAAAGCAATTCACATGGAAATGGAAAAACAAACATTTGGTAAACAGAACTTTGATAAGAATGGGCTTAGCAAGGACCCTCACAGTTTACCGATACAGAGCTATCTATGGTGATGGCTTGTCCTGGGGACAGGCCTTTTATCTTAAATTCTTTTAGGCAGTTAGGGGGAAGGTCAAAGTTTCTTTCAGAGTCTTTTGTTTTTAAAAATAATCAAGACAAAGAGACACATTTTGGACTGGCTAATTCTGATCTCCCACACTTTCCTATATTTTTTTTTTACTTATTTTACTTATTTTTTACTTATTTTAGCATTGGGTGTGCTAGAGCTTACAATCAACCTCTTTAACTTATAACAATCTATTTTGAATTAATCCCACATTAAGTTCCATAGGTATACAGAGATTCTGATCCTACACTGCTCCATGTCTCCACGTTTATTGTGTCACAAATCACATCTTCATATATCATTTGCCCATTTAACACAGATTTATAATTATTGTTTTGTGCGTCTGTCTTTTCAATCAAATTGGAAAAGAAAATGGAGTCACAAACCAAAAATACAGTAATACAGGCGTATATTTTCCTAAATAGTTGTCTTTACCTGTGTTACTTCTTCACTAGCCTTCAAGTTGCCATATGAAGAAGTCTAGTGTCTTCAAGTCTAGTGTCCTTTCATTTACACCTGAAGGACTCCCGTTACCATTTCCTGTTGGGTATATTTACTACTGATGAACCCTCCCAGCATTTGCTTATCTGGGAATGTCTTAAGTTCTCCTTTATTTTTGAATGATAGTTTTGTCAGGTATAGGACCATTGGCTGACAGCCTTTTTCTTTCAGTACATTAAATATGTCATCCCACTGCTTTCTGGCCTGTATGGTTTCTCCCGAGAAATCTGCTCTTATTCTTATTGAGGATCCCTTGTACTTGATGACTCACTTCTCTTTTGCTGATGTCAAGATTCTTTATTTGTCTCTGGATTTTAAAATTTTATTATAATATCTCAGTGTGGACCTCTTGGGTTTGTCCTTTTTCAGTTCAATGAGCTTCTTCAATGTTTAGATTCATATATTTCATCAAATTATGGCTTTTTTGGCCATTATTGCTTCAGAATTCTTTTACATCCCTTTCACTCTCTCCTCTCCCTCCAGGACTCCCGTTACATGTATGTTGTATGATTGATGGTGTCCCACAGGTATCATAGGCTCTCTTCATTTTTTTTTTTTTCATTCTTTTGTCTCTCTGCTCCTCAGATTGGAGAATTTCAATTGACCTATCTTCAAGTTCTCTGATTTTTAGTTCTGCCTGCTCAAATCTGATGTTGAAATCCTTAGTGAGTTCTTCATTTCACTTATTGTAAAGTAATTTTTAACTCCAGAATTTGTTTGGTCCCTTTTTGTATTTGTATCTGTTTGTTGATGTTCAGTATTTGGGGGACATTGTTCTCCTAGCGTTTTTCAACTCTGCCTCTGGTTGCCTTTAGCTCTTTGAGCATATTTAAGCCAGTTGACTTAAAGTCCTTGTCAAATAAGTCCTATGACTTGCTTCCTCATGGACAGTTTCTGTTAATTTTTCTCGGAATGCACCATATTTTCTTGTTTCTTTGCATGCTCTTTAATTTTTGTGGAAATGGACATTCTGAACATTATTATGTTGTAATTCTTGAAGTCATATTCTTCCTCATGCTCAAAGTTTGTTTTTGTTGGTTGTTGTGGGTTGTTGATGTTTGTTTAGTGACTTTTCTACTTTTTTCTGTAAAGAGTGTATTTGTGGCGTGTGGTCTCTGAAGTGTGTTCCTTTAGTTTATGATCAGCTCATGTGTTGATAGATTTTCTTGAATGCTTGAAGACAAAAAAAAAGAAAAACCTCTCTTTGCATATTAGCTAGGTATTTAGCATTCCTTCCATGCTTAGTTAAGCCCTTCACAACTCTGCCTTACCCATCATTTTCTGCTTATCTTGAGCCAAGGGTCAGTTAGAGGTAAAGACAGGGTCTTCTCAGGACTTTTCTAAGCTTATATCCTGTCCTGAGTTTTCATGTGGCTTTCTAAATTCCTATACACAGGGAGCTTTTTAACATTCTACTTCCACACTAAATCATTCTCCCCAAGCCTTTCTCCCAGGTTTTCAGCATGTCTATTGTTTGTCTTAACCTTAATCACTTCCTCCAGGCGGTAGGGATTGTTCATTTATTTACCTTTCATTGTTTTCAAGCAATCCCTCCACTTCCACTTTTCTGCCATGAGAAAGCTCTGTGCTAGGCAAAACAAAGGCAAAACTGCCTTTCAAAGTCTTTCAGAGAGCTCTCAGAGGGATCCAAACAAACACATCTCTTTGAGAACAAGACCTGTTCTTCTCCCTTTGGAAGCAGGGACCAGGGTCCCACATTAGGAATGTGGGCCGATATCTTCAAGACCTCTATCAAGCAGGGGAAGAGGGAGGGCCCAGGGCAAGTAAAAAGGCCACAATACTCCTCTCCCATTTCTCAGTTGTCTTTTTCTTGATTCAGCATTCATTTGGTTGCTATAAAACTTTGACTATTTTCCAAAGTTCCAACAACGTTGTTTCTGATGGCTTTTCTCTTGCTTGTTTACTGTTTCAGTGGAAGGACGGGCCTTGGAGTTATTTATCCCTTTATATTTGCTGATGTGACTCATATAATTTATTTTTCATAAGGGCTAAGCTTAATAAATGCCTTACAAAATTCCTGAAAATATAACAATTGGTTCTCATGAGCCAGTACAAGCTGCTTCCAGCATACCACAGAAATGTATGGTCACTGAGGGCATAACAGAGGTTTGCAGAGGTCACTGAGAAAGCATTGAGAGGGTGTCTACAGGAAAGGTCCCCCAACTCAGCCCACATAAGATGACCCACAATTGAGATTTTATTCCTCCCTAAAAATGCTCTCGGATTCTTTTCTAACCCTCTTATCAACTATTCTCCTCTCCTGCACCTAACCCATTTCTGAACTTGATGATAGCTTCTCACAGAAGATGGACCCACACCCACCCTAACTCCCAGTTATCAGAGCTCCTAAAGTTCTTAGGCACCTTTAACAGGCGAAGTAATAGAGGATTTCAGTGTTCTCACAATAGATTTCAAAAAATATCCTAAACCAAACTTTTGTGGAAGAAAATGCAAGCACAAAAATTTCATAGGTTCTATTGTAATGTTAGACATGAGTCATTATAGCTATAATTAGGGTCATATTATGTAGAAACAGTACTAAACAAGAAAAAATGTTTATTTCTAGGAACTTAAAAGAAACTTAGAGAGACAACTTTGAAATTCTGTTCCAACAATGAAGGCCAGACAGGATCCATAATCCACTGCCATATTTCCCTATCAAGAAAAGTTTTCTATCCTTGCCAAAGCACTGCTGACTTAAAAAGAAGAAAAAAGTATTATTTCTGGAAAATGAGAGAGATATAGAGAACTAAAACAGAAAGCCTTTCCACAGCAGTGGGTAGAAGAGAAGGAGAGGGAGCTACAGACAGCTGGGTGATGGAATGGGCTTATACGTGTGATGCCCCATCCAGGAGCATAGGCACAAATACACAGACACACACATAGACACACAAGACAACCCACTTTATAATTAGTAGTCTTCTTCCTATGATGATTTTTAAATGAGTCATTATTTTTTTTTCTCTCCCCAAAGCCCCAGTAGATAGTTGTATGTCATAGTTGCACATCCCTCTAGTTGCTGTATGTGGGACGCGGCCTTAGCATGGCCAGAGAAGCGATGCGTCGGTGCGCGCCCAGGATCCGAACCTGGGCTGCCAGTAGCGGAGTGCGCGCACTTAACTGGTAAGCTACGGGGCCGGCCTAAAAGTCATTATTAAAGACATAATTCAAGATCCTTGGGCCTTAACAAGATAATAATAAGTGTTAAAACACAGTGAAACCAGTTTTTTTACTTCCTGACCATACTATAAATTCATGCCCTCTGCCACACAGGAAGCAAGAGCCTGGACTAAAACCATAAGCCATAACTCTAAGAGACTCAGGTAAGGAACCCGCACTATGCCCACATATCTCTGAAGCAACCTGAAGACCAGAGCTTAGTCTGAAGGAGGAAAATAGATGAGAAAGAAGGAAAATGGAAGAGAAAGAGGTATAAGAACTGACACAGAGACCTGAAAAAGAAACAGTGATGAAAAAAGTCAAAAGGAACAGAGACCAAAACAGAGACACCAGGACAGACTGTAAGTCTTGTTAAGGACAAAATATGAATATGACATGGTAATTGACCATAATAGCTACAAGTATGAGAAGAAGGGTAGTATATGATCTAAACATATATTTAAGAAACAGTTTGAAAATCTATAATATATATAAGCACAAGGTACTATTGATAGCACAGACAAGAGAGCTACTAACTCAACCTAGAAGATTAATAAGGTGAGATTTGACCTAGGCCAAAAGAAATACAGAGCCCCTGGTAGGGAAAGTGGGGAAAGCCTCATGCAATGTAATATTTACAGTCAAGAAATGCCATCAGAATGAAGGAAGATGGCAGAGTGCAGTTTCTAAGGGAAGAGAGTGAGGTAAATATTAGGAAAAGGAAAAGGAGTAGTTGTGAAAGAAATTGTAAAGATTGATTGTCATTCAATTATAAGGGTCTTGAATGCCAGAGTAAGTAGTTTTAATTGTATCACAGGGCAATGTAGAGTTTTCAAAGTTTTGTAAACACGGCAATAAATGATTTAAATTTGGATGTCAGAAGGATGACTCTGGATGCAATGTGGAAAAGGAATTACAAGAGAGAAAAAGCAAAATTACTCAATACACCAAAGCAGAAAACATGAGGGTCCAATGAGAGTGTGGATATAGAATAGTAACAGATTCAAGAACAAATTGATAAGGTCAAATATATAGGAGAACTTATCTCTAATAGGTAGTAGATGCCCAACAAGAAAAGTTATAGATGTTGAACTAAGAAATAAGATGTCCAGAAAACAAATGTGCCTGTATCACCATCCCCCCATTATATTTGGGGATATATGCAGTCCTAGAAGAGAATCTGTGCAAGAGTCTAGAGCCAGAATTGAGAATGAGTCTCTAACTAGAGTGAGCCATCATTCTGTCACTGACTAATGGCCCCAACGAACTCAAAGGTGGGTTCGGAAGCATTTAACTGTTTCAGAGATGCAATCACCAACCACCTTCAACCAGACCAAGCCCCACCACAAAAGGGACACCTATGACCTTTGCCTCAACTTTAATGTTACCGTCTCCTCTCCTGGAGGAGCTTAGACCTTATTACCATAACCTGCAGTGTATGTGGAAGCATGTTTTCCATCTGAGCCTGCACAAGGGAATACCCACCTCTCCCTTTTGAATACTCATTCCCCATCTGAAATAAAAGGCCCTTGTTTCCCTTTGTTCAGGGACAGCCACAACTTTGGAAATGATTCCACGTGGCCTCCTATTTGTGACAAATAAGTTCTACTTTGTGTGACAACTACTTCTGGTTGAGAGTCTGATTTTAACTCTCCCAGGAGGCGAACCCACTTGGTTTGGTAACAATCCTACTCAAGGTAGTCAATCCAATAAGACCAAATACCAACACCAAGTCCAAAGTGAAAGAATAGGAGCACAGATAGAAAATGGGCATCAAAAACCAGACAAAATTCTAATAGAAACTAGAAAAGTTAGAAAAAACGTGGAAGGCCTCAAAAGATTCCCATGATCAGCACCAGAACTACAGGTCATGACTCCAAAGTCATGTTCTTGAACAGGCATTCCCTAACCACTTAATCTACAGTGACCACGTTCCCTCTCAAGTTGTTATCCATCATATCACTCTTTTGACTTCCTTCATAGAATGAATCACAGACAAATTCTTTTCTGTATTTATCTCTTTATTTAGGTGTGCATTGTCTGTCTCCCCCACCCTGTATGAAACACCTCTGTCTCATTCAGCAAGAAATTCATAGCACCTAGAACACTAGCCGGCACAAGGCAAGTATTGGTAAATACTGTGGAATAAATGCTTGAACCTCCTTACTTTATTTTTGCTAATTCTGGTCTATGATACTTAAGTGTATCAGATGAGCTTAGATGATGATAAACACAAGAAAAGAGGAAAGGGTTGCATTGGTCTTAGCATTAGAAAGATGAAGTCAGAGTACCAAGAAAAGCCTAGTTAACTTGATAACTAGAACTTGAAGGACAGGATTGTGGAAAGCCATTTTAGAGAAGATGGAAACAGAAGTCATACTGCACAATGAAAATTCATGAAGAAATAGAGACGGTGAAAATTCATTACCTAAATAAACTATAAACTATAGTAATAGCATCATATTTATTGAGCCAAATGTTTCAATTTTTTATAAATCTTCCACTGAAGGGAATAAGGAGATTGGAAGCTTAATGAGGCGACAAACTCTAGCCTGCATTTATTTAGAATGGGGATACCTGAGCATGTTTGGAGGCTGGTGTGAAGCAACCAAGGGAACAAGATAAATGCAAGAAAAGGAAGAAAGGATAAGTGAGGGAGCAAGAAAGGTGGATGGAGCTTCTGCATTCTCTAGAGAATCAAGAAGTGAAGTCATCTAGTGAGGATTAGAAGAGCTCCAATTACAGCTTTGTTTCTCCCTCCTCCCAGACTACTCTTATGTGTTTCCTTCCTCCTAGACTGGCCCAGGGCCATCTCTCACCATGTCTTATTCACACCTGTAACCCCACTTTCTAACAGAGCACCTGGCACGTGTTATTTTTGTTATGAGCTGTGAAGTCAGCTCTGAATCTCAGTGATCCTATGAATGAGTGATATCCTCAATGTCCTGTCCTCAGCAGCCCTGTTATGCTTCTGTAGACTCATGCCTATGGCTTCCTTCCTTTATGGAGTCAAATCATCTCATATTTGGTCTTCCTCTTTCCTGCTTCCTTCTACTCTTCCCAGTATTGTCTTTTCCAAAGAATCCTGCCTTCTCATTAGGTGCCCAAAGTAGGACAAACTCCGTTTTATCATTTTTGCCTCCAGTGATAGTTCAGGCTTAATTTGCTCTAGGGCCCACTTGTTCATCTTTCGGGCAGTCCAGGGTATCTGTAGGGCTCTCCTCCAGTACAATATTTCAAAAGAATCACTTTTTTTCTGGTCAGCCTTCTTCACTGTCCAGCTTTGACACCCATACATAGTAATGGAAATACGAGGATGTGGATAATCTTGGCCTTAGTCTCTAATGACAGTTCCATACAGTTGATGATCATTCCTAATTCCTTCATTGCTGCCCTTCCAAGTCTCAGTCTTCTCTTGATTTCTTGGCTGAAGACTCCATTTAAATCAATGACTGAACCAAGGTAAACAAAATCTTTAACCATTTCAATGTCTTCATCGTCTACACTAAAGTTGTGTAGTTTTTCTATAGTCGTGCTTTTTGTGTTCTTAGTGTTCAAATGCAGTTCCTGCTTTGGCATTTTCTTCTTTCACTTTTGTCAGAAGACATTTCAAGTCATTGCTGCTTTCTGCCAGTAAGATGGTGTCATCTGCATATCTTAGATTGTTGATATTTCATCCACCAATTTTCATACCTCCTTCATCTGAGTCTAGCCTAGTTTTTCATATGCTATGTTCTGTGTACAGATTAAGCAGATAGGCATATAGTCTATGATAAATACATGTGTTTAAACTGGATGAAAAATTTTGAGAATACGATGTTTGATTGTAGGGAGTGAAAGAGAGACAGAAGTCAAGGATGATTACTTGGAGCCTGAGACACTGAAAGGTTGGAATAGGATGAGTGTGATGGAAAAGCAAAAAGAGCAAGAGGTTTGGAAAGCAGGTGATGACTGCATTTGGGACACCCTGTCTTGATCCACCCTCATGGTTAGTTCTGGCTGGTGAAGACCATATCTCTGTCTTAAGCTGATTCCTAGATTGGCTCTCCAAATGCATGTATTCCTGCCCTCACCCCAGATATTCAGTTCTCTTCTCCCCACTCCTCAGCTGTCTAGAAACAATCACCAAACACTTGACTGTCCCCTGCCCAGATGCACAGTTCCTTTGTGCCCAGCCTAAAGGTTTTCTATAAATCATTAGAGACACAATGACAACAATGTTGTGTGCAGTGTTCTACATGTGGACATTAGGTTGAGTTGTTAATAATATTGTTCAAATGCTCCTTATATTTACTGATTTTCTGTCAGATTGTTTTATCAGGTACTAAAAGACATACTAAACATTTCCTAAAGTAATTGTAGATTATCAATTTCACCAAGTAATTCTGTAAAATTTACTTTAGTTTTTTAATTGACTTTCTTTTTTAACGCAGTTTTAGGTTTACACAAAATTGAGTAGAAGGTATACGGATTGTCCATATACCTCCTCCCCCCTCACATGCATAGTCTGCCCCATTATCAACATCCTCTGCCAAAGTGGTACACTTGTTACAATTGATGAACCTACGTTGACACATCAATATTACCCAAAGTACATAGTTTACATTGGGATTCACTCTTGGTCTTGCACATTCTACGGGTTTTGACAAAGGTGTAATGAAGTGTTACTGATCTTATAATATATGGAATAGGTTCACTGTCCTAAAAATCCTCTGTGCTCTGCCTACTCATCCCTTCCTTCCCTTACCCCTTGGCAATCACTCATCTTTCTGCTGTCTCCATAGTTTAGACATTTCCAGAATGTCATAAAGTTGGAATTATACAGTATTTAGCCTTTTTAGTCTGGCTTTTTACACTTAGTAACACTCATTTAAGTGTCCTCCATGTCTTTTCATTTCATTTCTTTCATTATTTTCCTTTTGGAACTGAATATTTCATTGTCTGGATGTACCACAGTTTATTTATCCATTCGCCTATAGAAGCTCATCTTGATTGCTTCCAAGTTTTCAAAATTATGAATAAAGGTGTTATAGACATCTATGTGTAGGTTTTTCTGATGACATAAGCTGTCAAATCATTTGAGTAAAAATCAAGGAGGAGCACAATTGCTGGATTGTGTAGTAAAAGTATGTTTAGTTTTGTAAGAACCAACCAAACTGTCTTTCACAGTGGCTGTACCATTTTGAACTCCAGGCAGCCATAAAAGAGAGTTCCTGTTGACCCACATCCTTGCCAGCATTTGGTGTTGTCAATTATCTGGATTTTGGCCATTATAATAGGTGCGTACTGGTACCTCATTGTTGCTTCAATTTCCATTTCCCTAATGACATATGATGTGGAACATCTTTTCATATACCTATTTTCCATCTGTATATCTTCTTTGGTGAGATGTATGTTAAGGTATTTGGCCCATTTTTAATAGGGTTGCTCAATTTTTTTGTTGTTGGATTTTAAGGATTCTTCAGATATTTTGGATAATAGTCCTTTATCAGATATTGTAAATATTTCCTCCCAATCTATGGCTTGTCTTTCCATTCTCTTGACAACATCTCTTGCAGAGAAGAAATTTTACATTTCAATTAACAAAGTCCACTTTATCTATACTTTCTATCACGTATCATGTCATTGGTGTTATATCTAAAAAATCACTGGCACACCTAAGGTCATCTAGATTTTCTCCTGTTATCTTCTACGAGTTTGATAGTTTTGCATTTACATTGAGGACTATGATCCATTTTAAGTTAGTTTTAGTTAAAGGTGTAAGATATGTGTCTAGGTTCATTGTTTTTCCATGTCGATGTCCAGTTGTTCCAGCACCATTTCTTGCAAAGATTATCTTTGCTCTATTGTACTGCCTTTGCCCCTTTGTCAAAAGTCAGTTGACTATACTTATCTGTGTCTATTTCTGAGCTCTCTTTTCTGTTCCATTGATCTATTTATCTCTTCATTCACCAATACACACTGTCTTGATTACTGTTTCTTTATATTAAGACCAGCATTTAGGTAGTGTCAGTCCTCCAACTTTGTTCTCCGTCAATATTGTGTTAGCTATTCTGGGTCTCTTGCCTCTCCATACAAACTTTAGAATCAGTTTGTCAATATCCTTAAAATAACTTTAATTTTTAATTGTGATTGCATTGAATCTATAGAGAAAGTTGGGAAGAACTGACATCTTGACAATATTGAGTCTTCCCATCAATGAGCAAGGACTAGTGCTCCACTTATTTAGTTCTTTGACTTCTTTCATCTGAGTCTTCTAGTTTTCCTCACACAGATCTTGTACATATTTTATTAGATTTATACCTAAGTATTTCACTTGGGGGTTGCTAATGCAAATGACATTGTCTTCTTAATTCAAATTCCAATTGTTCATTGCTGGTATATGAGAAAACAATTGACTTTTGTATATTAACCCTTGTACCCTGTAACCTTGTATAATTATTTATTAGTTTCAGGGTTTTTTGTTGTTAATGCTCATGGATTTCCCACACAGAAAATCATGTCATCTGCAAATGAAGACAGTTTTATTTCTTCCTTCGCAATCTCTGCCTTTTCTTTTCTTTTCGTTCCTTAATCCATTAGCTAGGACTTCCAGTAGCATTGTCGAATAGGAGTGGTGAGAGGGGACATCTTTGCCTCTTCCTCATTTTAGGGAGAAAGCTTATAGTTTCTCACCATTAAGTATGATGTTAGCTGTAGGCTTTTATACATGTTCTTTGTCAAGTTTGGGAAGTTCCCCTCTATTTCAAATTTGCTGAGAGTTTTCATAATGAATGTGTTAGATTTTTCTCAAGTGCTTTTTTTCCGTCTATTGATATGACCATGTGATTTTTCTTCTTTAGCTTCTTGTGCTTATATATAATTACTAATATATTTGTGTTTGCAATCTTACTATGTGATTTCTATTTGAACCACCAGTTCTGTGTTCCTTGCTTGCCAACTTTTGGATTAATAAAGTATTAAAAGTAGTAATTAATAAAGTATTAATTAATAGATTTTATTTTTAGAGCAGTTTTATATTTACAAAAAAAATTGAGTGGAAAGTACGAAAGTTCCATATACCCCCACCCCACACAAAGTTTCCTCTATTATCAACATCTTACATTAGTGTCATATATTTGCTAGAGTTAACTCTACCTATTACGCATTCTGTAGGTTTTGACAAATAAATAATGACATGATCCACCATTACAGGATCATAAAAAATAGTGTCACTAACCTAAAAATCCCTGTCAATACCTATTCTCCCCTTCCTCACCCCAACCCCTGGATTCCACTGATCTTTTTAAAGTCTCCATAGTTTTCCCTTTTCCAGAATGTCATACAGTTGGAATCATAAATATGTAGCATTTACAGACTGGCTTCTTTCATTTAGCAATACGTTTTTAAGGCTCCTCCATGTCTTTTCATGGACTGATAGTTAATTTATTTTTTTTTTACTAAATGATAATCCATTGTATGGATGTACTGCAGTTTGTTTGTCTTGTTTTTTTATCCATTCACCAAGGGCATCTTGTTTGCATCCAACTTTGCAATTATGAATGAAGCTTCTATAGACATAATGGTGGAGTTTTTGCGTGGATATAAGTTTTAAACTCATTTGAGTAAATACTAAGTATTGCAGTTGCTGGATGAAACAATAACAGTATTTTTGTTTTGTAAGAAGCTGCCAACCTGTCTTCCACAGTGGCTGTAACATTTGCATTCCCACCAGTAATGAATGAGAGTTCTTATTGCTCTGCACCCTCACCAACATTTAGTGGTGTCAGTGTTTTGGATTTTAGCCATTCTAGTAGGTATGCAGTGGTAGCTTGTTTTAATTTGCAAATCTCTAATGACAAAGTTCATGAGCAATTTTTCATATATTTGCCATTTGTATACGCTTTTGGTGAGGTATCTGTTCAGAAAATTTGCTCAGTTTTTAATTGGGTTGTTTCTTTTATTATTGTTGAGTTTTAAGGGTTATTTGTACATTCTGGATACCGTCCTTTATCAGATATGTATTTTGCAAAGATTTTCTCCCAATCGTTGGTTTATTTTTTCACTCTTTTCACCATATCTTTCACACAACACGTTTTTAATTTTGTTCTTTATTTTTCTTTATTGTGAAATTTTTCTTGTAATTATTGTCTGTCAGTCACCATATAAATGTCTCCCTTCACCCCTTGTGCCCACCCCCCAACTCCCTTAACCCTGGTAACCACCAAACAGTTCCCTCTGTCATTGTGTTAGTTTATCTTCCACTTATGAGTGAAATCATGTGGTGTTTTTCTTTCTCCTTATGGCTTATTTTGCTTAACATAATACCCTCTTGGTCCATCCATGTTGTTGCAAATGGGATGATTTTGTCTTTTTATGGCTAAGTAGTATTCCATTGTGTATATATATACCACATCTTCTTTATGCACTCATCAGTCGAGGGACACTTGGGTTGCTTCCACATCTTGGCTATAGTGAATAATGCTGCAATGAACATAGGGGTGCATAAGCCTCTTTGGATTGTTGATTTCAGGTTCTTTGGAAAGATACCCAGTAGTGGGATAGCTGGATCATAGGGTATTTCAATTTTTAATTTTTCAAGGAATCTCCATACTGTTTTCCATAGAGGCTGCAACAGTTTGCATTCCCACCAGCAGCGAATGAGGGTTCCCATTTCTCCACAACCTCTCCAGTATTTGTTGTTTATTGTCTTGGTGCTTATAACCATTCTAATAGGGTGATATCTTAGTGTAGTTTTGATTTTCATTTCCCTGATGATTAGTGATGTTGACATCTTTTCATGTGCCTATTGGCCATCTGTAGATCTTCTTTGGAGAAGTGTCTGTTCATATCCTCTGCTTATTTTCTGATTGGGTTGATTTTTGTTGTTCAGTTGTGTGAGTTCTTTATATATTATGGAGATTAATCCCTTGTCAGATATATGGTTTGCAAATATTTTTTCCCAGTTGGTGGGTTGCCTGTTCATTTTGATCCTGGTTTCCTTTGCCTTGTAGAAGCTCTTTAATCAGATGAAGTCCCACTTGTTTATTTTTTCTTTTGTTTCCCTTGTCCAAGTAGACATGACATTTGAAAATATCCCTTTATGACCAATGATGAACAGTGTACAGCCTATATTTTCTTCCAGGAGTTATATACTTTCCGGTCTCTCATTCAGGTCTTTGATTCATTTTGAGTTAATTTTTGTGTATGGTGAAAGAAGATGATCTACTTTCATTCTTTTGCCTGTGGCTGTCCAGTTTTCCCAGCACCTTTTATTGAAGAGACTTTCCTTTCTCCGTTGTTTGTTCTTTCCTCCTTTGTCAAAGATTAGCTGCCCATAGATGAGAGGTTTTATTTCTGGGCTTTCAAGTCTGTTCCATTTATCTGTGTGTCTGTTTTTGTACCAGTACCATGCTGTTTGGATTACTATCACTTTGTGGTATATTTTGAGGTTGAGGATTGTGATGCATCCAGCTTTGTTCTTTTTTCTCAAGATTGGTTTGCCTATTTGGGGTCTTTTTTGGCCCATATGAATTTTAGTATTCTTTGTTCTATTTCCCTGAAGAATGTCATTGGGATTCTGATTAGGATTGCATTGAATCTGTAGATTGCTTTAGGTAGTATGGACATTTTAACTGTGTTTATTCTTCCAATCCATGTGCATGGAATATTTTTCCATTTCTTTATGTCATGATTAATTTCACTCAATGATGTCTTATAGTTTTTATTTTATAGGTTTTTCACCTCCTTGGTTAAATTTATCCACAGATATTTTATTCTTTTTGTTGCAATTGTAAATGGGATTGTCTTCTTGAGTTCTCTTTCTGTTAGTTCATTATTGGCATATAGAAATGCAACTGATTTCCATAAGTTGATTTTCTACCCTGCAACTTTGCTGTAATTGTCAATTATTTCTAATAGTTTTCCAATGGATTCTTTAGGGTTTTCTATACATAAGATCATATCTACAAACAGCGAGAGTTTCACTTCTTTGTTGCCTATTTGTCTTCCTTTTATTCCTTTTTCTTGCCTAATTGCTTTGGCCAAAACCTCCAGCACTATGCTGAATAAGAGTGGTGAGAGTGGGCACCCTTGTCTTGTTCCTGTTTTCAGAGGGAGAGCTTTCAGTTTTTGCCCACTGAGTATAATGTTGGCTGTGGGTTTGTCATATATGGCCTATATTATGTTACAGGTACTTTCCTTCTATACCCATTTTGTTGAGAGTTTTTATCATAAATGGATGTTGGATCTTGTCAAATCTGCATCTATTGAGATGATCATGAGGTTTTTATTCCTTGTTTTGTTAATGTGGTGTATCACACTGATTGATTTGTGGATGTTGAACCATCCCTGTGTCCTTGGTATGAATCTCACTTGATCGTGGTGTATGATCTTTTTAATGTATTGCTGTATTCAGTTTGCCAATATTTTGTTGAGGATTTTTGCATCTATGTTCATCAGTGATATTGGCCCATAGTATTCCTCATTGGTATTGTCCTCGTCTTGTTTTGGTATCAGGGTAATGTTGGCCTCATAGAATGTGTTGGGAAGTGTTCCACCTTCCTCTATTTTTGGAATAGTTTCAGAAGGATAGGTATTAAATCTTCTTTGAATGCCTGATAAAATTCTCCAGAGAAGCCATCTGGTCCTGGACTTTTATTTTTGCGGAGCTTTTTGATTACTGTTTCAATCTCTTTACTTGTGATTGGTCTATTCAGATTCTCTGTTTCTTCTTGATTCAGTTTTGGAAGGTTGTATTAGTCTAAGAATTTATCTATTTCTTCTAGATTGCCCAATTTATTGGCATACAGTTTTTCATAGTATTCTCTGATGATCCTTTGTATTTCTGTGGTATCCATTGTAATTTCTCCTTTTTCATTTCTAATTTTATTTATTTGAACCTTCTCTGTTTTGTTTTGTTTTGTTTTGTTTTGTTTTGTTTTTTGCTGGGTATGGCTGTTTGTCAATTTTGTTTATCTTCTCAAAGAACCACCTCTTTGTTTCATTGATCCTTTCTACTGTTTTTTTGGTTTTGATTTCATTTATTTCTGATCTGATTTTTATTATTTCCCTCCTTCTGCTGACTTTGGGTTTTGTTTGTTGTTTTTTTTCTGATTCTTAGGCATAGTTTGAGGTTGCTTATTTGGGCTTTTTCTTGTTTGTTAAGGTGGGCCTGTATTGCTATATGTTTCCCTCTCAGGACCGCTTTTGCTGCATCCCATATGAGTTGGTATGGTGTATTTTCATTTTCACTTGTGTTCAGATATGTTTTGATTTCTCCTTTAATTTCATCAGTGATCCATTGGTTGCTCAGAAGCACGTTGTTTAGTCACCATATCTTTGTCACTTTCCCGGTTTTTTTCTTGTAGGTGATTTCTAGCTTCACGGCACTATGGTCAGAAAAGATGCTTGTTATGATTTCAATCTTCTTAAATTTATAGAGGCATGCCTTTTTCCCAACATATGATCTATTCTTGAGAATGTTCCATGCACACTTGAGAAGAATGTGTAATCTGCTCTGTTTGGATGGAGTGCTCTATATATATCTATTAGGTTCATCTCAACAAAATTTTTGTTTAAGTCCACTATTTCCTTATTGACTTTGTGTCTGGATGACCTATCCATTGATGTAAGTGGGGTGTTAAGATCCCCTCCTATTATTGTGTTGTTGTTAATATCTCCTTTTAGGTCTGTTAATCACAAATTTTTAATTTTAATGAAGTCCACTTATCAATTTTTTCTTTCATGAATCATGCTTTTGATGTTGTATCTAGAGAGTCCTGGTCAATCCCAATGTCACTTATGCTTTCTCCTATGTTATCTTCTAAGACTTCTATAGTTTTGCATTTCATATTTAGTCTATGATCCATTTTGAATTAAGTTCATGAAGGGTCTAGGGTCTCTGTCTAGATTTACTTGTTTGTTTGTTTATTTATTTGTGAGAAAGATTGGCCCTGAGCTAACATCTGTCAATCCTCCTTTTTTTGCTCAGGAAGACTGGCCCTGGGCTAATATCCATGCCCATATTCCTCCACTCTATACAGGACGCTGCCACAGCATGGCTTGCCACGCGGTGCATCAGTGTGTGCCCAGGATCCAAACCGGTGAACTCTAGGCCGCCGCAGCGGAGCGCACGCACTTAACCACTTGCACCACCGGGCCAGCCCCTAGATTTATTTTTTTTGCATGTGCATGTCCAGTTATTCCAGCATCATTTGTTAAAGAGACTGTCCTTTCCCCAATTGGATTGCCTTTACTCCTTTTAAGATCAGTTGTCTATATTTGAGAGTCTATTTCTGGATCCTCTATTCTGTTCATCAATTCTTTTTGTCTATTCTTTCAACACTACCACACTGTCTTGATTACTTTAGAGCTTTATACTAAGTCTTGAAGTCTAGGTGTGTCAGTACTCTGACTTTGTTCTTCACCATCAATATTGTGTTGGCTATTCTGGGTCTTTTGTCTTTCCTTGTACACTTTAGAATCAAGTTGTTGATATACACACAATACTTCCTGGAGTTTTGATTGAGATTACATTGACTCTCTAAATCAAGTTGCAAAGAACTGAAGTCTTAACAATATTGATCATAAAATATCTCTCCGATTATGTAGATCTTCTTGGATTTCTTCCACTAGAGTTTTGTAGTTTTCCTTATGTAGGTAATGCGCATATTTTGCTCGGTTTATACCTAAATATTTGATTTTTGGGGTCCCAATGTAAATTACATTGTGTTTGTAACCTCAAATTCCAATTGTTTATTGCTGGTATATGGAAACAATGATGTTTGTATGTTAACCCTTGTATGTTGCAGCCTTGCCATATTCACTTATTAATTCCAAGAGATTTGTTGTTCATTTTGGGGGGGTTTCTACATAGACAGTCATGTCACCTACAAACAAAAACAGTTTTATTCCTTCCTTTCCAATTGGTATATTCCTTATTTCCTTTTCTTATCTTAACGCATCAGCTAGGACTTCCAGTAGGATGCTGAATAGGAGTGGTGACAGAGGATATACTTGCCTGCTTCTAATTTTAGTGGGGAAAGCTTCTAGTTTCTCACCATTAGTATGTTAGTTATAGGGTATTTTTAAATACCCTTTATCAAGTTTAGGAAGATCTATTCCTAGTTTGCAGAGACATTTTATAATGAATGTTTGTTAGATTTTGTAAAATGCTTTTTCTCCATCTATTGATATAACCATGTGACTTTTCTTCTTAGTCTGTTAGGATGTATTACATTAATTTGCATTTTGATTGTTGAACCAGCTTTGCATACCTGAGATAAATCCCACTTGGTTGTGGTGTATAATTCTTTTAAATGTTTTTGGATTCGATTTGCTAATATTTTGTTCATGAGAGATATAGGTTTATAGTTCTCCTTCCTTGTAATGTCTTTGTCTGGTATTGGTATTATGGTAATGCTGACCTCATAGAATGAGTTAGGAAGTATTCCCTCTTCTTTTGTTCTCTGAAAGAGATTGTAGATAATTGGTACAATTTCTTCCTTAAATGTTTGATAGAATTTACCAGTGATCCCATCAGGGCCTGGTGCTTTCTGTTTTGGAAGATTTTTAATTATTGATTCAATATTTTAATAGACATAGGCCTATTCAGATTATTTATTTCTTCTCATGCAAACTTTGGTAGATTGTGTCTTTCAAAGAATTGGTCCATTTCATCTAGGTTATCAAATTTGTGAGCATAGAGTTGTTCATAGTACTCATTTCCTATTCTCTTAATGTCTATAAGATCAATATTCACAACCCCTATTTTAGTTCTGATATTTGTAGTTTGTGTCTTTTCTCCTTTTTTCTTAGTTAGTAGTGCTTATCAGTTTTATTGATCTTTTTAAAACCAAATTTCTCTTTCATTTATTTTCTCTACGATTTTTTCTTTTCAATTTTATTGCTTTCCTCTTAAATTTTCATTATTTCTTCTCTTGCTTATTTGGATTTAATTTTTTCTTTGTTTCCATAGATTATTGATTTCAGACATTTATTCTTTTCTAATATATGCATTCAATGCTATAAATTTCCCTCTAAGCACCACTTTCACTGTATTCCACAAATTTTGATAAGTTGTATAATCAAGTTTTTATTATTTCATTTTTCTTCTGTTAGTTTGACAGTTACACATTCTTTTAATCTTCTATTTAGAGATTATACTAGAAATTGCGACATACATCCTTGACCTAACCAAAGATACCAAAATAAATAGAACATTTGACACAGCCTCCAAATATTGCAAGGACCTGGGGGCACTTAATCCATTTGGCCACAAACTCCAGCCTTAATGCAATTGTTATTATATATTTTAAACCCCACTCTTTTATGCATTTATTTAGATTCATCTATGTATTTATTTGTTTTGTTGCTCATCATTTCTGCCTGCATCTTTCACCTTCAGTTGGTGACATTTCCTTCTCATTAAAAACACACTTTAGTAATTTCTTCAGTGTGAAGTTCCTAGTAGCAAATTCTGTCAATTTGTTGTTTTTAATTATGGTTTCTCCAGCATAATTCTTTCAGGATATCTCACTCTGTATAGAATCCCATTTCTCAGCTATTTTCTATCAATAGAGTAAAGATTCCACTCCACTTTCTTCTGGCTTCCATCAATGCTGTTGAAATGTCACCTGTCTCTCTAATTGTTAGTTCTTTGAAGATAAACTCTTGTTTTCTCTGGATGCTTTGTTTTTGTTGGGTTTTTTGTTGTTGTTTTTCTGCATTTTCATGATGGCATGTCTGAATGTGAATTTCTTTTATTTGTCCTGCTTGGTGTTTGGCAAGGCCTTACATTTTGTCTTTAATTGGTAATAGAAATGTTTCAGTCATTATTACTTCACATTATTGACCTCTTATATCAGATATTTTTCATTCTCTAGTCAATTACTTGAAGCTTTAAAGAATTTGCCTTAAAATTATATTTACTTATTTTAGATATCTTCAGTTGGAAAGGTTGGCCTGAATTTCTGAGTCTGCTATCAAAGTCTATTTCAAATGTTAGTAACATTGGGGAAGATGGAAAGCACACGATGAAAATGACTGTAAGATGAGATGTCCATTATAGCAATCCAATAAAAACACAATGAAGGCAAAATCAAAGGTAAAGCTGGTGAGGGATGAAAAAGAAGTGAGATTGAAGAGACATTTAAATGAGTAAATTGAAAAGACATAGTGAATTATATTCATGTTAGGAAGAAGAATAATGAGTAGTACATCCACTGGCCTCAAAGAATAGTACTGCCATTCAGTAGGACAGGAATTACAGGAAGAAGGGAAACCTGAACAATGTGTGAAGTTGAGAATCATCTCATGAAGTTGAAATCTCATCTCATCTGCTGTCCAAGGATATATCCTGAAGGCAGTGGGGGAAAAAAACATAACATTTGTGAAACATTGAATACAAGAGAGCATTTGGGTCTATATAAACAGATTAGCATGACATCAGTACATAGACAGTTGTTCATAATACATACAGAGTTCATAATACATACACAGTTATTCATAATACAAAGGATATTAACTAGGGGCAGATGAAGAGTTAGAAGTGAGTGACAAGCTTACAGCAGGTTAGAAGTGCAATTTATTTACTTATTTTTATTGAGATATAATTGACATATAACACTGTATAAGGCTAAGGTGTACAGCAGGTTGATTTAACACATTTACATATTGCAACATGATTACCACCATAGAGTGGTAACACCTCTATCATGTCACATAATTATCATTTCTTTTTTGTGGTGGGAACAATTAAGATCTAGTCTCTTAACAACTTTGAAATTTACAATACAATAGTGTTGTTTATAATCACCATGCTAAGCATTAGATGTCCGGGACTTATTTATCTACTGATTGCAAGTTTGTAGCCTTAAACAACATCTCCCTAATTCCCCCACCTGCCAGCCCTAGTAGCCATCTTTCTACTGTTTTTACAAGTTCAGCTTTAAATTCTACACACAAGGGATATCATACAGTATTTCTGTTTCTCTGTCTGTCTTATCTTACTTATTTAATACCTTCCAGGTCCATCCATGTTGTCAGAAATGGCAGGATTTTCTTCTTTCTCGTGGCTGAATAATATTCTGTTGTTGTGTGTGTGTGTGTGTCTACATATATATATAACATCTTTTTTACCCATTTAGCCATTGACTAACACTTAAGCTGCTTCCATATCTTGCCTATTGTGAATAATGCTGCAATAACCATGGGATATATCTCATGTATCCCATGTTTAAACATGGTATATATCTCTTAGATATCCTGTTTTCACTTCCTTTGGATATATACCGAGAAGGACAATTGCTGGATCATATGGTAGTTCTATTTTTAATCTTTTGAGGAACCTTCATACTGTTTTCCATAGTAGCAGAACAAATTTACATACCTACCAATAGGGCAGAGGGTTCATTTTTCTCCACCTCACCAGCACTAGTTGTGTCTTTTCTTCTTAATGACAGCCATTCTAACAGGTATGAGGTGACATCTCACTGTGGTTTTGATTTTTCATATCCCTGGTGATTAGCGATGTTGAACATCTTTTCATGTACCTGTTGGCCATTTGGATGTCTTCTTTCGAAAGTGTCTATTTAAGTTCCACTGCCCATTTTTTAATTGGATTGTTTGGGGTTTTTGTTACTGAGGTGTCTGAGTTTTTTATATATTTTGGATATTAACCTCTTATCCAATATATATATTGCAAATATATTCTCCCATTCTGAAAGTTACCTTTTCATTTTTTTTATTATTTCTTTTGCTATGCAGAGGCATTTTAATTTGATGTAGCCCCACTTATAGATTTTTGCTTTACTTTTTTGTGTTTTGGTGTCATGTTAAAAAAAACATCATTACTAAGAACAATGTCAAGACGCTTCTTCCCTATATTTACTTCTAGAATTTTTACAGTATCAGGTATTATATTTACATCTTTAGTCCATTTTGAGTTAATTTTTGAAGGTAGTATAAGATAGGGGCCCAATTTCATTTTTCTGCATGTAGTTATTCAGTTTTACCAACACCATTTGTTGAAGAGACTATCCTTACCACATTGAGTGTGTTGAGTGTTCTTGGCTCCTTGGTCAAATGCTAGTTGACTGTATATTCAGGGGTTAAGTTCTGGGCTGTCTCTTCTGTTTCATTGGTCTATGTTTCTATTTTTATGCAGGTATCATACTGTTCTAATTACTATAACTTTGTAGAACTGTTTTAACTCAGAAAATGTAATGCCCCTGGCTTTGTTATCCTTTCTCAGGATTGCTTTGTCTATTTGGGGTCTTTTGTGGTTCATACAAATTTTAGGATTGTTTTTCTCTATTTCTATGAAAAATGCCATTGGAATTATGATAAGGATTATGTTTAGCCTATAGATAGCTCTGGATGGTATAGACATTTTAACAATTCTTCTGGTCCCTGAACATGGGATACCTTTCCATTTGTTTGTGTCTTCTTCAATTTCTTTCATCAAAGTCTAGTAGTTTTTATGGTAAACATCTTTCACTTTCTTGGTTAAATTTATTCCTAAGTATTTTACTGTTTTTGATGCTACTGTGAATGGAATAGTTTTATTTATCTTTCTGATGTTTCATTGTTAATGTATAGCAATTCAATTGATTTCTGTATGCTGATTTTATATCCTGCAAATTTACTAAATTTATTGATTAGTTCCAATAGTTTTTTGGTTAGTCTATCATCTGCAATAACGACAGTTTTACTTCTTCCTTTCCAATTTGGATGTCTTTTATTTCTTTGTCTTGTCTAATTGCACTAGCTCAGACTTCCAGTACTATGTTGTATAAGAGTGGTGAGCATGGGCACCCTTGTCTTGTTCCTGATCTTAGAGGAAAGGCTTTCAGTTTTTCACACTTGAGTATAATGTTGGCTATGGGTTTGTCATATATGACTTTTACTATGTTGAGGTATGTTACTTCTATACCCAATTTGTTTAGGATTTTTATCATGAAAGGATGTTGTATTTTGTCAAATGCTCTTCCTGCATCTATTGCAACAATTATGTGATTTTTATCTTTCATTCCATTAAGGTGATATATTACATTTACTGATTTCTATATGTTGAACCATCCTTGCATCCCAGAGGTAAATCTCACTTGGTCACATTGTGTAATCCTTTTAATGTATTCTTGAATTCAGTTTGCTAATATTTTGTTGAGAACGTTTCCATCTATATTCACCAGGGATGTTATTCTATAGTTTTCTTGTAGCGCTTATCTGGCTTTGGTATCAGGGTAGTGCTGTTCTCATAAAATGAGTTTGAGAGCATTCCCTCGTTTTCAAACTTTTGCAAGAATTTGAAAAGGTTATTGTTAATTCTTCTTTAATATTTGGTAGAATTTACCTGTGAAGTCATCTGGTCTTTGGGTTTGCTGTGTTGAGAGATTTCTGATTACCAATTCAGTATCCTTACTTGTTATTGGTCTGTTCAGATTTTCTATTTCTCTCTGATTCAATCTTGGAAGGTTGTGTGTTTCTAAGAATATATCCATTTCTTCTAGGTTATCCGTTTATTGGCATATAATTGTTTATAGTAGTCTCTCATGATTCTTTGTAATTCTGTGGTACTAGCTTTAATGTCTCCTCTTTCATTTCCGATTTATTTATGTGAGTCTTCTGTGGTTTTTTTCTTAGACATGCTAAAGATTTGTCAAAGCTGTGTATCTTTTTGGAAAAGTAGCTATTCATTTCATTGATTTTTCTCTTTTGTTTTTCTGATGTCTATTTCATTTATTTCCAATCTGATTTTTGTTATTTCCTTCCTTCTGCTAACTTTGGGCTTAGTTTGTTCTTCTTTTTTGTAGTTCCTTAAGGTGTAAAGTTAGTTTGTCTATTTGAAATTTTTCTAATTTCATCATATATGTATTTCTCACTATAAACTTCTCTCTCAGAACTGCTTTTGAAGCATAGGTTTTGGTATGTTGTGTTTCCACTTCATTTGTTTTAAGTTATTTTTTGTTTTCCCTTTTGATTTTTCTTTGACCTATTGGTTGTTCAGGAGTATGTTGCTTAATTTCCACACATTTGTAGATTTTCCAGCTTTACTCTTGTTGTTGATTTCTAGTTTCATACCCTGTGGTCAGAAAAGATATTTGGTATAATTTCAATCTTAAATTTTGCTTAGATTTGTTTTGTGTTCTATCACATGATCTATCTTGGAGAATATTGCATATGCATTTGAGAGGAATGTGTATTCTGCTGCTATTGCATAGAATGTTCTATAAATGTCTGTTTGGACTATTTGGTCTAATGTCTGTTTCAAATCCAATGCTTCCTTATTGATTTTCTGTCCGGATGATCTATCCATTGCTGAAAGTGGAATATTGCAGTCCCACTATTATTGTATTATTATATATTGATCTTCTTTGTCTTTTATTACCATTTTTGGCTTAAAGCTTATTTTGTCTGATATAAGTGTAGCTCACCCCACTTTCTTTTGGTTTCCACTTGCATGGAATATCTTTTCCATCCCCTCAATTTGAGCCTATGTGTCTCCTTAAAACTGATGTGAAGGCATCACATAGTTGACTCTTTTTTTTAATCAATCTAACCACCCTGTCTTTTGATTGGTGAATTCAATCCATTTATATTTAGATTAATTATTAATGTGTACAGAATTCCTAATGCAATTTTCTTAATTGCTTTCCATTTCTTTTGTATTTCTATTGTTTATTTTTATTTTTTTTTCTACCTACCTTTGTAAATTGGTGATTTTCAGTGGTGGTATACACTATTTCCCCTTTCTTTATCTTTTGTGAATCTATTCTAGGTTTCTGCTCTGTAGCTATCATGAGACATACATAAAATATCTCACAGATAAAACAATCCATTTTAAGTTGATAGAAACTTAAGTTTCATCACCTACAAGAGCTCCACCATTTTACTGTCCCATCCTTATATTTTTAATGTCATAATTTACTTCTTTTTATATTGTGCATTCATTGTGATAGTAGCTATAGTTATTTTTAATACCCTTTTCTTGCAACCTTTATACTATAGTTAAATGGTTAACACACCATTCTACTACAGAATTAGAGTTTTTTTAATACTTACTTTTACCAGTGTGTTGTATACTTTCATATGTTTTCACATCACATCTTTTCACTTCAGCTTGAAGAACTCCTTTTAGCATTTCTTGCAAAGCACATTTAGTGGTGATGAACTCCCTCAGCTTCTGTTTGTCTGGGAAAGTCTTTATTTCTCCTTACTATCTAAAGGATAACTTTGCCAGAAGGAATATTCTTGGCTGGCAATGTTTTTCTTTCAACACTTTGAACATGTCATTCCACTCTCACCCATACAGTAGGGTCTCTGCTGAGAAATGCACTGATAGCATAATGGAGGTTCCTTTATAGGTTACAATCTTTTCTTCCCTGGCTGCTTTTAGGATTCTCTCTGTATCTTTGATTTTTGACAGTTTCATTATAATGTGTCTTGTAGAAACTCTTTTTACATTGAGATAGTAGGGTGATCTTTTAGCTTTGCGAACTTGGATATCCAAGTATCTCCTCAGGTTTGGGAAATTCTCAGCTATTATTTCCTTAAATAAACTTTTTGTATCTTTCTCCTCCTCCTCTTCTGGAAAGCTGATGATTCTAATTTTTGTTCTTTTCATCTCATAGATGATGTAGGCTTTCTTGGAACTTTTTCAATCTTTTTTCTTTATTCTCTTCAAATTGGGTTATTTCAAAATTCTTGTCCTGTAACTCACTTATTCTGTCTTCTATTTTCCCTACTCAGATTCAGATGCTCTCTATTGCATTTTCCATTTCATTCATTAAATTCTTCAGCTCCATAATTTCTGTTTCTTTTTTGATTTCTATCTCTTTGGTAAATATCTCATTTTGTTCATGTATTTTTTCCCTCATTTCACTGAATTCTCTTACTGAGTTTTCTTGTAGGTCATTGAGTTTCTTCAGCTATTTTGAATTCTTTATCAGTCACATCACAGAATTCCATGCCTTTGAGCTAGGTTATTGGATAATTATCACTATCTTTTGGTGATGACATGTTTCCCTGATTTTTCATGCCCTTGTGGTTTTGCATTGCTGCTTTCACATTTGAAGTAGCAGACACCTCCTTAAATCTTCACTAGTGGCCTTACATGGGGTATTCTGTTTGTTAGTGCTGGAGGTTTCTCTTCCCTTGTATGGGTACACCTGCCCCACTCTTCTTGCTCTCTCATGGCAAGGTGGCACTATACCTCAAGTGTGTGGTTTCTCTCTTGCTCAAAGATCCTGGTCTGGTAAGCACTGCACTTACCAGATGGGCTCTCACAACTGAAATCAGCAGTGCACAAAAGGAGCCAGCTACAGAGTGAGGGGAGATGTAAGTTTAGCAGTCAGGGCATTTGGGGTGCCCACAGACATGTGGGGATGTCCCTGGGATAGGTTCTCGCAGAGGCTCATGGGAAGACCTCCTGCTGAAGTCCTGAGTACAATCAGCAGGAACTGTGTCCCTTTAATGCCCTTTGATATTCTTATCTGCCTCTTTCCCCATCTCTTCGCTTCTCCCAGTCATGGAGGTCCTGCCTCAGTACTCTGGGTGCTGCTGGAAAGAAATGGGTTTTTCTAGCCATGTCCCAAACAACAGAGGTGGCCAGACATTCACTCACCACTCTCCTTTTTCCCCACTGGAGAAGTCACAGCCATGAGATAGTTTAGCCCTGTGCAATGTCACCAAACTTGTGCTCGAATCTCCCATCGGGAAGGCTGGACTTTTGGAAATTCCCTCCCATCTGTGGATATCTTCCAAAGTCAGAACATTACAGGTATTTTTTTCTGACCATGGCAGGCGGGATTGGGGCAGGTGCATTGCCTACACAGCTTCCACAGCTTGTACTGAGTTCTTCTGCCTATTATCAGATGCACAGGTGGATCAGACTCTTCCCACATCGCTGTACTAGACAGCACAACTCCCACAGAGGCACTTTTGTTCATGGACAGATGTCTAATTAGTTGTTTGAAAAGGGGGACAATAAGGAGGAATATCTTATGTCACCAAGATGCTGACACCTAGAAGGGCATTTTGTGTGTGTGTGTGAGGAAGATCAGCCCTGAGCTAATATCCGTGCCCATCTTCCTCCACTTTATATGGGACGCCGCCACAACGTGGCCTGACAAGCGGTACGTCAGTGCGCGCCCAGGATCCAAACCCGGGCCGCCAGCAGTGGAGCGCATGCACTTAACTGCTACGCCACGGGGCCAGCCCCTAGAAGAGCATTTTAAAGGACAGGAGAATAGATAAATATCATGAAATGGCCTAAGGAAAAGTGACAGAGAGACAGAAAGGAAATCATTCAACACAAGTTTTACAGAAAGATAATTGGTGGTACCCTCTTATTTTTTAAACATACATCAAGGGATCAAACTCATGCATACTTTCAAACTCCGACCCTCAGCTTAATGCTCTCCATGCAACTGATTCTGTGTAATAGGAAGTGCCAAAAAGCCAGGCTACTAAGTTGCAACTCACCCTGCCAACTAAAAAGGTAATCCATTCTGAGAACACCCGCAAAGATGTCTTGCACACAAAAAATTTAAAAACAGTGTTAATAAAATATATTTGTTGGAACAATGAAAGGAGGGGATGAGAAAGTCTTGACGACTTGCCTCTTTAGTACACTCACCTTTTTGTCCATGGGACTGACACTCCCTAAGGTCATGACACAGGATAACTATGCGTCTTTTCTTCCCACAGCCATGAGCACAGCAGAGTTCACCCCTGATGAGCCCTTCCTCACAGGAAATAGGAGGCAAGATCTACAAGAGATGCTGAGAGAAATAGGACTGGAAGTTGAGTACTGGTTGCCCAAGCTGCAGGAAGAACTGGGTGTGACCTGTACCCAGGCTTTACAACTCCTAGAAGAAAAAGACCTCCAGAAGCTGAAATCCCAGGCTCGACATCCCTGGGAGAAAAGGGCCCTGGAGAAGCTGCTTAATCTGTCACAATCAAATAGTCTTTCAGAGTTACAGGAGTCTCAGGTGGAAATGATACAGAAAAAGCTTAACCAAGCAGAGGAGGCACTGCAGGAGCTAAGAGACTTGCTGTCTGAAGAGACGCAGGAGCATAAAAAGGCAGTGAGGAAAAAAGAGGCAGAGCTGAGGCAGGCAATGGAGATCCCAAAAGTGTACTGGTCACCCCCCAAAGAGTCCCTAAGGGAAGTCGTGGAAAATATACAGAGACAACTCAACCTCATGGAGGGGACACTGTCTTATAGGCAATACCTCCCAGATAGAGATCTGGTGAGATGGGCATCTGGAGGGCTGGCCCTGCAGGGAATTTATAAAACCAGATATCGAAGGGACCTAATAGAGAAGAGAGAGGAGCTACTCAGTGTCCCCAAGGAGTTCTCACTCTTTGGCCCTCAGCAGGGCACACAAATGGAAACAAAGGACTTTACATCTTCTCAAGCAGAATCTATGTTCACTCAGACTATAGAGAAGCTGGGCTCCAGTGTAACTACCTCAGCCAAGAGCAGAGGTTGGGGATTTAGCCTGGAAGCTGGTATGGACCACAGTGAACATTCAACATCCATGGAAACTCAACAATCACATTCTGAGACCTCTTATTTCTGCTCAGTCAAGTTCAGCTATGTCCCACTGGCCTCCTGCCACTTTCCCATTGATCAACTCCAGATCTCCAAGTCTGCTCTCCAGGAACTGAAATGCATTGAAGACCTTCTGGGTCAGCCTGCAGGTCCAGACAGACTCTCCTTGCTGAGGTGCAAGACTGAAGCCTTCTTCCACTGGTTTGGCTCTCATGCTAACCAGGGCCCTCTGCACCTGGGAGGAATCTACTGGTGGAAAGCCATTTCACAGGGTTTCCAAAATGAGCAGATGGCAGAAGTGAAGCAGCAGTCAGCAGAGGCCCTGGATATTTACATAAAGGGCACCTACAGTGGCTTTGGAGTGAAATTTGCTGCAGATGTGGACATATTAGGCTCTCATTCAGAAGCAGCTTCTCAGAGCACAACTTTCAAAAATCTCCCAACCAAAGTCCAATTATCTGTGGCCCAGACAGGTGGCCCACCAGAAGCAAATGGCTTTTTGCAGTGGAAAGCTGGCCTAGTTGCCTGTAATCAAACCTGGTGTGTCATTGACCGGGGACTTCAACTGGTGCCCGTTTGGGATATCATTCTCTCCAGCCACAGAAATGACTTTAAGGATCCTCTTCAGGTAGCTAACTGCCTGAAAGAAAGCTACACTGCTCTGACTGGCCTCAGAGCCCACATCCAGGATGGAGAAGACTTACAGAGGATTGAGAACGAGGCTAGGGTTTTCCTAGAGGATGTGAAATCCTGGGAGGTATCTGATCCTGAAGAGCAGCTTAAAAAACTGATAAATTTCATGCAAATGTTGAGTCAAAAAATAAAAAGTCATGACACTTGGATTAACATATGCCTCACAGATTGGGGTCTGCAGAATTTTCCGGTAAACATTGTCAACTTCTGCAAAAAGTCTTCCATTTATGAAACTACTTTTATCAAATGTCAGTTGCGCAGCCTTCTGGATCCTCACATCTACAGCGTGACAAACTCAGGCTCATTCCATCATACAGTGGACCTTCCAATCAGCATCTGACCAGGAGCACATCAACATCTCCCAATTTTCTGAATTAACTAAAATCTTAGAAGAAACCCAGAATGACCTCATGGCAGTGAAGGCCAAATACAAGTCCTCAGAAATAGTGAAGGAAGCTCAAAGGAAGGCCACTTATGAGGTCAGCTTATCTCTTGGCTGCTTCTTGAATTACCTCCAAGTAACAGAGCAGCCAGACACACAGCTCTTGCTACTTTCCATTGCTGCTGGGGCAGGATATCATGTTCTAAACAATACTTTTCAGTATCTCCTGGGCTGTGATGAGTTAGATTTCTTACTGATTGAAATGCAAACTGCCCAAGATAAATACCAGGAGCTTAAAAATATTTGCAGCTACAGGGCTCAAGCATTCCTGGTGCTCACAGGTCTGACAGCTACCGTTGGAGACACAGCTGTTTCTCCAGAGCACAAAACACAACGCTTGGCATTAATAAGACAACACATGGGACAATCTTTGTCTAAAGAAGTTGTACATGTCCTCACCAAATCTGAAGTAGATCATGGTTGGGAAAACCTAGAGGAAAACTTGAGGTTGCTCATTGATGGGAATTATGAAGGCTTTGTCTCTTCAATCCAAATGGATGAGGTGATAAAACAATTGCCAAGTCTCCTCCATGAAACAAAACAGCCCCATGAACCACATGATAATGAAAATAACAAATCAGAGGTCACAGAAAATGGAGCCTTCCTAGAATTACTCCAGCGTCTAGGCCTAGAACATTACTACCCAAAAAGGATGAGCAAAGCTGACTTCCATCTGATCTACAAGACTTCTGTGTACAACACCCAGCCCAGCTCTGAATGTGAGCTTCCTTTCTATTTCCTGCAGAAGCTACTGATGCTGGATTATAGGCTGAGATACCTGGTCTTTAAAGATGATGGAAACAAAGAGAATCAAGACTATCCAAGAGCCTCAAATCAGGAAGACGAGACTTTTGATCCATATGAAGACTTTTTTGAAGACAGTGATAGTCCCACTAATCCTTCAGCCATGAAATCCAGGCCCCGTATTCACCCCATGGACATTCAGATGGCAATTCTTCACTGTGCAGATGATTTTGCCAGACAATATATTTTGACCAAACTTTCCATCTGTCAGTTTGCCCTCCCCCTTCTCATACTGAATCCCTGCAATTCTCAAATTGAATTCTCTCTCTGGTCTCTCAGTCAAATTAGAAGAAGCTGGAGGCAGACAAGGAAATCACCAAAAGAGAAGAACAATTACAACAATCAGCAGATGTGTTGTATCTCTACCCCCTTTGTGTCCTTTATTAGAGTTGGAAATGGTTTCTCTGCTTCCAAATCTCAAATCATGAGCCATCTTCTCAGTAAACGTAAACATGATGTCTTTTTTCACCGACATTGCAGAGAGAGCAGCAAAGACTGTCTCTTGATGGAGGGTGTGGTGGAGGTCTGCTGGTTCTGTCCTGAGGGGGAGGATGAGGACAGATTTGACAACTGCTTGGCCTTCACCAATCTTCATGGAGATGCAAAGGAACATGAGAAGCAACTCACCTTCCTGCAGGAGATCTCTTCTGTCATTGTGGTCCTCATGTCAGCTTCCAATGACAGTAAAGAAAACCGACAAGTTGTCCATCACCTGTGTCAGTCATCAAAACATTTGATCTGTTTGCTTGATGACAAAGAAAAAACCATGGCCAGTAATTCTGGCCAAAGAGTGAGAATTGGGATCAGGAATAGAAATGAGGCAGAATTAACAGAGGAGCTCACAAGAACAATCAGACATTTGCTAGAGCTCTCTGGCACCGCTCTCAGCTTAGAGAACTGCGCCCGGATTGCTTACAAGCAAAGATTCCTTATTGATGAAGACCAGAGAGATTGCAGGAAAGCCAAAGAAAAGGCAGAGATTCTAATGCACCGACTGAGAGAAATGAAGATATCTCAAATGAAGGAAAACTTACTACCTCTTCAGGGAGAACTGTGGCACCTTTGGTGTAAAAAGGACAAAGAACTCTACCATCTGAGAGAAAAGGGGAATAGGAGCATTGAACAACACAAGAATGATACTGAAACAGATAAACAAAGAATACGGCATCAACAGCTGACCAGAGGTTTTCCTCTCAATGACTTAATGCAACCTGTCCTCGAAATTCTCAGACAATATTCCGAAACTCACACCAAACTCTACTTCTTGCAATGGCTGAGTGTGTTTTTGGACAACCTGACTGCAGGACACTTGGAAACACTGAATGAAATGAAAAAGTCTTATTACAAACAGGTACAAACAGAAAAGCAAAAGGCACCCAGGAGCAAAAATCTGAGAGACTGGCAAAAGGAGATAGAAGCTACCTATGCAGAAATTAGTAAGTGTACCTTGGAAATTGAGCCACTTCACAGAGAAGTTGGCCAGATCTATGAAGCTATAGAAGAAGCTTCCTCCACCAAAGATATCCTTTTTCTCTCCCTTCCTGAGATTGCTGCAGAGCTGATGATATCTGGTGTTCCCATTGAGCTCATGGATGGGGATGCTTCCTATGTGCCTCTAAAGTGGGTGGCCGCTGTTTTTGACAAGGTCGCTGAGAAACTCGGAGAGAAACAGCTGTTTGTTCTCTCTGTCCTTGGCCTGCAGAGCTCAGGGAAGTCCACCCTGCTGAATGCCCTTTTTGGGCTGCAGTTCACCGTCAGTGCTGGGAGGTGCACCTGGGGGGCCTACATGCAGCTCCTGAAGGTGGAAGAGACATTCGCAGAGGAACTTGGCTTTGACTTTATGCTTATTGTGGACACAGAAGGACTTCGGGCCCCAGAACTCAGCAACAAATCCCAGAATCATGACAATGAGTTGGCATCTTTTGTCATTGGACTTGGAAACTTGACTCTGATCAATATTTTTGGGGAAAATCCATCAGAAATGCAAGATATTCTACAAATAGCTGTTCAAGCCTTTCTGTGGATGAAACAAGTAAAAATCTCCCCAAGTTGCCTCTTTATCCATCAGAATGTGGGGGAAGTTACAGCTAAAGACCAAACTATGGAAGGACAAAGGCGGTTAGAGCAAAAACTAGATGAAATGACAGCAACAGCAGCTGAACAAGAACAGTGCTCAGATGTAACCCACTTTAGTGATGTCATCAAGTTTGATGCCAATACTCACGTCTACTACTTTGCTCACCTCTGGGATGGCAATCCTCCAATGGCCCCTCCCAATCCTCGCTACAGCCACAACGTCCAGGAACTGAAAAGTAGAATTCTTGAGATTGCCAAAGAAGAATCTAGGGGGAGGATCATGAAGATATCAGATGTAAAATTCAGAGTTCAAGACTTGTGGAGAGCCCTGTTGAATGAGAACTTTATTTTCAGTTTCAGGAACACTCGAGAGGTCATGGCCATGAGCAAACTGGAAACAATGTATAACACATGGACCTGGGAGCTGAGGAGTCATGTGCTGGGCTTGCAGAACAAGCTGATCAATCAGATTCAGAATGGAAAAATCCAGACATTCATAAGAAGTACTTTTGAGCCTCCAGTTACAGAAAAATATGAAGCCATCAAGCAAGAATTGGAGAAATATTTTAATGAAGATCCAGATAGTGAAATACTCGTTCAGTGGAAAGCAAATTTTGAAAATCAGCTGATAATCCTTAAAGAGGCACTTATTTCAGACAGCCAAAGAAAAGCCAATGAACTTATTAGTTTTAAGAAAAGTCATGAAAAACTGGATAACCAAAAGTCAGCTTATGAAAAGGAATTATTGGAAAAAAGCCGAAAGTTAGCTTTAACTGTGAAGGGCAAAGAACTGAGTGAGGAAGAGCTACATGAGAAATTCGATCAACTTTGGAAAACATGGGTCAGTGCCGTGTCCTCAACTCTCCCTCCAATCACAGAGCCTAACATTGATGTGGATTCTGAAGATATCCTTTTGAATTATTTCAAACAGGAGAAAAACATGGCGGATATACTGAAGGAATATTCTGGAGACAAGTTTCAAATCAACTATGACAAACATGTAAAAATTACTAAGACATTTCACTTATTTAAAAGGGATTTAGAAATCTGTGAGAAAGTGTCCATAAATATGACTACTGACCGCATTATGTCAAAATTTGATGGAAAAATTAATAACATTAGGAGGCAATGGCGTGATTACAACCCCAGTTATTTCCATGAAATTCTGAGAATAATAGACGAGGAGGTGAAATCTGCACCCACTGGGTAAAGATACACATTTACAAGTAAATATAAAATTGACTTATCTTTGTGTTTATTCCAAAGAGCATCAGAAAAATTTAAGGAGATGCACATGGCATTCAAGAGAGCAAATGATCCTGTAAACTATCTGGAAAGCAAAAAAGATGATTTCTTCATGAGTTTTAAGACCTCTTGTCAAGGAGCAACCTCAATCAAAACATTTGTTGATTTTCTGT
The DNA here is from genome assembly GCF_020826845.1 of Diceros bicornis minor. Classification (NCBI taxonomy): domain Eukaryota; kingdom Metazoa; phylum Chordata; class Mammalia; order Perissodactyla; family Rhinocerotidae; genus Diceros; species Diceros bicornis. Next base: position 64,775,969 of record NC_080746.1, on the reverse strand, counting down.
GGCAAAAACTTTCTCCTGCTGTTTCCACCACCATACGGGAAAAAATGGCATCTAAGATTGCTGGGGACATACGAGCTACCTGCCCCACATTCAATGGAAACAGGACTAACCTGGAGAAACATATTCTCATCTCTCTCATAGAAGAAGAAAATTTTGATAATTACTGGCAGTACATTCATAATCCAGAATCATTTTTTAGTAGTTACATTCAAAACCATATTGAAAGATATTGTTCAGACAAAAGAAGTGAAAAAATGAAGACTTTTTTAAAAATAAGTTTAGGAGACATCAAGAATACCATCCTCTCAGCTATTCATGAATCCACAGCAATAGCTAAAGATAAAAGCAGCACCGTGTCTAAGTGGTTGGATTTGTTCTGTGATCACCTGGGGAGTAACTTGATCTTTCCACGAAAAGACTTGATGAGCAGTGAACACCAGGAGATTAAAGATATTGAGTTTCTCAAAGAAGCCATGAGTGAAGCTTTGGATCCTGCAATGAAGAGAGCAGAACAGAACTATTTGAGCATGTCTGTAAAAAAAATGCCTTCTGAAATCGAGAAAATGCTCTCTGAACATCTCTGTGGCTGCTGGAAACAGTGTCCCTTTTGTAAAGCTATTTGTACAAACACATTCCCTAAACATGACGGAGACCACAGTGTTCCCTTCCACCGTCCTCGGGCTGTCAATGGAGGAGGATGGTATAACACAGACCACTTTTCCATTGAGAGCTGTACGAGTCTAGTAGCAAGTGATTGTCTTCTTGATTTGGGAGGTGACCAGAGATTCCCATATAAGAACTATCGACGGGCAGGAGGGCAGTATGCCACATGGAGCATCAGCCCAAACTCATCTACCCAGCCATACTGGAAATGGTTTGTCTGTCACTTCAGATCAGAGCTAGAAGAAAAATATCAGAGAAAATTTACAGATAAAGGTGAAATCCCCGATGCATGGACCAAAATCACAAAACAGAACGTGCTTGATTATTTGAAAAGCAATATGTAATGACCACAAAAGAGCCCCAGTATCTGAACAAAAAATCATAGCACCTGGACAATTCTAAAATACCTGCTCCTCACAATGAGAATCCTCATTATTTCCATTTTTCAAATGACACATCTAAAAATAAAGCAATTAACATTTCAGGACGAAGATTTCCTGTGAAAGGACTTCATTTTTCTTGCCTCTATTCCTTCTGGTTTAAAAACAAATTACTAAAATATATGAACATACAATAAAATCAAATAGAATCCACTTAAAATAATGACTTCGTATTTTAAACTATTATTCAGAAGGTTGTTTTTTATTTTAAAATACATAATGCTGTATAAAGTCTCAGAGAAAGTCATTTTTGTAGAGGAAAATGAAAACCCTTGCAGACTGCTACAAAGTTCTATAGAATAACTATATGGATATTTCAACCCATATTCAGTTCTTGGATGGAAGCTACAAATTGCCTTTCTTTTTTTAAGTGTATTTTTTCACTCTCTGAAATTGTAAGGAAAAGTTACTAACCCTTGAGTGGAAAAACATTCATGGAAAGTTCATGATTCCCAAGCATAGTGATATTTTGGCATATTCTGTTCCAGGAAACAATAAAAGAGAGTCTTGGCCAGGATAGAGCCTGCGTCAGTTCAAGAAACATTATCAAGCAAATATGGAAAACACAAATCAAATAACTGTTTTTCTCATGGAACCTTCACTCTCTTCTTCCCTGGCATCTTGGCAGTGCCCTGCGCAGGTTTAAAAAAAACGGATTCACAAGATCTTACGTATTGAAAGCCTAGTGCTACGTACAAGTCAGAAAAGGAGTGGCTTTTGGAACAAGATTTGTCACCAGGTAAAAAGGGCCATTTAATCAAGGCTGTGGACAAGGTCAAATTTGATTAAGCCATTAATGATTTTAAAAACTCTTCCTCAACCATCAACAAAACGAAAAGACAACCTAACAATTGGGAGAAGATATTTGCAAACCATACATCTGATAAGGGCTTAATCTCCAAAATATATAAAGAACTCATGCATCTCAACAACAAAAAAACTAACAACCCAATTAAAAAATGGGCAAAAGACCTGAACAGACATTTCTCCAAAGAAGATATACAGATGGCCAACAGACACATGAAAAGATGTTCAAAATAACTAACTATCAGGGAAATGCAAATCAAAACTACAATGAGATATCACCTCACGCCCGTCAGAATGGCTATAATTAACAAGACAGGAAACAACATGTGTTGGAGAGGATGTGGAGAGAAGGGAACTCTCATACACTGCTGGTGGGAGTGCAAACTGGTGCAGCCACTATGGAAAACAGTATGGAGATTCCTCAAAAAATCAACGATAGAACTACCATATGATCCAGCTATTCCACTGTTGGGTATTTATCGAAAGAACTTGAAAACACCAATTTGCAAAGGTACATGCACCCCTGTGTTCATTGCAGCCTTATTCACGATAGCCAAGACTTGGAAGCAACCTAAGTGCCCATCAAGGGACGAATGGATAAAGAAGCTGTGGTATATATACACAATGGAATACTACTCAGCCATAAGAAACGACGAAATCCAGCCATTTGTGACAACATGGATGGACATTGAGGGTATAATGCAAAGTGAAATAAGTCAGAGGGAGAAGGTCAAATACCGTATGATTTCCCTCATTAAGTAGTAGATAATAACAACAATAAACAAATACATAGGGACAGAGATTGGATTGGTGGTTACCAGAGGGGAAGGAGGGAGGGAGGAGGGTGAAAGGGATAATTCGGTACATGTGTGTGGTGATGGGTTGTAATTAGTATTTTGGTGGTGAACATGATGTAGTCTATGCAGAAATAGAAGTACAATGATGTACACCTGAAATTTTTACAATGGTATAAACCAATGTTACTGCAATAAACAAAAAATTTTAAAAATAAAAATAAAAAAATAAAAACTCTTCCTCGAAGAATAAAATACCAAAAAGTATACAGTTTTTAGGTTCTGATATTTTGATAAGAGATTCTTTTTTATGTATTAAGATGTAAGGAAATACTTATCTCCAAATCAGGCGCCCTTGTGACTTTTCACACTATTTGAGCCTGACAACATAGGTATGCCACGTTTGTCCGCTTGGTGACCCTGGGAAACCAGCCACCCTGAAAGAATGCAGAGCAGTTGCTTGTGGTGGGAACCAGTCCTTCTCCCACAATACTAGCTGCAATTATCTAGGTTACAAAACTCCTGGGATGTCAAGGACAGGCTCAGATGGGCCATCTGCGTCCGTCGGAGATAAGTACCAGGAGTCACAGTGCACGTACACACGCGATAACAGCAAGAAGGAAAAACACCAAATGTTCCCATAAACATGGTCTCTAGATAGAAACATGCATAAAAGCAACTCACACTTCTGCTTGGGCGAGAGTCTCGCATGTGGGGAGACGCCTTGCCCAGGACCTCTTTCAATGGGCCCTCCCGCCTAGCCATGTGAGTTAAAGGGACTGTCCCCGGCATAAAGGCGCGGATGTTGTAAGCATTGGTCTGATGTTTTCCCCTTTCGATCCATCTGATGTTTCCCTTTTTCCATCGATCTGATGTTTTCCTCTTTCGATCGGCACTCCCGCCTAGCCATGTCAGTCAGAGGGACTCTCTGTGGCATAAGGGTGTGAATGTTATGAGTACCAATCTGATGTTTTCTCTCTCTCTCCCCTATTTCTTTCCATTGTTATTGAATTATTATTTGCTTATGCTTATGCTGTACTATATCTGTATATATATATAGCCTATTGTCTTCCTAATAAATATATGCACTATTTTCTCACTAAAACCAGCATATTGGTGTCTTATTGAGCGGAAAGAGTCCATTCCATAAGTCAATCCAAATGTTGTGCCCCTTTTTTCCTCCCCTGCCACAACAGAACCATAGGGTGACCCTACATGATCTGAATAAATATAAGGACACTCTGAAGCCAACCAAGGACCTCAGAGGGGAAAGAAATCAGCATTCTGCAATCCTACACCTTCTGAAACAATGACTTACGCTAGGTTCTCAAAGCTGATGATCTAAAGTAATTCTGATACAAAGAAGAAAATTTCCTCATTTGAGACATAAGGGCATCCGTGGGCTTCCATTTACAGACACACTCTCTACCCCTCCATAGCCAGAGAAAACAGACAGTCCAGGGAACAGTAGCCCAAGAATTTGCATCTTCAGAGATAGGAGTGCTGACTCTGCTGTTCTTGTCTCCTCAAAGGGCTTCAAGCACACTCCGAGTTTCAGGTCAAATGACCATGTCTCCAGAAGAAATCCTGAAACAGAAAAGTTATGAAGGAAACAGGTATTCTTGAACAGTATGGTTTTCCTTTTGTTCTCTGGAAAATACTCTCAATAAGAGTTGGCAGGACCTCTTAACACGATGAAGTTGAAATGGAAACAGAACCCCTGCATAGCATGGTGCCCGCCTCTGACATCACTGTATCCTTGAAAACTGCAGTGTTCACTTAACATTTGCTGAGTGTTTTTTCTATTTGTTTAATGAATCCATAATGGCCTTTAACTAAGAAATATCATATATCATATATTAACTTTGATTTTTAAGCCAAAATTGTTGTAAACAAATTAAAATCTTTGATAAATTCCTGTCATTTAAGCAGTCTGATTACTAAATGATATTCAGAGGCTGTGCCCAAGAGATCCAAAAAAAAACTAGGAGGGAGTAAATTGGAATAGAAAGAAGGTGACTATGTAGGGATGGGGTTTTCTGTGATAGTAGTGGAAAGAGTAATACTGCCATCAAGGTGGGGTCAGGATGAAGGGGATTGTACTGTCAGTGGGTTGGGGTCACTGAGGGAGGAGACCTCAGGAACAGTGGAGTAGGGGGAATGGAATCAGTAGGGATGAAAATCACATGATGATCAAGAGTGGGAGACCTTGCGGGGCCGGCCGGGTGGCACAAGCGGTTAAGTGTGCACACTCCGCTGCGGCAGCCCGGGGTTTGCCAGTTCGGATCCTGGGTGCGCACCCACGCACCACTTGGCAAGCCATGCTGTGGTGGCGTCTCATATAAAGTGAAGGAAGATGGGCACAGATGTTAGCCCAGGGCCAGTCTTCCTCAGCAAAAAGAGAGGAGGATTGGCAGATGTTAGCACAGGGCTGATCTTCCTCAAAAAAAAAACAAAAAAGAGTGGGAGACCTTGGGCTCAGGTGTAGGTCACAGGATTAGAGTTGGCCAGAGTTGTAAGGTCAGTAGAGGTACGGTTCACATGGTCAGTTGAACGGGTATCTCAGAGTTACTGAAAGTGGGAAACAGAAACACAGGAATTGGGGTCAACACATCAATAGATATAGGAGATTTCCAGAGTAAGTTAAGTAAGAGATCCCAAGTGCAGTGGCAAAAGGAGTCACAGGGTCTGTAGGGATGGGGCTAAGAGGTGATGGATTCAAAGACAAGATCAAATCACATGAACAAAATTGGAGTTACTTAAATAAAGGTGGAAATCTGCACTGGGAAGTTTTGAAGTAGGTCACTCTCTCTCTCAAAGATATAAATATGAGAAAGTCTAGGGAATTGGATGTGTTATGGAATAAATGTTTGTGTCCCCCCAAAATTCATATGCTGAAGCCCTAATTCCCAATGTGATTTAGAGAGGGGGCCTTGGAAGATCATTAGGGTGAGATGAGTTCAGGAGGGCAGGGCCCTCATGATCAGATTAGTGCTCTTATAAGAAGAGACACCAGAGAGATCTCTCTCTCTCTCCATGCACATGAACCAAGGAAAGGCCATGTGAGCCCACAGCAAGAAGGTGGCCATCTGCAAGCCAGGAAGAGAACCCTCACTAGGAACTGAATCAGTCAGCACCTGGATCTTAGATGCTCCAGAACTGTGAGAAATAAATTTCTGTTGTCTAAGACACCTAGTCCATTTTATTTTGTTATGGCAGCCTGAGCTAAGTCAGGGTGTGTCTAAAAATTGACCCCTTTAAGTTTTGGCATGCTCTTCCTTTGGACCATGGTAAAGACATATGAAACATACAATTTTTATTTTTCCCCTTCCCTCAAAATTGTAATTCTCTTAAATCATTCTAACCCTGCAGTAAGGTCTGAAAAAGCCAGTCAACGCTTTACAGTAGTGCTGTGGTGCATGAGTAGATAAGGCAGTGAAGCAAAGTGTGCATAATACACCTGATACTGTCATGATAATTACTAATACTGCTATCTTTGTAGTAGTGGTGCCTGTGACACCTTGGGCATGTAACTTAACCACTCCATGCTCAGGTGCCCTACCTGTAAAACAGTACATTTCTCAGCTGTTGTTGGGAAAAATAAATGAATCGCTATATATAAAGCATTTAGGAGAGTGTCATACACAGAGTAAGTACTCTAGAAATGTAAATTATTATGTTATACTGCCTCTCTCAAGTTCCTTCTTCCTTTGTTATTTATTTTTTTTGTGTGTGAGGAAGATCAGCCCTGAGCTAACATCCATGCTAATCCTCCTTTTTGTGCTGAGGAAGACAAGCTCTGAGCTAACATCTATTGTCAATCTTCCTCCCTTTTTTTCCCCAAAGCCCCAGTAGATAGTTGTATATCATAGTTGCACATCCTTCTGGTTGCTGTATGTGGGACGCGGCCTCAGCATGGCCGGAGAAGCGGTGCGTGGGTGTGCACGCGGGATCCGAACCTGGGCCACCAGCAGCGGAGTGCACGCACTTAACCGCCAAGCCACAGAGCCGGCCCTGCGCCCCCATTTTAAAAGCAAATTATGTGGTCACCAAGTTATATGGGTCTGGAACTGGAGACTTTTAGTGGATGTGTCCTGTGTCCACTTGGCTAAGCTGAAACTACCTTTCCTGGAATTTCCTTCCCTGTATAGTTCAAGGTTAGTGTAGACCACAAGAGATATTTTGTGTGGGATTTGGAAGACAGAGGTAAAGCGGTAGCTGTATTCTTTTTACATGGAGAAAGCTGATAAGGGGCACTATTGCAGCTCAGATTTTTTCACTGACTCACCTTGTAGATGTGGGGCAGTGGTTCAGCTGACAACTCCTTCAGCTCCCACCCAGATCTCCTCCTTCATCTTCTCTGACTCTTGGGCAAGGCAGGAGTATAACATTATGACAAAGAGCACCAGCTTATTTTGTGTATCACCTGCATCATCAAAGCTGGAGGATTGGATGATTGGAGGCAGTAAGAGACCAACACTGCCTCCAATGAGTTTTCAGCTCATCTCATGGTTTATAGTCATACACCACATAAGGACGTTTTGGTCAACAACTGACCATGTATACAGCAGTGGTCCCATAAGATTAGTTTCATATAGCCTAAGTGTGTAGTAGGCTATAATCATCTAGGTTTGTGTAAGTATACCTATGATGTTTGCACGATGATGAAATGCATTTCTTAGAAGGCATCCTAAATACTTCTGACTTAAAAATCATTTTTTTTCTTACCACTGATGATGCCACACCAAAGAAGAGGGAGACAAAAAAAAGCAAAGCCTGTTTGGTGAGGTCCTGTGCTAGGACCATTAAACACGTTATTCTATTGTTTCCTTTAGTGAAACAATTTGCGCAGTATTACTCCCACATACAGCTGCAGAAACTTCAATTCAGAGAAGGATGGAGAGAAAAATCATCACTCCATTCAGCTTTTATTTCCTGACCCCCTATTGTAGTCCAAGAACTCTGCCAACTGTTGGCAAAGTAAAAATGGATATGAGAGCATCCACCCTTAGTGGGAGTGACCAAAGGAAGACAGACAAACAAAAGTTACTAAGAAGACCATGTGGCCACTCATAAAGTTATCGAATACCTGATATGAGATCAGAGGGAAAGAGAGAGAGACTGTAAGTAGTTCAATACAGGTGGATCTTTGGCTAAAAGAGATACTAAAAACTATATTCAGAATTCATTGGAGAATTTGACCAAATAATTATAAAGATCATGTGAAAGAATAATTTTACAAGAATATCCATTAAATAATTTAAAAATTAATAATGATGGAAAATTGCCTAGATTTTATGGTATATTACACTTATTTATAGAGCACCCGCAATTAAAATGGTATGCTACTAGAGTACAAATAGAAATATCAAACAAATCAATGAAAAAAACCAAAACCAGAAATTTGATATAAGATAAAGCTAGCCTTTCAAGTAAGTACCGAGAAGATAGATATTAAACAAATGTGACTGGAAATAAAATGGTATATCATTCAAAAAAATATTTGTTAGATCATTACCACATACTTTTACTTAAAATAAAAATTCAAATGTAAAAACGTCCCACAGAGGTCAAAACTATTTGGACTAATTTATAATCTTTCAGTGAGAAAGACCTTGTAATAAAAACAAAGTCAGACAGTATTAAGGAAAATATTGATAGATTTGATTGCACATAAATTTAAAACTTACATAGAAAAAATAAAGCAAAACAGAAACAAAAATCAAGATTAAAAATAGGGGGAAAATATTAACAACAGGGCCTGAAACAAAAGCAGATCAATGCTCTCAAATAACCTCCAGGTTTCACAATGGCCATTGGAGTCCCTACACAGAGAATCTAAGTACCTGGGTGACCAGTAGAGCAGCACACCTGACTGAGTATACTTGCCTTCTCATAATCTGCCTCTGCATTTGCTATCAGGAGAAGCATAATTTTCACATACACTGGGGAAATTCATTCCATCTACTAATATGGGTCAGTCCAACTGAAAATCACCAATACCGCTGAAGAAAACAAACAGAAAAAAAGAAACTAAGCTGAACACAGAACTAACCCCAAGGAAATTGCTAATGCTGAAACAGACGAAAATTTTAAAATGAGTAAAATTAATGTAGTATTCTCAGAAAAATGTGAGAGACTATCCGAAAACAAGATGCTTCCATAAAGAATCATCTTTGACATCTTCCTCTTCTTACCGTTCATATCTAATCTATCACCATGATCTGTCACCTTTACCTCATAAATAACTTTCAAATCTACTCAATCTGTCCATCACCAACATCCTAGTACAAGCTACCATCATCTCTCTCCTGGACTACTTACTAATTGTTCTTTCCTCATTCATTCTTACCTATCCAATCCATTTTCCAAATTTTAACCAAACAGTAGTTTTCAAAATTCAAATATGATCATATCATGTACTACTACCTTCTCTTTCAATCTTTTTTATGACTTCCTAATACTCTCTGAAGAAAGACCAAAATCTTTACCATGATTGACAAAGTCCTCCTGATACCAGCTCAACACAAAGTTAGCATAAGGGAAGCCATCTTACAGAAGAAATCCATGTTGGAACTATGAATAACCCTAACTCACCAGCCTCTTTGGATCTTTGCTTTAGTCTGCCCAGATAAGTAAGGGTCTGTCTCCGGGGAATTTGCAGGCTCTGTAGATTTTATGGCCCCTCCCAGCTGCAATAAGATGATAATTTTGTTCTTTTGAGTTCTCTAGGAATGTGATGATCACTGGGCAGAGTCTATGCTGATAGGCATCATCAACGAAAACTGAAAGATGTGGTGTGGCAACTCCCATCTGTAACACCAGAGGGTCAATATTCCTAATCCCCTCCCCTATAACCCACTGGCCTATAAAACTGCTGTAAGATTTTGTGCCCCTTTAAGATGGTTCTTTCAGACATTAGTTGGCCATCTTCCCTCTTGCTAGCAAGCTGTAATAAAAAATCCTTTCTCTCCTACCTCCTTGCCTCTTGACTATTGGCATGTCTTGTGGTGGGCAGACAACACCCCCTGCCCCCTTGGGCAGTAACACTCCATGGAGTGAATACTGCTTATCTTTCTGGCTTTGTCGTCTACTACTCTTCCACTTATACATTATTATAGAGCTACATTGGCCTTTTTGTTTTCCCATTTACTTGAGTGCCCAATGCGTTCTCACTTACCACTGGGCTTACTTATTTTTACCTGTTTGATCTGTTTTTGAAAGATATGGTTAAGTGCCATTATGAATTTTTATTTATTCCTCCCTGTATATTTAAAACAATTTTTGTTACTTTATTACTATTAGCTCTTCTTGTTGGATTTTATCTTTTATTAATTTAATTTTTCCCTGAAATACTATGTATTTTACTAGTTAATTGTACTCAATCACCTTTATTGTCAGCATTGATAAGTTATTTTATTTTATTTTATGGTTTCTTTTTTGCATATTGTTTCTGGTTGCTTCCCTTTTTTTCCTTTCCTGACTTACTGGATGAATCAAGCTCTTTATCTTTATTTTTCTTGTGACATGGATTTTCCACCTTTATTTCCACCCTACAAATGGTTTTTTATTTTTTTAATAACAAATATAACTTGTTTATTGAATGAGTTAGAATCAGTAGGGTGAAAGCAAAAAGAAATTTTATTTTTCTCATGACTGCCTCCTTCAGTCTGTTCCGTGGACTCAGTTCTCACCAACTCTGGATGAAATACTAGGTGAATCTCCTAGTTTTCTCAGTGAATCTTAATCATTAAAAACTTTAATACAGTCTAATATAATCTCTTATTCAATTGAAAGCTTATCTCTTCTGACAACTCCAGGCCTGCCTCAGTCTGGCAATGGGGAAAGAAGTGAGATTAGCTTCTTCACTATTTTCCCACCTTGTTCCTTTACTCTTCTTTCATTACTGTGCTGTCTCTCACTTCCCCAGGGTTGAAAGTGGGAACATATACAAATGGCTAATAAGCATATGAAAAGATGCTCAACATCACTAGTCATTTGAGAAATGCAAATGAAAACCACAGTGAGATACCACTTCACATCCACCAGAAGAGCTATAATCAAAAAGACACAGAGCTGGCCTGGTGGTGCAGTGGTTAAGTTCACAGACTCTGCTTCGGTGGCGCAGGGTTCGCAGGTTCAGATCCCAGGCACGGACCTACACACTGCTCCTCAAGCCATGCTGTGGTAGTGTCCCACATACAAACATGGAGGAAGACTGGCACAGATGGTAGCTCAGTGACAATCTTTCTCAAGCAAAAAGAGGAAGATTGGCAACAGATGTTAGCTCAGGGCCAATCTTCCTCACCAAAGAAAAACGACAGACAATAACAAGTGCTGGTGAGGTTGTGAAGAAATTGGAACCCTCATACATTGTTGGTGGGAATGTGAAATGGTACATCCACTTTGGAAAACAGTTTGTCAGTTTTTCAAAACGTTAAACAAAGAGCTACCATATGACCCAGCAATTTCACTCCTCTATATATACCCAAGAGAAATGAAATGTGTCCACACAAAAACTTACACAGATTTTCATAGCAGCATTATTCATAATAGCCAAAGTGGAAACAACCCAAATGTCCATCAACTGATGAATGGATAAACAAAATGTGGTAGAATCATACAATGAAATATTATTTGGCATTAAAAAGGAATGAAGTATTGATACATGGCTACAACATAGACAAACTTCAAAAACATTATTCTAAGTGAAAGAAGCCAGACACAAAAACCACATATTCTTTGATACTTTTTATGTGAAATATCCAGAATAGGCAAATCTATAGAAACAGAAAGTTGATTAGTGCTTGCCTGGGGCTGGGAGATGGAGGTGGGGAGAGGACAAGAGTGAAATGCTAATGAGTACAAGATCTGTTTGGGAGGTGACAAAATGATCTAAAAATAGATTATGGTGATGGTTACACAACTCTGTAAGTATACTAAAAACCATTAAATTTTGTGCATTTTAAGTAGGTAAATTTTATGGCATGTAAATTGTATCTCAATAAAGCTATTTAAAGAAAAAGTGATAAATAATAGGCCATCGAAATGTCAATATGCCCCAAAATGCAGAAACTGTAGAGGCTACATTATCTAAAATTAAGAACAAATCCCCCAAAACAATTAACAACTTGGAAACTTTTAACTATCTTTTTATATAAAGTATAAATCAAAACTGAAATCACAAACTATTTATAAATAATTAACAACTAAAACATTGTACAGTGGATAACAAAATATTTGGGTTAGAGGAGAAGGATAACTCAGAGAAAATTTTGTTCCTGCAGATATAGAAAATAAAAGACAAAATAAATTAATAAAGATAAAATTTTCAAATAGTAAAATAAAATAAATATATTTATTATAAAAAATGTAAAGTAAATAAATAGAAGTAAAAGCTGGATCACTGAAAAGAATTACAGTCATGCATTTCGTGACAGTGGGGATACGTTCTGAGAAATGCATCACTAGGTGATTTCACCATTGTGTGAACATCATAGAGTATACTTACACAAATGTAGATGGAATAGCCTACTACACACCTAGGCTATACGGTACTAATCTTATGGGACCACCGTCGTAATATGCAGGCCATCGTTGAAGGAAGCATCATTACGCAGTGCACGATTGTATACACATACAGAAAAAATCTTTTGGCAAGCCTGTACAAGACAAAAGGGAAACATATATAAATATTAGGAATAAGAAATAGAATACAATGCTATATGTTAGAATCTTTCTGAAATATATACATTTCAAGGAAAATATAAATTATAGAATATGGCTTAAAGCTTGATTCAAAAAAATGAATGAGACTAATAACAAAGACAAGAATGGAAAGGATGTCAAAGATCACCTCACAAAAAAAAAGGCAGTAGTCCTAGGTAGTTTTTAAAGCAACTTCTATCAGACCTACAAAGAATAGACACTGTTTTTACTGGTTTTATTGTGTGGGAGCATAGAAGAGAATGGAAGCCTCCAAATTCATTCCATAAGCCTGAATTGATATCAAAATTGGACAAGGATATCTAGCGTACAATCTCTCTCTCTCTTCCCCCCACCCCTCACACACACACAAAACCTCTCCCTCGTAAATATAGAAAAATTTTCTTTAAAAAAAATTGGCAAGCAGAATTTTAAAACAAGAATGGGGGTGCCTTCATATAAAGTCCTATGTTAAAAGATTCAAAGAGAAAATCCATACAATTATCATGGTAATGGTAATGGTAGTACTACAGGACAATTTGGGAATTATTTAATAATTTTTCCAATATATGATAACTTTTATTATTAATAACTTTTTCAAATCCTGTTCCTTTACCCTGACTTGTTTTAAAATAATCCTTTACTGTATATTCAAAATGCCTATTTTGGAGTCAAATTTCTTTCAGATTTAAGTAGTTTAAAGAGAACATTTGTTCCTTTTTTTTTTTAAACTAATCAGCATCTGAATCTGAATCTCTTTTTTAGGCTTGGGGAATTCTCTACCTCGAGTATTTGGTGCAAGACCAAGATGAAAATGTCAGACACTAACTTGCTTACTTCCCCTTGTCAGTTAGGGCTTGGGCACACAACACAGGATTGGCCAATCACATGCCCCCACCTGGGATTTTTGTATGAAGATCTAGTGAGTCAAAGAAGCAGAGGCAGTAGAGAATGCTTTTCTTGCAACAGCATCAACAGTGGCAGCCACATCCAATTTTCAGGGATAGTGGCCTGCAGAGGTGGCAGAGGCAATATCCACAAAGTATAGCATCTTATATTCAGCAGCAGTGATAGCGCTGTCATCACTAGACCAGTTCTTTTGCAGATTTTCACTGTGATTCTGGCTGCATGGCCACCCATCTTTCTGCACATTTCCTCTTCTCTCAGTCTCCTTGAAGATACTATGAGTTTTCAAGAGCCAGTCAATAGATTTCTTATCTGCTTTAATCATCCAGTCAGTTTCTATTGCCTGAAACTAAGAACAGTGACTGACATAAAGGTCTATTATTATAACACGAAATTCTAGGTTGGTTGGTTGGTTGATTTTTAAGAAAATCCCTATTCTTAACTCATGTAAATCCTGCCGGGTAAACTCCCTGCCCACAAGTAACAGAAATCACCTATCTAGCTATTGTGTTAACAAGAGAGAGACACAAAGCTCAGACTACTGAGTCAGCACTGAGCTGCTGCTCCTCATTGGCAATTTTTTTAAATAAGAGAAGTTACATAGGTAAGAGAAAGAACATAGATACCTTGATGTTCTTAAACAAAAACTCCCAGACATACAGGGCATAGTGAAATTTGAAAGACAAATTTAGCCCCCGCCTTGAAGAACATCACTGTCTACTGAGAACAACAGATGACAAACACTCCAAGATTCCAAAAAGAGTTGCTAGACACATCCACAGGACTTACTAGGAGATAGCAAAAGTGCTCCTGCGAGATCACTCTCCTCAATCTTGTATTTATGTAAGCTTATAGGTAACAAGATTTTAAAATGGTATTCTTAATTTTGCTACAATGTTCCTCCTACCCCAGAAGATGGGTGGGAGTACTTCCCCCATATTCTAGTCAAGAGAAAGGGATTTCAAAAGAATCACACATACAGATTGGGTTCTTTTTTTTTTTTTTGCAAGAAGGAAGACTGACATTCTCCCTGCTCCCTTGCTTACCGAACTATAGAAACTCACAGGTCCACTCTGTGTTCCTACCAGCATGGAAGGTGAACAAGTTATTGGGAGAAACAGTCACTTTCAGAAAATTGCTAGGCAAAGATACTGAGTTTCTCTAAGTCCATGGGATACAGATGGGATCCTTTTGAAAAATCCTACCCAACAGAGTTGCCTGGTAAAGTGAAATAATTTCAGCAGAAAGAGACAACTGGAAATGTACTGCCAGAAGCAGAGCTAAGGGAAAGTCAAAAAGAGGTTACCCAGGAAAGCTCAGCAAACCAGGCTGGCAAACAGTATACTGTCAGATCATTAACTGTATGGGGACATTCTGAAGACTCCATAAAATCATGCCACAAGAGGCAGAATTTGAATATCCATGGCACAGAGTATTCAACAGCTAAAAGGAAATCACAGGGGGCCAACCCCGTGGCTTAGCAGTTAAGTGCGTGTGCTCTGCTACTGGCGGCCCGGGTTCGGATCCCGGGCGCGCACCGACGCACCACTTCTCCGGCCATGCTGAGGCCGTGTCCCACATACAGCAACTAGAAGGATGTGCAACTATGACATACAACTATCTACTGGGGCCTTGGGGAGAAAAAGGGAAAAAAAGGAGGAGGATTGGCAGTAGATGTTGGCTCAGGGCCGGTCTTCCTCAGCAAAAACAAAGAGGAGGATTAGCATGGATGTTAGCTCAGGGCTGACCTTCCTCACAAAAAATATAAATAAATAAAATAAAAAATAAAAGAAAATCACAAACAGCACCAGCGATCCTTGGTCTCTCATCCCTCAAACCAAATCATGAGACTGGGAAGAGGAAAGGAAGTACTTAGAGCAATCAGAAAAAGAAAACAGGCTGTGACATCCTTCCCCACTACCATTCTCTGAAATTGTGAATCAGGCCTGAACTTGATGGAGGTGGTGAGGGGTAGCCTAGGAGATCAGCTTAGGATTTGATGAGAGATGGAAGTTTTGATATTAGTTGGACTGCACTTTTTTTTTTTTTGGTGAGGAAGATCAGCCCTGAGCTAAGATCCATGCCAATCCTTCCCCTTTTTTTTTCCCTTTTTCTCCCCAAAGCCCCAGTAGATAGTTGTATGTCATAGTTGCACATCCTTCTAGTTGCTGTATGTGGGACACTGCCTCAGCATGGCCGGACAAGCAGTGCGTCGGTGCATGCCCTGGATCCAAACCTTGGCTGCCAGTAGCAGAGCACACGCACTTAACCGCTAAGCCACAGGCTGGTCCCTGGACTGCACTTTTTAATGCTTAAGAATTTAGATATTCTAATACCCAAAAGTGACTAGAAAAGTTATTGGCACTTCCCAAGAATATTTTCAGGAATGGGGAAGGGAAATCTGAAATAACATGGTGCAGGCAGACGCTAGAGATAAAAAAAAAATCTGATTGTACACCACTTAGTCTGTTACCGCACAAACCGGGTTCTCCTACCCAAAACACATTTTAAAAGCCAATTATTACAGCATCAGCTTTTGGAAAAAGAAATCTGCTTTACCCTGTGAGATCAATCTGTAGGGAGACAGGGGGTGTGTGCCCTCAGATCTGTCTCTCCGATCCAGGGCTTGGGGCACAACTTATGGGATGAAGGGCAGGGCAGTCTGAAGTGTGGAGACAGATGATCAGAGGAAAGGAGAAGTGAGGTAATTGACAACTTGCACAAGCGTAGTCAAGCATCATGCCTCTTCATAGGATGCATGTTCACAAAATGGCGGTGTTACCATGATCTGAGGGTGGAGTTTTTAGCTCCTTGAGGTCAAAAAGCTCACTTATCAAGCATTTGTGCAGGCCCAGTGATGGGTTGGTGGTCTTAACTGGCCTGAACTGAACAAGAGATCTCAGTTCCTGAAAAACCACTCTTAATTACTCTGTTGATAAGATGGGGTCAGTTGAACTGATCCTGGAGGGCCCGCAGTTACAAGTCCAGCTCATTCAATGAACAGGTTACACACAGATGAAGAAAGAAGAGGAAGAGGAGCAGGAGAGACTGACAACACAGATGAATCTCCTTCGGAAATAGGAGGGGGCGTTTGAGGTGCCTTGTAGGCTGCTTCCAGGAAAAGTTTCCAATTATTTCTGATTATTAACTAGTGAGATATCGTGATATTTGGTCTCTATCCAGGTTCCTGGCACAGAGCTCCTAAAACTCTTGGAATTTCATGAGTGATAGGGGTGAGAGGAGCATCTTTTGTTATTCATAATAAGCTCCTTTCAACCAAACCTGAGTTTATGCTAATGAGATGACTCCTTAAAGGCCTTTAGATAGCTTCAGGATGGAGGATCCTTGCCAGAGAAACCAACCGAGTCATTAAAGGGTTGGAACTCTAAGCCCCACCCCTTCCCCTGCCTCACCTCTGGGGCAGGGAGAGGGGCAAGAGATTGCATTAATCACCAATGGCCAATGATTTAATCAATCTTGCCACTGCATAAAACCTCCATAAAAAAAGCCCTAAATGAAAGGGTTCGGAGAGCTTCCAGGTTGGTGAACACATCCACATGCTAAGAGGGTGGTGCACGCAAATTCCACAGAGACAGAAGCTCCTGTGCTTGAGGCCCTTCCAGACCTCGCCCTATATGCCTCTTCATCTGGCTGTTCATCTGTATCCTTTCTTTCCTTTATAATGAACTGAAAGTCCCTGAGTTCTGTGAGCCATTATAGCAAGTTATCGAACCTGAGGAGGGGGTTGCGGGAATTCCCCATTTGAAGCCAAGCTGGACAAAAGTGTGGGTAACTGGGGACCCACTACCTGAGATTGTCATCTGAAGTGGGAGGCAGTCCTGTGGGACCAAGCCCTTAACGTGTGGGGTCTGAACTAACTTCAGGTAGTGTCAGAACTGAATTAAATTCAATTAATTATTAAATTAAATAAGACACCTAGTTGGTGTCCTCAGAGAATTAGAGAATTGCTTGCTGTGGAAAACCCACACATTTGGTGTCAGAAGTATTCTGTGGGTAGAAGCATATCTTAGTAATAGTAACTAGGGATCATTATTAGTCCCTTCTAAACAAAATAAAATTATAGGTAAGACTCCTCATAATGTTAGCACTCACAGATTGTATTGACAAGAGATTTTCACATATCGAGGTATATGGGGGTAACTATTCTGGTTCAAAACTGATTCAGCTTGAACTAAAAAGCCCGACTGATGGCCTATCAAATATACAGTGGACATCTGCTTAACCATTAAAGTAAAGAATGTACACTCTTAAGATCAGAATGCACACTTCCCCTCCAATGTCCTATTGTAACGCCTGGATTAGTCCCTTTCCAGACACCAGGGTCATGTTGACCTACTAATTTGCAATGGAATACATCTTCGAAACTTTGATGAATACATATCCTGGGCATGTTTAATGTATGTTCTTTGTTCTAAAAAGATATGACTATGCTGAAAACCATGCTTCTCCAGAATGCTTTCTAAGGCCTTCCCGGGTTATAATCCTCACTCTGGCTCAAGTAAAACTCACCTTATTTCTCTTATCTATAGAATGGTTATTGGTTATTCTGCATCAACAGTATGATACAGGTAATGTTGTGATTTAAAGGTAATTTCAAGAGAATTAAATGAAATAAAGGTGAAATACCTGTTCCAGTGCCTGGCATGAATAAACATTTATTAAGAAAAAGAAGCAGCATGGTAGTGGTTAAAAGCATAGAGTCTGGTATTGGGTTGTCTGGGGTTGAAATCTGGCTCCTCCACTTACTAGTCTTGTGATATGGGCAAGTTATATCTCCAACTCTGTATTTCTTCAACTATAAAATGGGGATTATAAAAATGAGCTTTTAGGAAAATTAAATTTGATAATTCCTGTAAAATCAAGAAGAATAGTTCCCGGCTCTGAAGCAGAGGTCAATAATATTAGATATTTTGGAAGGAGGAAGAAGAGTAGAAGAAAAAGCAGGAGCTGCTTCTGGCACCTTCAGAGGTCTTACAATCTAGTGTGAAAACCAACTCACATATACCTGTGACGTAGCATTACAAGTGCTGTGATTGAAGAATGAGCAGGGACATTGGGGACCTCAAGGGAGAAGTGACCGATAGGACCTGAAAGATGAGGGAGTCAAGAAAGATAAGTCGGTGTGAAATGGTTTCCAGGTCAAGAGGGGAGGTTAAGGAAGGTCATGAAGAGGCCAGATAGTTACAGGTCAGGAATGACAAAGGATTCAGTGTCACAGGAACATGGACAGTGAGGAATAGCAGGAAAGAGATACGGCTGCAGATACAGGCAAAGATCATAGAGAGGAAAGGCTGGCATGCCAAGATTTAGGCCCCTGTGCAGGAGAAGATCCAGGTTTCATGGGGCCTGAGTTTACACAATTTGAAAGGCTTTCTTTAAGAAAAAACAAACACACATAATTATAAATCCAAAAGTAGGTACAAGTCTTATAGAATAATAGAAAATTAAAAGACATATCACATTGTTTTTTAATGGGTAGGACTAAACTATAGTGCCTAGGGATGAACACTTTGGGCAATAAAACTATAAAGAAACACAAGCAAGCAATTAATGTAAAAGTCAGGAAAGTGATTTCTATTGAGGAAAAGAAGAGGATTAAAATTGAGATGGGGCACTTAAGAGAGGCACAGAGAAAGGGAGCTGATGAGTTCTATAGTTTGACCCAAGCAGTGGTTACAAATGTGTTTGCCTTCTTGTTTCCTGTATTTGTATTTTATTTCCTCTAAGTAAGATTTTTAAAATAAAATAGAATTAAAGATATAATATCAAAAAAGAAGTGAGGAGGACTGGCCCTTTCACCTAGTGGTTAAGTTCAGTGTGCTCCACTTTGGTGGCCCAGGTTCAGTTCCTGGGCACAGACCTACATCACTCATTGGCAGCCATGCTGTGGTGGCAACCCACACACAAAATAGAGGAAGACTGGCACAAGTGTTAGCTCAGGATGAATCTTCCTCAAGCAAAAAGAGGAAGATTAGCAATGGATGTTAGCTCAGGGCGAATCTTCCTCATTAAAAAAAAAGAGCGAGTAATAGCGGGGAGGAAGGTGGCTAGGCCAGGGCAGAATGAAAGGTTTGTTGGGTTCCCTGGGCAACAGCTCCCTAATAGCACCCAATGCCATTATTGTTTCTAATGCAACCTAAGGAATTTGCATTTATTCTAAGTCAGAAAAGGTGTGAACCAAGGCATGTTCTCCTGGGAACAAACTCCCTAATAGTTTAATTATCTTTGGTGATTTCCCTTTGAACCAGGGGAACAATCATTTTTATCTCACAATTCACATTGTGATTCTCATCAATTCCTCTGTGGTAGACACAGAAATGTGCCAGGCAGTTCCTCCTTCAAGGAAGCACTTGCTGCCCAGCTGAAGTGAGCCAAGTCAGCAGCCAGTCTGTAGCTGTCAGATTCTTCAAATCTGCCTCAACTGTGGAGAGCCTCTTCACCTGAGGTCATCTCCTTCCTGGGGCAGCCTGCATCCAGTGACAGAGTGAGACAGAATATCAAAAAAGACCCAGCCCCTGTAGCCTGACACGAGATGCTCTGATGGGCTACACTTGCTCCAGAGCTCCCAAGAGGTTTGTGGGGCCTGCATCACAGTTCAACTTCTTCCTCTGCCACATCTGCTTTGGCCCCCTTTCAACCCCACAGGTGTTGATCCCTAATAAACATCTTGCACCTCACACTGTTTCAGCATCTGCTTCTGGAGAAACCAATCTGCACCATTCTTTAAGGCCTTGGTAAAGATTGCTACATCTAAATGGATTTGAACAATGGCATTGTGGAGAATACAGAAACACCGCAAAAAGGAAATAAGGACTGCATAACATCCCTACACTGGTAGGAAGAGAGCAGCATCCTTTCAAGGGATGAGAGAATGCAGGCCTTCCAAAAGTCACTAGCAGTCAGGAAAGTGAGCAGTAGCCCACAGCCCTGTTGAAAGCAGTGGAGAGGAGCACGACACATAGCTGCCAGATGGGCAACTCATTAGTAAGTGATAATTAGAAAACAGAACACTGGAGCCTGAGAAAAAGAGAAGTAAAGCTGATGAGCAGAGCAAGAATAGATATTGTTTCCTCATGGTCTTGGGGGTGGAGTTGAGAAGGGTGGGGTCAAGTAAAGAAGCCTTGGCCTGGCAGATGCATTCCTTAGGAGGAATGAGGTGGAGATAATAGTTAATTGAGCCAAAACAAGGAGCCCTGCCTTGGTCCCATGTGCTTTGGGCTGGAATTATTCCTAGAAGAACTAAAGCTTTACTATCCCATATATGACGGAGGCACCTATGGGTGCAATTGCAGGTTCCTACCCTCCCCCACAACATTCTATCTGCCAGGTTAAAGCTATAACATTTACCAAAAGCCTTTCTTGCCTTACCACCTAGTTATTCTGGGTCTCTGGAGTCACAATGAAACCAGAAAATGGGAATCTTAATGTGGGGCTTACAAACTCAGAATAGTAGCCTCACAAGCAACTACTGGTCCTATTAAGAGCATTGCAGATCCTCTCAACCACCAATTTTCTTGCTGTTCCCCTGCCTCCCAGTCTAACTCTAGCTATCCTTTGTTTTTTCTGAGGATCCTAGTTCAACCATCTGAATTCCTGCTGAAGCTACATGCCCTTCTCTTACCACCAGATGGTGGTAAAGTGCTTTATTATATCAGGATAATTCTGATATATTTCTTAACTTCTCTGTTGATGTTTGGGGCCAGATAATTCCTTATTGCGGGAGAGTGTACCATGCATGAAAGGATGTTTAGCAGCATCTCTGCCCTTCACTCATTAGATGCTAGTAACACTCCTTGCAGTCATGACAACCAAATGTGTCCAGATATTGCCAGCTATCCCTGGGACATTTGGATTGCCCTGGCTGAGAACCACCATGCAATGAGACCCTGAAGGGTTTTGAATAGGAGAGAGAAAGAGAATCAGATTTTGATGGAATTTTAAAAAATTTTTGTTGTTTTTTTACACAATAACATTTATTCACTGAAAAAATTTCAAAAATGTGGCAAAACATAAAAAAGGAAATTAAAAACAAACAAAATGCCACCCCTCAGATTAATTTCTATAAACATTTTAATGACCATCCTTCCAGGCATATGGACACATAGTTAAATATGCACAATTCTGCATACATGGTAATGTATAGTTTGCATACTTTCTTATAATCTCCTTTTCCACTCAAATCTACTATGAACGTCTTTTGAGATCAACAATATGGTCTATTTTAATTAACCAGGTCTCTACTGGTAAGCAACCAAGTTCCTAAATTTTCACTATTATAAATAGCACTGAAATTAACATCTTTATACATCTTTGCACAGCCTGAGACTGACACTGTTTCACACACAACATTTCTGCGTGTCCAGAACTTTGCCAGCACCTAGAGCTTTAAAAAATGAATTAGACATAGATCTTGTTTCAAATATGTAATACAGACTGGTAGGGAAAAAAGAACACAGGACAAAATAAAATGTGATAAGTGGCACAGAAATGCAACGTGGAAATGCTGGAAAAGATGAAGAGAATTATAACTGATTAGGGGTCAGGGATGGGTTCACAGACATGGGCCTAGAAAGAGTCGATATAAAAGTTAGTCTCAGCTCTTTTTCCTTCAAATGGTTGTTTATAACAATCATTTGTTTACATGCCTATTTCCCTATTTCCCCTGCTCCCCGTGTGCAGGCCAGGGCCAGCTTTTCTCTATATGCCTTGTACTTGTCACAG
Organism: Diceros bicornis minor; assembly: GCF_020826845.1. Lineage (NCBI taxonomy): Eukaryota > Metazoa > Chordata > Mammalia > Perissodactyla > Rhinocerotidae > Diceros > Diceros bicornis. The sequence goes on along the minus strand of NC_080746.1, from coordinate 64,753,912 downwards.
GTTCTCGTACTTAGTGAATCTTCAGTAAAGGTTTCCTGAATGGGGGTATTTACTGGAAACTTTCCGGCCTGGAGAGCCTTCTCCTAAAGAGAGAGAAGGGAGAATCATGTAGGAGCAAGTGGGCTGTGGATACAAGTTTAAATTCCCTCCCAACTTCTCAAACTCAAAGATAGGCCAGGTAACAGGGATAGGAAAGAGAGGGGAGAGGAAGACAGAAAGGTAAATTGATATGTATTTGTCTGATCCTCTCTTTCCTCTTCTGAAAAGCTTATCCAAGAAGAAGTCTGAATGAACCTGCAGAAGGGCAATTTGAAATGAATCCTAAGGTTTACACTATAATTCAGATGATGTACAGTTAGATGTCACTTAACAATGGAGACACATTCTGAAAAAAGGCATCATTAGGCAATTTTGTCATTGTGTGAACATCATAGAGTATACTGAAGGGTAACAAAATTTGCCACCCTAAAATGTTTCTCTTTAACATGAGGACTATTTTAGTCTGCTTGTAAGAAATAAGACTCAGAAATTTTTTCTTGTTACCTCCTCCTTAACTGCCTGAAAGAATTTGGGTTAAAAAAACCTGTCTCAGGAAGCGAGCTATCAACTTAGCAGAACTACGTGTAGACAGGGAGGAACCTAGAAAAGCCTGTTTGTTGGGCTCCCTTCTGTGTTCTGTTTCTGTGTGGCCAAACACTTGTTTTCCAAACATTTGCTCCTTTTCACCTGTGAATTGACTTCCTTCCCTCCGAAGTCTCTGACTCTCCCCACCTCCAACATCTTCTTTTGTCTTCAGCTGAGGATGGTACTGACACTAAGGTAAGGGCTTCAACCATTTTGGTGAGTTACTCAGTTTTCCTGGATTTCTCCCGTGTACACATGATACTAAACTTTTGTTTGTTTTTCTACTGTTAATCTGTCTCATGTCAATTTAATTCTTAGACCAGCCAGAAGAACCTAGAAGGGTAGAGAAAAATGTCTTCCTCCCCTTTAGTACTTACACAAACCTGGATGGTATAGCATACTACACACCTAGGCTGTATGGTACTAATTTTATGGAACCACTGCCATATATGCTGTCCATTTTTGACCAAAATGCTGTTATGCAGTGCATGGTTGTACAGAAATATTTTACTCTCCTATTTTAGTCTATAATCTAATATCCCTCCCAAATCCCCATCTACTGGTTAGCAGGAGAAAAAACTAACTAAATTTTCGATCTAGTTTAAACTTAATCTAATCTGACAATTTAAATATACTTTTAGGAAGTATTTGGTCTCTGTTGGATAAAATAATGCTTGATCACTCAGAGAGCCTCTCCTTACCCTGTCTCTCCCCAGTGAATGGTGAAAAGCATGCTCCTGCAGTCTCCTGGCATTGAGAAGGGACTCTAGCCTCATGCTGGTTTTTTGTGTGGTGGTGGCTGCCATCTGCTGGTCTCTGGATCATGGTCCTTTGTGTAGCCAATTGCTGAACATTCTGCAGGATACTGCTGCTGAATTGGCTATAGATAACATGGGGTCTAGACTTTTCACAGGGAACTGTTTCTGAGTTGCTGATGCTGTACCAAGGATTCTGCTGGCTACAGAACCCTCAATTTATTGCCACATTCTCCATCCAGAAAGTTAGTCCAGCAGTCCACAAAACTTGATGCTTAAGTCAATTTACTCCGCTATGGTAGGTCTATGACAGCCCACTGGGTTTCAACTGAGCGTCCACAGCACACAAAAACTCAGGGCATCTTTGTAAGTTAAACCTCAGGGCCTCCCTCTACCTGACCATGTGACTACATACTTAATTTCTGTTACTGAGTCCTAAAGCTGATACATGGCAAAATCCATTTTGGATATCAAAGACTAATATTACCTCAGTCTTATTTCTTTCTACATTCCTCTGTAAAAAAATTCTAATCTCCCTGTTAACAAATGAATGCCTCTGATGGACTAAGGAAAAGCCCTAATCATGCCTTCTTCATCCACATCCTCATCCCCAGTTTTGTTGTGTCTGATGACTACAAAGCCTGTGTTTTTCTCACTTCACCTCCAGACCTTCAGCCTGGAAAGGTTGAAGAGGTTTGAAGATTAGAGGGAGAGACACCGGAAGAAAACTGCCTGGTCACATCACATTATACTGGTCTTGAATTCTCACAAAAACATCCTTATTTATTTCTAAAATCCCTTCATCATAATTAAGAATCAGACATTTTGGAAGCTTGACCATTCATTCAATACACATTCACACAGCACCCCATTATGTGCAATGTACTCTGACAGGTGCAATGTGTAACCCACTATTTGTTTCCTATTGCTGCTGACAAACTACCACAGACTTGGTGGCTTAAAACAGGATTAATTATCTTACAGTTCTGGAGGTGTAAAGTCCAAAATTGGGTCTTATGAAGCTAAACATATGTGGCAGGGCCACATTTCTTTTGGAGGCTCTAGGGGAAAGTCTGTTTCCTTGCCTTTTCCAGCTTCTAGGGGCTGCCCACATCCCTAGGCTCACGACTCTCTTCCATCTTCAAAGGCATCAATAGCCAGTGAAGTTGTTTTCATGCTGCTCTACCTCTGACTCTCCTGCCTCCCGTTTATAAGGACCCTATGATTACATTGGGCCCACCTGGATAATCCAGGCTACTCTCCCCATTGAAAGGTCTTTAATTTAATCACAACTACAAAGTTCTTTTTGCCATGTAAGGCAACATATTCACAGGTTCTGGGGATTAGGATGTGGATATCTTGTGGGGGGTGTCTTTATTCATCAATACACCCACCCAGAGAGACATAAGTCCTAGTGAGTTGGAAGGCTATAAAAGATGTGGCTAGATCATCATCATGACAGAGTGAGCTTTCCCCATAGACTCTCTCCCAACAAGACACAAGAAAAACGACATTCGCATATCAATAAAGGGCACTGACACAACATAAAAAACATCTGAGAGACCCACACAACAGTACATCTGAAGGTGAAGGTGCTGGAACCCCTAGAGGAAGTGGGGAGAGGTAAGGAGACATCCTCTCCCTCCCCATTCAATCAGTGACTCCGTGCCTGCACAGCTCGGGGCGGGGCGGGGGGGGGGCAGCCCTCTTCTGGAAAACCATTGCTCTCCAAGTTCCTTCACAGCCTGTGGGAAATTCCCACACAGAGGAGATGGAACTGTTGCAGGGGTGCCATCAACATCTGAGCACCCCAGGAGAGCAGATAGTGAGGGAAGAACAAGAAGCCCCTGAGATCCGGCAGGCAAAAGAGAGAGCCCCTCCCGGCTGCCCGGCCAGTGCTTCAGCACAACTGGTTGGCCAGAACGCCCATGGATCACAGTGGGCTCAGAATACACAGCCCTTGACACCCACCCAGTGGTGGCAGGTGGAAACTGCAACCAGATATTTTTAGGATGAGGAAAAACAAGCCAATATCAGCAGGCATGATGTAAAAATATATTAAATCTCCAGATCAGAAGGAAAATGACAAGCACCCAGAAATCAGTCCTGAAGGCACAGAAATTTATAACCTAAACAACATAGAATTCAGAATAGCTATGATAAAAAAGCTCAATGAATTACAAGAAAACACAGACAGACAATTCAATGAAATCAGATATTTCTTCACAAAAGAGATTGAAACCATGAAGAAAAACCAATCAGTAATGTTGGAGATGAAGAACACAATAGAGGAGATAAAGGAAAATCTGAAATCTTTACAGAACAGAGCTGACAATATGGAGGAAAGAATTAGCATTATTGAGGACAGGAATGCAGAAATGCTCCAGATAGAGAAGGAGAGAGAACTAAGACTAAAAAGAAATGAAGAAATTCTCCAAGAAATATCCGACTCAATTAGGAAATGCAACATAAGCATTATAGGTATTCCTGGGGGAGAAGAGAGGGGAAAAGGAACACAGAGCTTGTTCAAGGAAATAATAGCTGAGAACTTCCCAAATCTGGGGAAGGAGCTGGAAATACCAGTGAATGAAGCCAATTGATCGCCTAAATATATCAACATGAAAAGACCCTCTCCAAGGCATATAGTAGTAAAGCTGGCAAAAGTCAATGACAAAGAAACAATATTAAGGGCAGCTAGACAAAAAAATAAATAACATACAAAGGAATTCCCATCAGGCTGTCCGCAGATTTCTCAACAGAAACTTTACAGGCTAGGAGAGACTGGAATGATATATTCAAAATTCTGAAAGACAAAAACTTTCAGCCAAGAATACTCTATCCAATGAAAATATCCTTCAAATATGATGGGGAAATAATAACTTTGCCAGGTAACCAAAAGCTAAGAGAGTTCATTGCCATGAGACCTCCACTACAAGAAATGCTCAAGAAGGCCCTTATGCCTGAGAAAAAAAAAGAGGGGATACAAAGCTTCAAGCAAGGAGAAAAATAGGTAGACAAAATCAGAAAAATTGCAGCTCTCTGTCAGAATAGGTCAGCCAACACTCAATTATAAAAATCAAAGATTAAGGGAAGGAAGACACCAAAAATAAATATAACCTCATCACTTTAAACACACACTCACAACACAAGATGGAATAAGTTGTGACAATAATAACTTAGAAGCAGAAGAGGGAAGGGATCGAGTCAACTTAGTCTAAGGAAATAAGAGGTCATCAGATAATGGACTATTTCACCCATGAGATTTTTTATACAAACCTCAAGGTAACCACTAAACCAATAATCAGAACAGAGTCACATACAATAAATAAAGAGAAGACTAAAAGAGTCATCATACAGAACTACCAAACTGAATTGGTAGTCTGAAACACACAGGACGAGAAATGAAGGAAATGCAAAAGAACCAGAAAATGAGTGAAAAAATAGCAACATTAAGGCCTCATATATCAATAATCACTCTAAATGTAAATGGATTGAATTCTCCAATCAAAAGACACAGAGTGGCAGGATGGATTAAAAAGCAAGACCCAACAATATGCTGCCTCCAGGAAACACATCTCAGCCCTAAAGACAAACACAGGCTCAGAGTGAAAGGAGGGTAGACAATACTCCAGGCTAATGGAAAACAAAAGAAAGCAGGTGTTGCCATACTTATAGCAAAGTAGACTTCAAGATAAAACAGGTAATGAGAGACAAAGTGGGGCAATATATAATGATAAAAGGGACACTCCACCAAGAAGACATATCAATTATAAATATATATGCACCCAACACAAGAGCACCAAAGTACATAAAGCAACTATTAACAAACCTAAAATGAGATGTTAACAACAATACAATAATAGTAGGGGATTTTAACATCTCACTTACATCAATGGACAAATCATCCAGACAAAAAGTCAATAAGGAAATAGTGGAGTTAAACGAAAAACTAGATGAGATGGACTTAATAGACATATACAGAGCACTCCATTCAAAAACAGCAGACTACACATTCTTCTCAAGTGCACATGGAACATTCTCAAGGATAGACCATATGTTGAGAAACAAGGCACAAAGACTGAAATCATAACAAGCATCTTTACCGACCACAATGCTATGAAACTAGAAATCAACTACAAGAAAATAACTGAGAAAGTGACAAAGATGTGGAGACTAAACAACATACTACTGAACAACGAAGGGATCACTGATGAAATAAAAGGATAAATCGAAAAATATCTAGAGACAAATGAAAATGAAAATATGCCATACCAACTCCTATGGGAAGCAGCAAAAGCAGTCCTGAGAGGGAAACTCATAGCAAGACAGGCCGAACTGAGCAAACAAGAAAAATCCCAAATAAGCAACCTTAAACTACACCTAACAGAACCAGAAAAAGAAGAACAAACAAAGCCCAAAGTCAGCAGGAGGATGGAAATAATAAAAACTAAAGCAGAAATAAATGAAATTGAAACCAAAAACAAACAGTAGCAAGAATCAAGGAAACAAAGAGCTGGCTCTTTGAGAAGATAAACAAAATTGACAAACCATTAACCAGACTCAGCAAGAAAACAAGAGAGAAGGCTCAAATAAATAAAATTTGAAATGAAAGAGGAGGGCCAGCCCCGTGGCTTAGCAGTTGAGTGCGTGCGCTCTGCTACTGGCAGCCCAGGTTCGGATCCCGGGCGCGCACCAACGCACCGCTTCTCCGGACATGCTGAGGCCGTGTCCCACATACAGCAACTAGAAGGATGTGCAACTATGACGTACCACTATCTACTCAGGCTTTGGGGGAAAAAAAAAAGAAAGAGGAGAAATTACAACAGATACCACAGAAATACAAAGGATTATAAGAGAATACTATGAAAAACTATATGCCAATAAATTGTATAATCTAGAAGAAATGGATAAATTCTTAGACTCATACAACCTCCCAAAACTAATCAAGAAGAAATAGAGAATCTGAATAGACCAATAACAAGTAAAGAGGTTGAAACATTAATCAAAAACCTCCCAAAAAATAAAAGTCCAGGACAAGATGGCTTTTCTGGAGAATTTTACCAAACATTCAAAGAAGATTTAATACCTATCCTTACCAAACTTCAAAAAAATAGAGGAAGATGGAACACTTCATAACACATTCTACAAGGCGAACATTACCCTGATACCAAAGCCAGACAAGAACAATACAAAGAAAGAAAATTACAGGCCAATATCGCTGATGAACACAGATGCAAAAATCCTCAACAAAATATTGGCAAATCAAATACAGTAATACGTTAAAAAGATCATAAACCATGATCAAGTGGGATTTATACCAGGGACAGAGGGATGGTTCAACATCTGCAAATCAATCAATGTGATACACCATAGTAACAAAATGAAGAATAAAAACCACATGGTCATCTCAATAGATGCAGAAAATGCATCTGACAAGATCCAACATCCATTTATGATAAAAACTCTCATCAAAATGGTTATAGAAGGAAAGCACCTCAACATAATAAAGGTCATATATGACAAACCCACAGCCAACATCATACTCAACGGGAAAAAACTGAAAGCCATCCCTCTGAGAACAGGAACAAGACAAGGGTTCCCACTCTTGCCACTCTTATTCAACATAGTACTGGAGGTTTAGGCCAGAGCAATTAGGCAAGAAAAAGGAATAAAAGGAATCCAAATAGGCAATGAAGAAGTGAAACTCTTGCTGTTTGCAGATGACATGATTTTATATATAGAAAACCCTAAAGAATCCATCGAAAAACTACTAGAAATAATGAACAACTACAGCAAAGTTGCAGGGTACAAAATCAACTTACAAAAATCAGTTGCATTTCTACAATAACAAGCTAACAGAAAGAGAACTCAAGATGACAATGCCATTTACAACTGCAACGAAAAGAATAAAATATCTAGGAATAAATTTAACCAAGGAGGTGAAAGACCTATGCAATGAAAACTATAAGACATTATTGAAAGAAATTGATGGTGACATAAAGAAGTGAAAAGACATCCCATTCACATGGATTGAAAGAATAAACATAGTTAAAATGTCCATACTACCTAAAGCAATCTACAGATTCAATGCAATTCCAGTGAGAATCCCAATGACATTCTTCATGGAAATAGAAAAAGAATACTAAAATTCATACGGAAAAATAAAAGACCCCAAATAACTAAAGCATTCCTGAGAAAAAAGAACAAAGCTGGAGGCATCACAATCCCTGGCTTCAAAATATACTACCAAGTGATAGGAATCCAAACAGCATGGTACTGGTACAAAAACAGACACACAGATAAATGGAACAGACTTGAAAGCCCAGAAATAAAACCCACACATCTATAGACAGCTAATCTTCAACAAAGGAGCTAAAAGCATACAATGGAGAAAGGAAACTCTCTTCAATAAATGGTGCTGGAAAATGGGCAAAAGACCTGAACAGACATTTCTCCAAAGAAGATATACAGATGGCCAATAGGCTCATGAGAAGATGTTCAACACCATTAACTATCAGGGAAATGCAAATCAAAACTACAATGAGATATCACCTCATGCCCGTCAGAATGGCTATAATTAACAAGACGGGAAACAAGTGTTGGAGAGGATGTGGAGAGAAGGGAACTCTCATACACTGCTGGTCAGAGTGCAAACTGGTGCAGCCACTATGGAAAAACAGTATAGAGATTCCTCAAAAAACTAAGGCTAGAACTACCATATGATCCAGCTATTCCACTGCTGGGGATTTATCCAAAGAACGTGAAAACACCAATGCGTAAAGATACATGCACCCCTATGTTCACTGCAGCATTATTCACAAATCCAAGACTTGTAAGCAACCTAAGTGCCCATCAAGGGATGAATGGATAAAGAAGATGTGGTACATATACACAAAGGAATACTACTCAGCCGTAAGAAACAACGAAATCCAGCCATTTGTGACAACATGGACGGACACTGAGGGTATTATGCTAAGTGAAATAAGTCAGAGGGAGAAGGTCAAATACCATGTAATCTCACTCATAAGTAGAAGATAAAAACAACAAACAAACAAACAGAGACAGAGATTAGATTGGTGGCTACCAGAGGGGAAGAGGGGAGGGAGGAAGGCGAAAGGTATGATTAGGCACATGTGTGTGGTGATGGATTGTAACTAGTATTTGGGTGGGGAACATGATGTAATCTATGCAGAAATATAAGTATAATGATGTACACCTGAAATTTATACACTATTATAAACCAATGTTACCACAATAAAAAAAAAATTAAAACACACACACAAAAAATAAAATGACAGTCACAAAGGAAAAAATAAAAATAAATAAATAAATGGTGCTGGGAAAACTGGACAGCCACATGCAAAAGAATGAAAGTAGACCACGTTCTTTCGCCATACACCAAAATTAACTCAAAATGGATCAAAGACCTGAAGGTGAGCCCTTAAACTATAAAACTCCTGGGAGAAAATATAGGCAATACACTATTTGACATCAGTCATAAAGGGATCTTTTCGGATTCCATGTCTACTCAGACAAGGGAAACAAAAGAAAAAATAAACAAGTGGGACTTCATCAAATTCAAGAGCCTCTACAAGGCAAATGAAACCAGAATGAAAGTGAATAGACAACCCATCAGCTGGGAGAAAATATTTGCAAATCATATATCGGACGAGGGGTTAATCTCCATAATATGTAAAGAACTCACATAACTGAAGAAAAAAAACCAAACAACTTGATCAAAAAATGGGCAGAGGATATGAACAGATACTTTCCCAAGGAAAATGTACAGATGCCCAATAGGCAATTGAAAAGATGTTCAACATCACTAATCATCAGGGAAATGCAAATCAAACTACACTAAGATATCACCTTACACCCATTAGAATGGCTATAATCACCAAGACAAAAAACAACAAATGTTGGAGAGGTTGTGGCGAAACAGGAACCCTCATTCACTGCTGGTGGGAATGCAAACTGGTGCAGCCTCTATGCAGTATGGAGATTCCTCAAAAAATTAAAAATAGAAATACCCTATGATCCAGCTATCCCACTACTGGGTATCTATCCAATGAACCTGAAGTCAACAATCCAAAGAGGCTTATGCACCCCTATGTTCATTGCAGCATTATTCACTATAGCCAAGAAGTGGAAGCAACCCAAGAATCCCTCGAGTGACGACTGGATAAAAAAGATGTGGTATATATATATATAACGGAATACTACTCAGCCATAAAAAAGACAAAATTGTCCCATTTGCGACAACATAGATGGACCTGGAGGGTATTATATTAAGCGAAATAAGCCAGAGAGAGAAAGACAAACACCGTATGATTTCACTCATATGTGGAATATAAACTAACACACGGACAGAGAGAACTGCATGGTGGTTAGCAGGGGCAAGGTGGTTGGAGGTGGGCACAAGGGGTGAAGGGAGGCATTTATATGGTGACTGACAAACAATAATAAACAACTAAAATTTCACAATGTTATAAACTATTAAGACCAATGAAAAAAGAAAAAAAGATGTGACTTTTTTTTTTAACTGAAATACTAAAAATACTTTTTTTAACAGTTATACTAAAAAAATACGCAGATTGTGTGCATATATCTCCATGAAATATCACAAAACAAACACACTGAGGTAACCATCATCTAGGCCAAGTTATAGAACATTACCAATATCCCAGAATCTCACCCCACCACCATCTCACCATGCCCTCTTTTAATCATTATACTCTCTCTACTCCAGAGATTCAACACTGTAGATTAGCTCTGTTTTTGACCAGGCAATTGGAATGATACAGTGTATATGTTTTGTGTCTGACTTCCTTCAGTCAACATTGTTTGTGAGATCTATCTATGTTACTAAATGTAGCTGTGGTTAGTTAATTTTCATAATTGTATACTATTCCACTATATGACCATATTGCAATTTGTTTATCCATTATACTATTGGTGGACATTTGGGTTGTTTCCGTCTTGGGGATATTTTAAATAGTGCTTCTGGAAGCATTCTTGCACACGTCTTTTGTTGCATATATACACACAATTCCATTAGGTATATACTAGGAGTAGAACTGTTGGGTCATAGTGTGTGTATATGTATCTTCAACTGCAGTGGACAATACCAACCAATTTTTAAAGTGGCTGTACCATTTTATACCCTTACCCTAGCAATGTATGAGGGTTCTAGTTGCTTCTCATACTCACCAACACTTCGTATTATCAGTCTTCTTAATCTTAGCTGTTCTGGAATATGCAGCACTATCTCAATATAGTTTTGATATGCATTTCTCTGATTACTAATGAGGTTGTGCATCTTTTCATGTTTTATCGACTATTTGGATATTCACTTTTATAAAGTGCCTGCCCAAGTCTTCTGTCTATTCTCATTTTATATTGATCTTATAGTTCTTTACATATTCTGTGTGCAAGCCCTTGGTCAGTTATACACGTTGCGTACATGGCTTCTCTGCCATGAAAATATGCATATAAAATTGAATTTTAAGTGTCAATTGATTACTTATGGATTCAGTTATCATTTCCATTTTTGTTAGCACACGACAAAGTAAAACAATATTTTACAAATTTGTGATGTCTTAAAAATAAAGAATAAAATTTTTACTGAAAATACATCATCTGAGGAAATGGATGGGGCAAGGTTTTTTAATTAGTCCATCTATCCCTAGATGAATAAAACCCCAAGCTAACATGAGACTGAATTCAGCGGAGATTAACAGCAAAAAGAAAAGACGGTATTGGGCCACTTGGAAGTACAGGGCTTAAAAAACTATACTAATTACTGTTGTGTAAGGCATTATTTACAGTAGAATCAGCAACATATTCAAGTAAATCTAAATCTCTTACATAAATAGCAGGAATGAATAAATGCCCAGAGAATTAGTTGGAAAACGACAAGTAAACGACTTCAGCCCAAGGGAAAAAAGTGATATGCATCTGCAGTATCCAAACCTTGGTCAAAACCTAATGAAAGAACCTTATGATATACAAATTTTATTTCAATCAAGCTGTTTTTTAGAAAAGCTAATGAAAACATTTCTCCCATGAGTCTGAATAAATGTTCACAATTAATTTAGCTTCAACATATATTGCTTTTCCTTTTAGGCGCAACATTAAACTATTGGAAATAAATATAAAATTTTCTGCTCCTAAGTCCTAAAATTATATGTAATAGTCAACTGAGACATAAGTGAATGAAAATACTCATTAAGCTTTTTCTCACTGAAATTAATGCAAATGTGGAGATAACACATTTTGTAGAAGATTATTTCACAGCATGATTTTTATAAATCTTAAATATTCTAATTTGAAGATAGATTAGATAGATTTTTTTTTTACTCTGCGGACAATGTACCATAGTAAGATTCAAGATGGGCAAAAGCAATGGCTTTCTTTTTTAAAACAAGACGAGTCAATGTGAAATGTGAGGTGGGGAAGAAGAACCAAAATGTTATTTCTACTATAGACTTGTTCTTGGGCAGATCACTTTTAGAAAACAGACATACGGAAGTTGAGGACCTGGTAGAAATTACCTTAAAATTATCCATACATGTGTATTTCCTGCAAAATCACTGTGTACCTGTTACAGAGCCCTAATGGACCAGTGACCCACAAGTGGGTCCTTTTGCCTGGAGCCGCTCGAGCCAATAGCATAAGACGGAGTTTGGAATAGCAGAACAGAAACTTTATTTGTTGATCAACAAATGGAGGAGGCAGAGCTCGTGTTCTAAAACACCTTCTCCCTGAAGGGAAGGTGAGCAGGGTTCTAATGGGATGTGAAGGAGGAGGGGTCTCTGTGGCATTCCTTGGGGCAGGGGCACTTGGGGCACGCGCAGATCTTCCCTTCTTGCACACGGCACCTTTCGCACACGTTTCCTTCTGCTCAGGGCACCCCAATGCCATCTCGGACCTTTCTGGTTTGGACTGGTTCTGCAGTGTGGCCATCTGGCCATGTTCTGCCTTGATTCCTACAAGCAAATACAACTTAAAAACAAAGCATTACACATGTAAAACGTTTTAGAGACTTCTCTGGGTGACACACCCTCAGGAATGTGCATACCTTGGTTAAAGACAGCTTTCCTAGACTATAAACCCTATGAATGCAGGAACTGGGTGTGGTTTTTTTTCATTATTTGTGTTGGATATTTTCTGTTTGCCTCCCTAGATATACTCTCCATCATTCTCTGCCCTGGTCTGTACCCTGACCCTGGGCCCCACTGCCCTCTGGCATTTGGATGGGTTCAGTCAATGGGAAGCACCAGCAAAAGATCATAGGAAAAAGGAGAATGAGTTCTGGTTACTGATTCCCCTAGGTCCCTTCCTGTCCTGCACATTACCCCCACCACCACCACCATGTATCTCCCTTTACCTTGTATCTCTCCCACCTTAGAGCTACCCTCTCCAGCTTCCAGGAATTCCTCCCCACCCTTGCCCTGTCAGGCTTAAATACGGCAATGGCTCCAGTATTGCTAGCTCAGATGGCCCTTGTCCTTTTTGTAAATCCAACCCACGTCTCACATAATTCGAATGTGCTGTTTCCTGTGAGGACCTTGCAAATATTCAATAAATATTTGTTGAAGGAATAAGTGAATCTCTACCTCTTCTAAGTCACCATCTTCTTATCTACACTATAAAAACTTCTTAACTGATTTTTCTGACTCTACTCTTGCTCCCTTCTAAACTAAAGAGATCTATTTAAAATGCAAATCTGATCTTGTCATTCCTCTACCTAAAACACTACAGTGGCTTCCTACTGCTTTTAAGACAGAGTTTAGGGGCCTGCCCAGTGGCATAGTGGTTAAGTTCACGCATTCTTCTTCAGCCACTCGGGGTTCGCAGGTTCAGATCCCAGCACGGACCTATGCACTGCTCATCTAGCCATGCAGTGGCAGCATCCCATATACAAAATTAAGGAAGATGGGCACAGATGTTAGCTCATGACTAATCTTCCTCAGCAAAAAAAAGGAAGATTGACAGAGGTTAGCTCAGGGCCAATCTTCCTCACCAAAAAAAAGAAAAGAAAAGAAAAAAAAATCAGATAGAATTAAAAAAAAAAAAGACAGAGCCTAAATTGTTAAAATTATTCATATGGCCATGCACAATCTGGCCCATGCCTCACTCCAGCCTAATGCTCACCACTTTACACGCACTCTTTCCTCTCCAGCCACAGGGAAATTTTCTCCATTCCATAAATGCCCCATGCTTTTTCTTCTGGGCCTTCAAATATGCCATTTCTTTCACTCAGAACACCCTTCCCCTACTTTTTCATCTAGCTATCCTGTTATCCTTCAGGTCCCAGCTTAGACACCATTTCCTCAGAGAAGACTTCTCCGAATTTCTTCCATTACACATCCTCACAAAAACCCATATTATCCCTTTCTAAGCTTGTAAACATATTTCTATGCGTTTAATGTTTAACTCCTCACTAGATTACATACCTTACAAGAACAGTTATCCAGTGAGTCCCCAGTGCCTAGTCCAGTGCTTGGTACATAGTAATTCAATACACACTAACTGAATAATGAAAGAAACTGGGGGTGGGGGTGGAGGTGCTGACTTGATGCTCATTACTGAGCTACACTGGAATTCAAATGTTGTTGTTCTCTTTCCAAGAATAGAGCTGACAAGAGAATTTCACATATTGAGGCATATGGGGTAACTATTTGGGTTCAAAACTGATTCAGCTTGAACTAAAAAGCCTGACTTATGGCCTATCAAACATACATTGTACATGTGCTCAACCATTAAAGTGAAGAATACACTCTCAAGATAAGAATGCATACTTCTCCTGCTACGCCCTGTTGGTAACGTCCTATTGGTAACGCCCGGATTAGTCCCTTTCCTGACATCAGGGTCATGTTGACTTGCTAATTTGCAATTGAATACCTCTTTGAAATTTTGATAAAAATGTATCCTGGGTGTGTTTAATGTATGTTGTTCTAAAAAGATATAAGACTGCACTGAAAACCATGCTTCTCAGGAATGCTTTCACTTTCTAAGGCCTTCCCAGGTTATAATCCTCACTCTGTCTCAAGTAAACTCACCTTATTTCTCATCTATAGAATGGTTATTAATTATTTTGCTTCAACAGAGCTCTTGTCACTTTTTCCACAGAAGCCTTCCTCAGTTTCCTCACTTGCACAATAAATCAGGTATTCTCAAGCTGGAGGTCACAGATATCCAAGAGGTCAATGAATAAAATTCAAGGGGTCCATGAACTTGGAGGAGAAAAAAAATGCCTTTACTGACCTGTTACTGAAATGTAGCATTTTCTTCAATTTGTGCATAGGCAGCAAACCACAATAGTATTAGTGGAAATCAAAGATATTTTTGTATCAAATTACAGTTGATATGAATACCTCCAAATATCATTCACGTTCATTACTACTTTGAAAAACCAAAGTCCTTATTAAACATACCACTAGGTAGGTCTTGTTATTTAATGTGTTAGTTAAAAAGCACATATTACAGGGGCTGGCCCCGTGGCATAGTGGTTAAGTTTGCGTGCTCCGCTTCGGCAGCCCAGAGTTTACAGGTTTGAATCCTGGGTACGGACCTATGCACCACTCATCAAACCATGCTGTGGTGGCGTCCCACATACAAAATAGAGGAAGATGGGAACAGATGTTAGCTCAGGGCTAATCTTCCTCAGCAAAAACAGGAAGATTGGCAACAGATGTTAGCTCAGAGGCCAATCTTCTCACCTCTCAAAAAAAAAAAAGAAAAAAGCACATACTACAATCTTACCAATTTGGAGTGTTTTTTAAAATATTTTGATGTTTCAGTATAATTGATTTCCTTTTTAATCCTTTATAATTTATTTTACACATTTAAAAACATTTTCAGAAAAATAGGATTTGTAAGTCTTGGTCAAAAAGCACAAAAACAGTTTAAAACCCTTGGACTGGCTAATCAGCAAGGCTCCTTCCAAATGGATCCAGTTTACAGCTATTGTCTCCTCTGATGTTTCTACTGTCCAACTTCTATGTGGTTCAAGAGTTTCTAAAACGGTAAGTTAAAAAAAAACAACCAACTCCCAGTGTGAAGAAATATGTCAGCTAGGGTGAGAGAAAGGACTTAAAGCAAAAGCAAGTCAGATGCTTTGCAAATAGCAAATGTCAGTGACAAGTGTGACTTCACGCTCATAGGAAGAAGTGAGCTGGAGAAATCTTAATAATTTAGACTCAGAACAATTGTTTATCCTCCCCCTTCTCTTTTGTTTGATAGATAGTTATTGAGAATTTACTGTGTGGCTAGATACATTGCTTGTTAGCTAGCTTTCATCACACCTCAACACCAAATATCTTACTAATTATACCTCTGCACAGTACATCCCTTTCTCTGTGACCTTTTACTAAGTAAAGGTGAAATCATCAAGGGTCACAAACAAACAAAAAAAAAACACACAAAATTCTCTTTTTTACAAACTTGTATCGAAAGACTTTAGGAAAAGAAATCACAGCACTAAGTTGGAGGTGGAGGAGAAGAGAGGGGAGATGGGATGCATGAGTCAGAGTCCTTCTCTGACCTTGAAGGACCTTATAATCTCAGCAGCAGGCAGTGCATCTCACTAATAATACAAGGAAATGAAGCAGGGAGGGGAAAGAACACCACATGAAGAGAGTAAGCCAAGTTGGAAACAGCTAGTCATCATTTCCAGAGGGAAACATCACCAGAGAGGGTTAGGCTGATTTCTATCCAAACTCATGTCCCTCCACAGTCAGGGACTACCTCAACTTTAGCTGCATATAGATCAGGAACTCATTTTCCTAAATTCAACTGCTTACAAGGTTTCTTGTTTTCATTTGAGATGTGTTTTATTTACTGTTTTCTTCAATATCCTAGTGATTCTAATTGTGAAAACCTATTTTAACTGAGCCTAATATGATCACAATTCCATCTGACACCAGAGACAGGCTCTGTCTTTGGCCAATCCTTCCCAGAACATCGGATCCAGAGAGTTGTTAAAACTCTGACCTGAGAGTAAAAAGATATCAAGAAAGAGCAAGTTCCTAAGATACTTCTAGACCTTCAGGATTCTAGAAATAGAACCAAAGTTGGCTTGGGTTCCAATCGACAATTGCTTTCCCCCAACACCACTAAATCCCTGATTGAGCACTTGCTGAGCTCCCTGAGTTGGCTCCCAGAACACCACTTCATGGAGGGTTCAGCAGAATAGGATGTAGTCATTCAGGGTAAAGGAAAAAGCTTGTTCCTGTACTCACAACACTTCTGACACCAAATATGTGGGTTTTCCACACCAAGTGATTCTCCAATTCTCTGCAGACACCAACAAAGTGTCCTATAATTCATTTCAGACATTTAACTTCCAGGAGTTAGCACAGACCCCACAGCTTAAGGACTCAGTCCCCCACTTCAGACGCCAATTGCAAGTCCCAGGTTGTCACCTATACAGTATTTCTAACCAAATGGTTATAAATTGGAGGTTCCCACAATTCTCTCAAGTTTGGTAATTTGCTGGAATGGCTTACAAAACTTAGTAAAGTGCTTTACTTACTATTATGGTTTATAGAAAGCACACAGCTCAGGAACAGCCAAATGGAAGAGATGTATGGGGCAAGGTATGTAGGAAGGGGTGCAGAGCTTCCACGCCCTCCCAGCACCTCAATGTGTACACCAACCCAGAAGCTCTCCAAACCCCATTGTTTAGGGTTTTTCTGGAGGCCTGACTGGTTAAATCATTAGTCACTGGTGATCATGTCAATCTCCAATCTCTCCCTTCCCAGGAGGAGACACAGAGGGTGGGGCGGGGGGTACTGAAAGTTCTAATCACTCTCATCACAAGGTTGGTTCCTCTGGTAACCAGCCCCCATTCTCCAAGAGTCACCTCATTAGCGTAAACTCAGGTATGGTTGAAAGGGACTTATCACGAATAAGGAAAGACACTCCTTCATCCCTATCACCTTGGAACTTCCAAGGGTTTTTGGAGCTCTGTGCCACTAACTGGGATGAAGACCAAATACATATTTATTATATCACAATGTCAATGCAAATAATCAATAATCTATAAATCAAAATTGGGCTGAGTTTATTATATGAGCCTATCTGAGGACCATATAGCCCAGGAGAACAGCTTCACCCAAAAAAAGGAAGCTCTCCAAAGAAGCGAAGTGTACAGCATAGTTATATACCATCTCAGAACAAGGAACATACATCAAATATGACAGGAATATCTCTTTTTACTATAGTAGCAAAATGTTTTGCCAGCACAGCAGGTCAGGGGTCACAAGATGAGTATAGCAGGTCACTGGTCAGCAGCTCAGTGGTCACAAGATGTACACAGTAGGTCAATTTGACCCTTAGTTTCTGGGAAGAAATGCTTATCTTTAAAGAAATGCTGATATGGGCAGAGGCACACATCCCTATCTTTAAAGGCATCATTCTTTGCTGTGGGATATTGTAAATGTTTAAAGCAGATGTACAACTCATGTCAGGCCATTCCAAAAAACAAGGTCAGGCTGAATTAGTTTTAAACCAAATGGCTTCCTCATGTACCTCAATATTTTAACTTTTCTTATTTATTCATCAACAACATCACACAGGGGTTCTCTGCAGTAGTGTGTCTAACTCCCTTCCCCTAGCAGAAGCTATAAAATTGTATATATAAAATTTTTCTATAGGCAGGGATCTTTCCTCCTCAGCTGCCTCCCAGAACATTCTTGGGACCACTTTCCTCACCTCTGCCAGACTAACTATAGTCACTACCAATACCTCCTCAGGAGTTCAACCTGGACTCTCACCAGAGTTACTCCAAATCCTGGCTCACCAAGAACGCCCAGATCCATTTGAGCACTTTCCCTGGTGGCTCAATTGGACACTCAGAGCCAGTGGGTACCAAGGGTCAGGAGGTGAGAGCAGTGTGTCCCAATGCAAGCATAAGGAGGTGAATTGTCTGTAAAGAATTTTAAAATAGTAATAAAACTAACTAAAAGTCAATCTGATATTTATGTCCTTGCACAACAATGTTAAACAGTGTTAGTGATACACTAACCCTCACACAAAAGTCTTTTGTTGGTCTAAGTTCTAAACAATTGCTATAGTTACTACTGAGTTATAATAATATAAACGTAGGCTTCAAATTATCACTTTTTTAAACTAATCCACTAAAAAATGTTTTATTCTACATGGAAGTTAATGTGAAGAACTATCAGTTACATAAAGATATATTACTTTTCATAGTAAATTCATAAGAATTTATGATCTTTCAAGTTCACTTCAGGTGCACTTTGGGACTCCAACCCTTCTGGTAGAACATAGCTCAGCTTCTAACACAGTAAATTTAAAATAAACAGTTTTGGGACCAGCCCAGTGGCACACCGGTTAAGTTCTCGTGCTCTGCTTCAGCGGCCCCAGGGTTTGCCAGTTCGGATCCTGGGCGCGGACTTACGCACCACTCATCAAGCCATGCTGTGGCGGTGTCCCACGTAGAGGAACTAGATGGATGTGCAACTAAGATATACAACTACGTACTGGGGCTTTGGGGAGAAAAAAGAGGAAGACTGGCAACAGATGTTAGCTCAGGGCCAATCTTCAAAAAAAATAAAAAGAAAACAGTTTTAGTTGTACGAGACTTTTCTGAGTTATCTTTTTTTATGAATGTGAAATTTCAGGTGAGATCAGACACAAAAATACTTGCAAATAGCCAAAATAAGCCTTGAACAACATACAGTAAAACATCACAGTTTAAAACTGTTCCTTGAACACTAGCCCACAGAAAGTGTGGAGAAAGCCATTACTATGCAACAACAAAATGTACACAAATTGACATAGAAAAAAGAATCCAGGGCCGGCCCCGTGGCTTAGCAGTTAAGTGCGCGTGCTCTGCTACTGGAGGCCCGGGGTTCGGATCCCAGGCGCGCAGCGCCGCACCACTTCTCCGGCCATGCTGAGGCCGCGTCCCACATACAGCAACTAGAAGGATGTGCAACTATGGCATACAACTATCTCCTGGGGCTTTGGGGGAAAAAAAAAGGAGGAGGATTGGCAATAGATGTTAGCTCAGAGCTGGTCTTCCTCAGCAAAAAGAGGAGGATTAGCATGGATGTTAGCTCAGGGCTGATCTTCCTCACAAAAAAAAAAGAATCCAATTTTGAAGACTGCCAGAAAAAGAGACAAGAGATGATGGTCTTGTACCGCCAAAAAAATAAAGAAGGATAATGTTTGAGGCTGTATGTTTTCACCAAGCGGACATTCCTTCTAAAGCAACAGATCAAAATAATGTCAGTGTCAATGTACATTTTCTCTGACTTTTGCAAAGATGAAAATCTTCACCAATAGAAATAGGTTTTACCAACAGAAATTTATGATGAATTTTCTGATGACAATGTTTTAGTGAAATTTTTAATTGTGGAGATGATTGAAAGCTACAAGAATTGATCCCAAAGAAATAAGAACACAGACAATACTGTAATTCCTAGAATTTATTGTGAAATGTGATTTGTATAAATCTCTGCCTACATATCCGTATATTTAAGACTTTCCCTGTTTCTACATCTGTTGCTTCAGATGAAACAAACTTTTCAAATTTAAAATTAACAAGAAGTGTTCTCTGATCACCCTATGAGTGAACACAGTGTAACAAATCTAAGAATGCTATCTATTGAAAACGAATATGTAAAGAGGAGTGTATTAGGTTCCTAGGGCTTATAAAACAAAGTGTCACAAACTGGGCAGCTTAAAACAAAAGAAATTTATGTCTCCTAGGTCTGAAGGCCAAAAGTCCAAAATCAATGCATCAGCTAGGCCATGTATTCTCTGAAGGATCTGGGGAAAAATCGGTTCCATACCTTGCTCTTAGCTTCCCGTGTTCGCTGGAAATCCTCAGCGATCCTCGGCTGGCAAATGCATAACTCTAACCCCTGCCTTCTCGGTCAGAGTTCTCCCAGTGTCTGTGTTTTCACCCTGTATGCCTGACTCTGTTTCTCCACATGTGTTCTTTTTAGAAGGACACAAGGACACCAGTCACTTTGAATTAAGCGTCCACCCTAGTCCAATACGACCTCATCTTAACTAATTACATCTGCTATGACCCTGTTTCCAAATAAGGTCATACTGGGAGGTTGAGGGGGGCGGGTGGAGGAGATTGGGGAGGTTAGGACTGAACATATCTTTTAGGGGGGACACAATTCAACGCAGAGCAAGGAGCAATTTCGAGTCATTGCAAATTTGCAGACGTTAAGGCTCAAAAACAGAAATTACGTTATTGTACATTAACACATAAATACGTCGGTATGCTTTCTCTCTTTAAAAAAAAAGTGACGTAATTAAAAAATATTAATCCATTACGCTTCCTTTGAGCGCTGTAATTTTTCTTTAACTGGGACGACAATATGTACTTGAACAAAAGAAAATTTTCACTATCTGCGTTTCAAGCATTATCGTTATCCCTTTCATTTCACCATTACTACTGAAAATAATTTTGTTAAAAAGTGACTCGCTCAGAGGGTATGACACGGAGGCCAGTCGCCGCGCGGGGAGAGGTCGACTACGAGACCCCGACCCCTCCAGGTGCCCCGCCTCAGATACTCACTTTCCCAGCAGGCTCCGCGGCGGGGCTTCCCACAGCCCTGCAGGCCGCAGGACACTGACGCAGCACGAGAGAAACCCGACGGCTGGCTCATCCCACGCTAGGGGGCGCCGGGTTCCCTGGCCCGACAGGGAGCGTTCGCGGCGGCGTGGCGCCCGAAGGCCGCCCAGCTCGCCTCCTCCGAAAGAGGTCAACACCGCTTCTGCGCCCTCCCCCAGGTTGCCAACGAGGCAGGCTCTGATACTCATGCGCAAACACGTCCTCCACGCGCCTAGCTACGGCGCATGCGTCCTCTTAAAGTGGCCTTTCCGTAGCGTCTCTCGTCTAGTTTCCAGTTCCGGCCTCACAAGGGCGGGGAGAAGCTGTGGACATGCGGCTGTCGGTCGCCACTGCCATTTCCCATGGCCGCGTATTCCGCCGCCTGGGTCTTGGTCCCGAGTCCCGCATCCACATGTTGCGGAACTTGCTTACGGGACTGGTGCGACACGAACGCATCGAGGCGTCATGGGCGCGCGTGGACGAGATGAGAGGCTACGCCGAGAAGGTGAGGGGCGGGACCATCTGGTCCTGCGAGCGGGTCTGGCCTGAGGGGGCGGGGTCCGCCCTGGTAAGTCCTGCCCAAGGTCTGAATTCCCTGGTGTCCTGAGCTGAGCCCACTCCTCCGGCGCCTTAAATGGAAGACTGGTGAGGGCCGCGGAGTTAGGGGTGGCTTGAATTAGAGAGATGCATTGCTAGTAGAATGAATGGGTTGCAGTCTGGCATTAGAGGAGCAAGATTGGCGCCTCGTTTCTTGCTCGGGTTGGATCAGTGATGTTGTGTCCTCACAGCTCATCGACTATGGGAAGCTGGGAGACACCAACGAACGAGCCATGCGCATGGCTGACTTCTGGCTCACGGTGAGTGCATCCTGTCTGCCTCCCAAATCTTATCCTTTGCTCCCTGAGGGAGAGGGGTTATTAGAGTAAGGGGGACTGGGCAGAATGAAGCTAAGTACTCACTTGTGGACAAATGTTGTGAACCAAATTAGACATGTGTGTGAATTAGTTGAATTCGATGTGAATATGAATCTGCATAATTGCCTGTGACTGACCCCCCTGTGTAACTTTGAGTCTGCCACATTATGGGGTCGGGGAGGTCTATGTGTGTGTGTTTGTACCCTACCGTTGGGAGTGCTCAAAGTTAAATGTATCTGCAGTGGTGCCTGACTCTGCTCTCTCCTGGATAACTCGCCCCGTCTAGGAGAAAGACTTGATCCCAAAGCTCTTTCAAGTACTGGCCCCTCGATACCAAGGTCAGAATGGGGGCTACACGAGAATGCTGCAGATCCCAAATCGGAGTGAACAGGATCGGGCCAAGATGGCGGTGATTGAGTATAAAGGGAACTGCCTCCCACCTCTGCCCCTGCCTCGCAGAGACAGCAACCTTACGCTCCTGAACCAGCTGCTGCAGGGGCTGCGGCAGGACCAGAAAGCAAGCATCCACAGCTCCCACACAGCTCAAACACCAGGGATTTAACTGGAGCCCAAGGGTGTATGGCACTCATCAGTGCCGTGATCACAGGCCTTTGGAGCACTTTTAATTTCTGAGAAGAACTGGAGCTCAAGTTGTAAAATGGACAACTTAATGGAGCCCAGAACCTTCTGGGAGCCAGAAAACCCTCTCTTTGCACAACAGATAAAATTCCTTGTATGAATACGTGTGAACTGACTTTTTTTCTCTCCTTGGGATTTCTGGAGAATGAAAACTAGCCAAATGCTCAGTCTCTGTAGGCTAGTAAATTCACAGCGTGTGTTTCTGGCTCTTATCTGGGTTGTGTTTGATTCGCACAGTTTTGTTTTTCTTAATGCCAGTTTATATGGAGCGTGTGTCCTGTAATTCCAAACTCGCCCCCAAAGGTGATTGAGTTTTGACATCTAGAGACTGAGCCCCTGGGATTTCTTAGAGAAAGATTACTTCCTGACAGGGATAGGAAAGTGAACATCTAGAAGTGAACCTTGCATATAATCTGGTACCCTAGGAACCTTCAGGGAACACTACAACCATTCCTCTGTTTCTAGGCAGGATCACATATTACCTTCATGTGTTCCCCTCAAGCCCTGAATGGGCCTCAGAGGAGAGGACCTGAGAACTCAGATGTACCACCATCCTGGCCAAGGGGGTAGAAGCATTCAGCAGAGGATATTGGACTCCAGGATAAGCTCCTTCCCCTGGGGGGCGGGGGGTAGGGGGATGTCAAGGAGAGGGTTGAAGTGGGAGGAGGATTAGGAAGTTAAACCTGCTGGGAATTTCCTGGAAGTTTTTATTGTTGTGAACTCTGGGAACTCAGAAAAGGGAAATCCGGCTTCAGAATGGCCAGAGCAAATGAGAAGTAGGAAGCTCCTTTATATCTACTAATTTCTGTGAAGCCAGACTTGGCCCAGCCAAGCTGCCCATCCCTCAGGCTCAGAGGCTTGACAGGGTGGTAGTCGTGGGAAGACTGGGAGCTGTCATCCCTGCGGGAACACTTGATAACAGCGCCTGACAGTCTCATATCCCTAGTAGAGTGGAAAGAAGAGATTTTGTGTTAGGTTGGACCTTCAGAGTGTATTTGGCTCACCAAATCTATCCATTGTCTGAGATAATAAGGGTGAGGGTGGAGGGGTCACTGGTCTGGCAGATAGATATGAGCTTCAGTGACAGAGCTATTCTGGTGCCATTTCAATGCAGCCACTCTAGCCTGAGACTTATCCCCCAACAGGATTCTCGATCTCTTTCTCTCTACTCCAATTTCTCCTTCACACTATTGCCAGAAAGCTCTGTCTGACATATTTTGAGTAATATATAGTAGACATTCAAAGCATTTATTGAATAAACCTATAACTCTGAATCTTAACCCCCAAAAATTCATCCCCTTCCTGTTTCCTTGTCATGAACATCCACCTAGCTAGATATCTTGGAGTCATCCTTGACTCCTTGAGAAAGCACTTTGCTCAAAATTAAAACCACATCTCTAAGTATTGGTAGTAAGTGGGTTATGGCTGGACTTTCACAGCTTTTCCTTTTAGCCCCCAGAAATGTACCCCCCTTTGGGGCTTTCAGCGGTTCCCTAAGTGCTTATTAAGCATCTGCTAGTACCCAGCATCATTTTAGGCACTAGGGATACAATCTTTATCAAGTATTTGCCACATGTTAGGCCTTGGGCTAGATGCTAGAGATATAGAGATGAAAAGAAACAACTTTGCCATGAAGGAGCTCACAATCTAATGGGCCACTCCCAATGCCACAGTGACCTCAAGGGACACTGGGTCCCCTTTAATATTTTGGCCCAAATAAGAGTACATGAATCCTACAACATTTACTAAAGGCTCGGGTAACACAAGGGAAATAAACAATGTATCGGTTTTTACTAATCTGGCCTATAAATGATGATTTTTTCCCCTCGGTGGAATATGCCCTCAAATCTGTCTAGGCACCTCTTTAATAAATTCCAAACCCCCAAGAGAGGGGCCCAGATAAATTGGAATTCCATCTTTGAAAGGTTCTCTGCTTCGGGTTCCAGTTCTTTACTCAAGGCTGACAAAATTATGCTCACTCCCTTCAAAAGATAATGAACTTAGTCTATTCTCAACAGATCAATGACAGTGTAAGCCCAATATCCAGAGGGAGACAACTACAAAAGCCAGGGACTCTTTCCTTACACTCATCTTCTACAGTCAAATTAACAGGTCATGTTGATTTTATTTCCATAATGTTTCCCAAGTCTGCAGTCACCTCTCCCTAGTCTGAAATCCAAGACATCTCTATCCTAGATTACTGCAACAGCCTCCTAAAGTGCCTCCCTCCATACCGCAGCCATAGTGATAGAAATTTGATATCTTAACTCCCTGCTTGATCTCCAGTGGCTTCTTTCCTATGGAGAAAGACTCCAGATTCCTTACCATGACTCCCCTCATGACTAGGCATCTGCTCACTACTCCGGCTACTTCTCTTGCGTCTAATTTTATGCTCCAGAAGCATGAAAGGCCTCATTTTGACTGTGTCCCTATGCACAGCTCCCCTTAGCACCTTTTGTTCATGCAGTCTTTACTACGCAGAGAACCGCCCCCTTTTACCTACCTAACCTGTAAACAAACTTTTGGCATCTCCTGGGTGGCTCCTCTGACCATCCTCACACCTAGGTTTATTATTTTGTGAATCTAGGGGCAGCAACAATATTTCCATAATGCACTGAATTTACCACATTGCATTACAGTTCCATACAGTGGGTTGGTTCCCAAACATCCACCCCAGATTAGTCTAAGGCAGTCAGTATTTTCATCCCCTTGCTATTGATGGCTTCAGGGATAGACAGGCCTAAACTAATTTGAGGCAGTGAGGATCCAGGCTCTACTCTGCTGGATAAGAATAAGGTAGCATGTTATTCTGAGTGCCACAGGGAAGTGGCTTTAGGCTGAAGGTGACACTGAGAATGACGGGTCAGAACAACTAAAAGAAACTATATAGTAATAATATTCTTTAGTGATTATTCCCATTTGAGCCTGGGTTTTCTGTTAATTGCTACCAAAAGTAATCTGATATATTAATTT
This sequence comes from Diceros bicornis minor, assembly GCF_020826845.1. NCBI lineage: Eukaryota > Metazoa > Chordata > Mammalia > Perissodactyla > Rhinocerotidae > Diceros > Diceros bicornis. The sequence goes on along the minus strand of NC_080746.1, from coordinate 64,728,401 downwards.
CTACCATTAAACCTTTAGTGTTTATCAAAAATATTTTTACTATGACCCACAGATCGAAAAACATTTTACATCAGAACAAAATATTCACATATATATATATACGTAATTGAAACAAAAGCATCACAAAACATAATTTACCTTTACAAAAATGATGCACACTAATATTGTCTACTCGTTTCTAGTTCACTTTTTTAAAATGGTAGTCTCAATTCACTAAATTGATTTTACAACTCATTAATGGATTATAACCTGCTTTTTGAAAAACACTGATGTCAACCAGCATTACAGTGACTCACCATTGCCTTTGCTGGATAAAATCCAGACTTATATCATGGCACAAATGCCTATGGCCCAGTCTCAGCTACCTCTCAGCCTCCTACTGCCATTATGTGCTGCCCCCCTTCATAGAAACTGCTTATTCTCTGAATATATCATACTTTCATGCATGATATTGCCTCTACCAAAATGCTTGCCCTCTTTCAAGTTACCTCCTACCTGTCCTTCAAATCTCTGCTCAGAAGTCACTTTTGAGGCCTTCTGCAATCTCCCTATCACCCTCCAAATAGGGCTGAGTCCCTACCTGTGTGCAGTTGTAGTCCTCTGGGCCTCAAAGCACACATCACACTGCCACAATTGCCTGTCTGCTTGACTGACACCTTCATTCAACTGAGCTCCTAAAGCCAGGAACTGGGACCCGCTCTTCTGGATGACTCTTCCTGTCATAGGGCCTGATTCATAATAGGGGCTCAATGTATGTTTATTAAATGAGGAGGAGTAAGTGACATGTCCATGACATACTCAACTCTCTGGCTGAGCTTTACAAAACAATAAACATGGTACTGTGTGCAGGGACAGTGCTAAGCTACACGGCTAAGTATACCAAGGCTGAAGAAATGGGCTTCTTCCTCTCCAGGGACTTACATGCTCATAATCACTGTCAAGAATGTAAGCATGTGTCTAATTTGTTTCCCACACATTTCATTTTCCTGAAATATTTCTAACCAACCTACAGACAGAAAACACCTATACATTTTCCAATGCTTAACCAAGAGCTGAAATGATGCCTCTTTTGTGGAAGTATTCACTGAATTCCCCAAGCAAAGCTAGGCACTTTTCCAGTGGTCTAATTTCACATTGTACATCCTTCATTGTAGCAATGACGCAATTACATTTTTCAGCACCCATCACTAGATAGTGAACTCCTTGAGGGTAGAGGACACATCTGATTCACTCTTGCGCCACCCAGTAGGGAACAGGGGACAAAATAGGCATCTGTAAATGTCTATTGACTGAATCAACGCATTGTACTAAGTTCCTCAGCCTAGCTCTCCATTTTGGGCTCCCAAACTCCTCCCTTCCCTAGTTTCCTCCTGCTTCATTGAAAAAGAACTTCCTGCAAAGCTGATTGCCCATTGTTCACTACTGGGTCATGTCTGTATGCTTACGGCTTTCCTCTCCATGCCCTGAAATGCGTGGGCATATCCTAGCTCTCCTCTGACTCTGGGACATGACTTTGGAGTTAAATTTGAGATGCCCTAATAATAAAATGGTCTGTGTGCTTATATTTTGAAGGAAGAAATTTAAACTTTTCTGACATTTTGAATTCTGTTCCACAATATATCTGTTTAATATAAAAATAATGTTTTTAGTTCTTACAAGTTAAGTAATTACACACACACACAAACTTCTATCAAAATTGATGCTCTAGGAAGATGAGCCTTGTTTACACTGTGACTTCACATATACCTTGGCCCACCACTGTGTAGCCCAGCATGGGAAGCACAGCATTAAAGGAGTTTTACTGCTCTTCACTTCATGGAGAGGAAAATGCAAAAGCTGTACCTAGGGATGTCATTGAAAACTTAATGTCATTGCCCTGACTTAATTTGTAACTGCTTTTCCTTAAAATGGCCTCAGAAGCTTTCCTGCAATTATCTTTTCCTTTTATCCCAGAAGGAAAAATAATTCAGTTTTGTATGTACTAAGTTTGAGATGCCTGGAAGCATGTGGAACTTGGGAAGAAGTTCTTTGCTGGAAGAACAGATTTGGGAGTTGTCAGCAATTAAAGCTAAGGAAATGGACGGGGTGACTCAGAGTGTATGTGTAGAGGGAAAGCGGGCTAAGTTCAGACATTAGGGAACAGACAGGATACAGAACCTATGAAGGAGACTGAGAAATTGCCTTTAAGAGAGGAAAGAGAACCTGTAAAATTCATCACAGTACCTAGTACAGTGTCTTCCTTGTGCATAGGAGGCACTCAAAAAATAATTATCAAATGAATTTAGCAAGCATATTCCTTCTCCTTTCAAAGCACTGTACTAATATAGAGAATACAGGGACCCAACAGGCCAATTGGAGGGCCCAACAGACTAATTGGAGGGACAGATCATAAATAAGTATAACATAGTAAGACAGGTACTATGAAAGTGGTGTGCACAAGGCATCCTGGAGTACCAAGAAAGGAGGAGGTCAGTGCATAACTTATCAGAGGAAACAATGCTAGGGCTGAATCTTGAAGAATGAGTAGGTATTCATCAAGCATGGGGGAGAGAAGTCAGCTGCGAGGGCATTCCAGGCAGCAAGATCCACAGGTATAAATGCACTGAATTATTAAACAGTATGGGGTGGTTGAGAAATTCCAAGTAAGTAATTTGGTACAGCTGGGATTTAGTATTTGAGGAAGAAGTGGAGGAAATGAAGCAGGAAAGCCAGGCAAGATCAGGTTACAAAGGGCCCTGTAAGACATGATAAAGTGCTTGGATTTTATCCTGAAGACCAGGGGACGCCACTGAAGGATTTTTAAAGGGAGAGAAAAGGGATCAGATTTAAATTTTAGAAAGATCATTCTTGCATCAGACTGGAAGATGGGTTAGATGGGCAAGACTAGAAGTAAGGAAACCGAATAGGAGGCTAGTTAAGGAATCCAATGGTAGTTGATGGAAGACTAGACTAAGCCAGAGGCAGTGGGGATGGAGAGACAGATTGGACAGGTATAGAAGAAATAGAATAGACTAGACATTGTGTGTGATTACATGAGGTAGAGGAAGAAGTTCAGAGTCAAGGATGACGCCAAGTTTCTACTTGGGCAGTTGGGTGGATTAATTCCATTCACAGAGAATGAGGATAGCAGAGGAGAAGCAGATCCGAGATAACTGTGATGAAGTTTGTTGTAGACATATTTGTGTTAAGGAGCTGTCTTGTGAAAAGTTGTTCTGGAAGTCAGAGGATATATGTAAGCTAGCAATACAGATGTGAGAGTCACATGCATACGTGAGAATTGAAGAAATTGGACTAGATGAGATTTCCCAATTGGACTAGATGAGATAGAGCCTACATTCAAAGGCAAGACAGAGATAGAAAGAGAAGCCCTCTGAGGAGGGTGAAAAGAAGGACTACAACTACAACACTGGTATATCAAAATCCAGAGGATGAGGGTGTCAAAAACATCTATTTGTGTCTATCTCCCTTAGTAGATGTGAGTTCTGAGAGCAGATACTAGATAATTTTTGTATTCTCCAAATCTAATGTTGGCCAGGCTCCAGAGTAGTGGTTTAATGAGTATCTTTGGTCATTGGACTTGGAAATTAAGATGTTCACTTTTGACCTCTGATAGAGCAGTCTTGAAAGAGGCAAAAGCAGAAACAATAAAAACAACTTGAGAAGTTTGGTGACAATGAAAAGGGGAAACAGGGCAAAGATATGGCAGCAACTTGAGAGGAAAGCAGATTTAAAAACTGCATTTTGAAGATTAATGTGTTCATTTTTGCTATGGTCTGAATGTTTGTGTCCCTCCAAAATTCATATGTTGAAATCCTAATGCCCTATGTGACAGTATTAGGAGGTAAGGGCTTTGGGAGGTGCATAGGTCATGAGGGTGGAGCCCTCATGAATGGGATTAGTGTCCTTATAAAAGAGACCCCCACAGAGTCCTCTGCCCCTTCCACCATGTGAGGACATGACAAGAAGGCACCAGCTATGAACCAGTAAGAAGGTCCTCACCAGAACTTGACCATGCTGGCACCTTGCTCTTGGACTTCACAGCCTCCAGAACCGTGAGAAATAAATTTCTGTTGTTTATAAGCTACCCAGTCTGTGTTATTTTATTATAGCAGCCTGAATTGACTAAGACAATTTTATAATAAGTACTTTAGTTGTGGAGACAGAGACTTACGCATATATATAGGTTGAGGAAAAAGTTCAAAATCTTGGGTTGAGGGCAAAGGGGGAGGGAGGAGAGCTTTCTCATTCCCCCATTGTGGCTTCCATGGCTCCTCCATCTTTATATAAAGCCCCTTCTCTTTTGGGACTCAATACATTGGTTGTACCGTCTCCTCCTGATGGTTATGGCCTTAGCTGCTAAGGAATGCCTAGAGCACCTGCTGGCCCAACTCACAGGAAGTAAGTTGGCAAGCTTGCAGTTTGAGCATGTTTGCCTTTGAGGAGAAAACATGCATGGTATATATCCCAGAACTAGTTATAAAATGAATCATTAAATTCATTCAGTCAGAGACCTAACAGGATGGGCTAGAGCAGACAGGCAGAATATCATGAATTCAAAACAGGACTGAGAAGTCAACACAAAGCTGGCAGAGAAAGAAGCAAGTACAGGAAGGTCAAAGGCCTCTATGGAGGAGTTTTGCAGACACTGAGGACCAGCTCCCCCCACTCCCCTTCTTTTTTATAACAGGCCAGGCCATTCATGCCAAGCTGATTGGGAGTGGAGGTGACAGAACACAGCTTCTGATCACTCACACATTCAGTGAAGTCTTAGGCCTACAGTCTTGCTCACCATCCTAAGACCTGCTACTATCCCAACCATGTGGATGCCCCATCCAAGACTCTGGCCCCACAGTTTTTTATTGTTCTCTCCTGAAACCCAGCCAGCCAGCCCACTCTGTTTACCAGGCCTTTGACCCTTTCGTGACCAGATCTACTTTACCCCCAAAATTTTACCCTCCAGAATCTCACTCTCTAAACCCGGCTTGCTGCCTCTGGCTGTCTCATCCCCTTACACACATATCAAACTTTCAACCTCTTGTAACTCTAGTCTTTTGAACTCTCTTTTCTCCTTGTGTGTACCAGGCCTTTCTTCCTTTTCAACCCAGCCTGGATGTCATGACCCAACACTTCCTCTGTTCTCATGGCAGCCCCTATTCAACCCCATGTCTTTCTCTCCCACCCACACCAGATTTCTAATCACCAGATTTCTCTACTCCTGTGCCCTCATCACTGAAAGCTCCTGAGAACAAAAAATATCACACAACCACTGGAACTGGAATCAACAGATCTAGGCACTGAACACAACTCAACAAGCCTAGATTGCTCAATCCTGTCATCTCTTTGACTCCTGCAAACTTTCTCCACTTAAACTCCTTGTATTACCTTTATCTCTTACTATCAGCACTTAACCTCACCTCCTACTTCTCAAAAAAAGTCTTCTCAATTTCCTACCACCTGACCCTTATCTACATCCAGGAACTAGTTGAAAATCAATTATCTACATCCAGCAATTAGTTGAAAATCTATTAACTGAAGACAGTTCAGCCAATGACCAGGCTACCTAAAGGTCACTATCAAGTTTTGGACACCAAAATCCAACTTGGTGAAATTATCAATTCACCCAAAATTTGTTTCTAGCAATAATTTATAAAATTTATAGAAACTGTTGCATGGAAAGTTTAGCTTTATGGATTCTCTCTTTCTCTCTTTTTTTTTTTAATTTTTCAGTTAGTTTCAGTTCAACTTAGTCTAGTTTTAGTTTTGCCAAAGTCTTTTCATTAGATCTGTTATGTACCAGATTTCAATCAAACTCTGTTGAATGTCACTTTTGTATATGATACTCATTGCAGTCACTTAGGATTCAGATGCCTAAAACAAATAGATAATACTCATTTGATCAAGCTGATAAACAAATTCTTGAATTAAAAACAGCACTTTCTAACTCTTACACTGATACTAAAACCAGAAAAAAATCACAAGAAAACAAAAATACAAATCAATTTTCCTTATGAATATAAATGCAAAATTCCTCAATAAAATACTAGCAAACTACCCAACAACACAGAAAAAGAATTATACACTGTGACCAAGTAGGGTTTATCCCAGGAATACAAGCTTGGTTTACCCTTCTAAAATCAAGTAGTATAGGGCCAGCCCCAGTGGCCTAGTGGTTAAGTTTGGTGCGCTCCGCTTCAGCGGCCCTGGGCATGGACCTACACCACTCATCTGTCAGTGGCCACGCTGTGGTGGCGGCTCACATACAAAAAGAGGAAGATTGGCAGCAGATGTTGGCTTAGGGCGAATCTTCCTCAGGAAAAAAAATAAAGTAGTGTAATATGCCATATCATATCAACAGAATAAAAAACAAAACCACATGATTATCTCAGTAGACATACAAAAAGCATTTGACAAAATTTGACACATTCTCATCATAAAAACACTCAAACTAGGAATAAAGGGAATTTCTCAACATAATAAAAAAATTTCTCAACATGTATGAAAAAACCCACTGCTAACATCATACTTAATATTAAAACTCTGAATGCTTTCTCTCTAAAATCAGGCACAGGACAAGGATGTCCATTCTTGTTACTTCTATTCAACATTGTATTAGTGGTTCCACCAGAGCCATTAGACAAGAAAAAGAAATAAAAGACATTTTTATTGGAAAAAAAGAAGTAAAACTACCTCTATTTGCAGATGACATGTTCTTGTATATAGAAAATCCTGAGGAATCCACCAAAAAACTACTAAAATTAACGAATGAGTTCAGCAAATTCACAGGATACAAGCTCAGTATACAAAAATTAATTGTATACAAAAATCAGTTGTACTTATATACAGTAGCAAGGAATAATCCAAAAAAGAAATTAAGAAAATTCCACTTACAATAGCATCAAAAAGAAAAAAATGCTTAGAAATAAGTTTATCAAAAGAAGTATAAGACTTATAGTCTGAAAACTACAAAAACATTATTGAGAGAAAATTTTAAACACCTAAATAAACGTAAATGCCACATGTTCATGGATTGGAAGACTTATTAAGATGGAAATAGTCCCCAAGTTTATTTACAGATTCAACACCATCACTATCAAAATCATATCACAGCTGCCTTTTTTTTTTTTTTGCAGAAATTGCTAAACAAATACTAAAATTCATATGGAAACTCAAGGGACCCAGAATAGCCAAAATTATCTTTAAAAAAGGAGAACAAAGTTAGAGGACTCATACTTCTCAATTTTAAAACATCTACAAAGTGATCGAAACTGTGTGGTATTGGCATTAGGATAGATATGAAGATCAATGGAATAGAACTGAGGGTCCAGAAATAAATCCTTACATTTATGGTCAATTGATTTTTTGACAAGGATGGCAAGAAAATTAAATGAGGAAAGACAAGTCTTTTCAACATATGATGCTAGGACTAGATATCCACATGTAAAAGAATAAAGTTGTACCTCTACCTCACACTACATAAAAAATTGACTCAGCTATATCTTGGACCTAAATGTAAGAGCTAAAACCACAAAACTCTTAGAAGGAAACATAGCAGTAAATCTTGACCTTGGATTACACAATGGTTTCTTAGATATGATGCCAAAGGCACAAGCAACAAAAAAAAAAATTAGACTTCACCAAAATTAAAAACTATCATGATTCAAAGCACACCATCAAGAAAATCCACAGAATGGGAGGAATATTTGCAAATTATATATCTGATAAAGAACTTATACCCAAAATATATAAAGAATCCTCACTACTCAACAATAAAAAGACAACTCAATTTTAAAATGGGGAAAAGGTTTGAATAGACATTTTTCCAACGAAGATATATAGGTAGTTTCTGGTTTGACAAGAACTAGGACCCCCACCAGGTTCTAACTGTGAAGATCAGAGAAAATTTTCTCATGCTTCCAGCAAGAGGACAAAAAAGTAACCACTGCAATATATGCTCAGAGCTGTCTGTTCCCCTTAGCAAGGCTAGCCCTCAAGGGAAACTATTTTACCAGAGCCTAACCAAGTTGGGTTTTACCAAAACCTAACTGACATGGAGGAAGGGAAATACTCAACTTCAGCCACGCCTAGCCTTTGTATCTTAAGGCTAGGGTGGGAAGGAGGGGAGAGAAGCTCAGAAGCAGTTGTGACTGTCACAGCCCAGGGACACAAGCTCACTAAAAGACTGAGACTTAATCTTAGGACTGTAGAATGCTTCCCCTCCTCCCATACCTTATCATCACATCAATAGGGCTCCTGTATAATAACGTGGAATTATAGCTAAAAGAACTTCAAGCCTCAGGCCCTATTTAAGAAGGAGTCTCTAGGGAAACCCAAAGACAACAGGGAGAACAAAAACAAGGACACTAGAGGATTAGCCTCTGATACTACAGCTGTAGCAAACAGCAAACAGCCTAATTCCTAGCCAGATAAACCTAAAACCTCACACTAAAGGCCTATGTACCTCAGTTCCTTTTACTCGATACATGATGTCCAGTTTCACCAAAAAATTACACGTTATGCTAAAAAGCAAAAACACAGTTTGAAAAGATAAAGCAAGCATCAGAACAAGACTCAAATATGGCACAGATTTGGGGGTTATCAGACAAAATTTAAAATAAACATGGTTATATGCTAAGGGTGCTAATGGAAAAAGTGGACAGCATGGAAGAATAGATGGGTGATGTAAGCAGAGAGAAGGAAACTCTAAGAAAGAAGCAAAAGGAAATGCTAGAAATTAAAAACATTGTAATGGAAATGAAGAATGCCTCTGATGAGCTTATCAATAGACTGGACACAGTCAAGGGATGAATCAGTGAGCTTAAAGATATGTCAGCAGAAACTTCCCAAACTGAAAAGCAAAGAGAAAGAAGAATGAAAAAAAAAAAAAGGAACAGAATACCCAAAAACTGTGGGACAATAACAAAAATAACAAGAACTGTGGGACAATAACAAAATACGTGTAATGGGAATACCAGAGGAGAAGAAAGAGAGAAAGGAACAGAAGAAATATTTGAAGTAATAATGGCTGCAAATTTTCTCAAATTAATGACAGACACCAAAGCACAGATCCAGAAAGCTCAGAGAACACCAAGCAGGATAAATACTGAAAAAAACTACACCTAGGTGTATAAAACAAAGAATATTCAAACTATAGAAAATATTCAAACCACAGAAAATCAAAGACAAAGAAAAAATCTTGAAAGAAGCCAGAGAAGAAAATATACAAATAGCCAATAAGCATATTAAAAGATGCTAAACATCATTAGTCATCAGAGAAATGCAAATCAAAACTACAATGAGATAGCACTTCACACCCACTAGGATGATTATCATAAAAAAGATGAACAATAACAAGTGTTGGCGAGGATGTAGAGAAATTGGAACCCTCATACACTCCTGGTGGAAATGTAAAATGGTGCAGTTGCTGTAGAAAAGTTCGGCAACATTTCCTCAAATATTTCCTCAAAATGTTAAACATGGTTTACAATATGTAGTTACAATATGTACCATACCAGCAATTCTACTCCTAGGTATACACCCAAAAGACTTGAAAAGATATGTCCACACAAAAACTTGTATACAAATGTTCACAGCAGCACTATTCATAATAGCCAAAAAGTGGAAAAAATCCAAATGTCCATCAACTAGTCAATGAACAAACAAAATGTGATATATCCATACAATGGAATATTATTCATCTATAAAAAGGAAAGAAATACTGATATATGCTACAACATAGATGAACCTCAAAAACATGCTAAGTGAAATAAGCCAGACACAAAATGCCACATATTGTATGATTTTATTTGTATGAAATATCCAGAATAGGCAAATCCATAGACACAGAAAGTAGGTTATTGTTTGCCAGGGGCTGTGGGGAGGAGGGAATGGGGAGTAACGGCTAGTGGGTATGTGATTCCTTTCAGGGCAATGAAAATATTCTGAGATTTGATTGTGGTGATGGATACAACTCTATGAATATACTAAAAACCACTGTGAATTGTATATTTTAAAGGGAGAAACTTTAAAGTATATAAATTGTATCTCAATAAAACTGTTTTTGTAACAAATAAAAAATAAAACCAAAGTAAAAACTTAGCTATTTAGAAGTAGTAACAACTACACAATCAAGGTTAAGGATAAGGAGAGATCTTCCTAAAGTACAGTCTTCCTATTGTGATATGAATGGAGCTTGCAGAAATTCCCCAAATATTTCTTAGATGTCACTATGGCAGGAGGCTCATTTATCAATAGTCATCATGATATTTTAGAACAATTATCTTGAACTACTGAGTTTATAATAGAATTTATAAAATTAATTTTATCACATCATGGTGACTATTAATAACATTTACCAACCAGTGTAGAAATACAGTATGGCCATATTTCAGCCCATATCTATATATCTACTAAAATTACAAATGCACAAAAAAATGCTAACAAAAAAGGCAAATTTTAGGATTAAAAATATTTTCAGGGGCCAGCCCAGTGGCACAGTGGTTAAGTTTGCCTGCTCCACTTCAGCAGCCCAGGGTTCACAGGTTCAGATCCCAGGCGCCGACCTACACACCACTTATCAAGCTATGCTGTGGTGGGCGTTCCACATATAAAGTAGAGGAAGATGGGCACAGATGTTAGCCCAGGGCCAATCTTCCTCAGCAAAAAAGAGGAGGATTGGCAATGGATGTTAGCTCAGGGTTAATCTTCCTCATCAAAAAAAAAAAAAATGTTTTGGAAGAGAGAATACCCACCCACCGATGATTGTTTATAAAATTTTTGACATCTGAGTCACTGCACAACACTTGTAGAGCAAAATACACAAGAAATCCTCATTACCAAAAGTCAGACTCAAAGTAAGGAAAAACTTAGAATACACTGAACTTTGGCCAGCCATGGCAAAATGACTTCAGTGAAACAGCTGCAAATAAGTTAAAACTAAAACTAAGCTAAACTAAACTTCAAATTAGTCAACTGATACTTTGTAGAAATCTTCAAAAGTAGTTAAAATTCACTCAACCATGCAAATTGTTGTAAACTTTACATATAATTAAAAGAAACAAAATTTTGGTAAATTGACAAAATTGGTAAATTCAGCAAATTGATCACTCTGTGAATTCAGAGAACTCGCTTTCCTTACTTCCTATCCCAGAGGACAGGAGTCCTTCCTCTTCTCCACATTTAATCCCTCCACCTGTGTTCTAGATCCCATCCCCTTCTGCTTTGTCTGGCTTTTGCTCTTTGGGAGACAATCAGGAGTTTCATTTTTTCTTTCCTAGAGTCTCTACAGGGAATTGAAGTCCTTCAGAGCCTGGAAAATATACTTGCTCTTGGAAGATCCCAATCCAAACAGTGCTGGACTCTGGCTATTTTTTAATACTCCTGCTCACTTTCTCCAGGGCTGGGCTCTACCAAAGAACTCTAATGACTGGGGCTTCTCATGAGCATTTAAAGGTGGGTGGGGTACTAAGGCTTAGAGCAGTCTGAAACCAAGCACTGATGCTAGCTACCCAGTGCCTCCGCCTGCACCAAGAAGAAACAAATGAGTAAAGAGCCAGTGAGACTTGTCAGCCTCCAATCTTGTCATTCAGGATCATCATTCACAAGGCAGTCCTTTTGGGTCATCTTTTCTTTCCCATTTGGTTATCCCCACACTGATCTGTACTTCCTTGTCCATAGTTAATTCACCCTTCCACTGCTTCCCTGCCTTTTAGCCCTTCTCATCATGGACCCACTTTCCAATCTTTCCTGTTCTGAAACCTCCATTTCATGGTGACAAACCCCTAAATTCTTAGCCTCTCTATGTACCTCTGAGCCTCCACTTCCTGTGTAAGAGAGCTGGCTTTGCTTAAGTACTTCACTTCTGTACATTCTTCCACATGTCTGGGGAGGAGAGGGAAGGAGTCTCCACTCTCAGGCCTCCTCAAAGCCCAAACACAGACAACTACTTCTTTACACCCGCCCCCAACCTTTGAGAATCATACCATCTTGTTATACAAGTCTCTACCATCCTCAGTGTTGTCATGAAATGACCTCCCCTCTTTTTCATCAAGGACTTCAGTGTAACTGTGCCTATATCCTTTGTTCTCTACCAGCATCCTCAACTCCGTGGTCCTTTAGGCCTGTAAGGCCCCTAGCCATCACTCCTCTTCACAGTGTCTCCACTCCTTTAACACTTTCCTCAAGATCCCTAACATATCGTCTCCCACTTGTCCCATTTTTCATAAAATCTCAACTCTTCTCTAGAAAGAGTGAGATCACCAGGTATGTTGGCCTCAAATTGCTGCCCTGTCCACCTTCCTCCGGCACTGCCATCATACCCTCACACATGCACTTATCTGCATCCTCACCCATCTTCCCTTTCAGTCTTGAAGGAGGAGATACCTCTCTTCTGTTAAAAACCAATTCCTTCTTGTAGTCATGCTTAATTCTTCAGTGCCTTCTCTCTCCTCTGGGACCTTGTTACACTAGCCTTTGCCTCTCCATTATCTTCTTACTTGCAGTGTTAAACACAGTCATGCTGCTTTCTTCCATGCAACTGTTCCTCAGTCTTTCCCCTTCCCACTCCTCCTCCCAGCTTCCTGTTACCTATCCTTCCTGTCTTTCCTTACAGTACTCACTGAGTAGTGGTCCTTGATTCTATTGTCTCACTAACATCCTTTCTTATTTTTTTTTTTTTGTGAGGAAGATCAGCCCTGAGCTAACATCCATGCTAATCCTCCTCTTTTTGCTGAGGAAGACCAGCTCTGAGCTAACATCTATTGCCAATCCTCCTCCTTTCCCCCCTACCAAAGCCCCAGTTGATGGTTGTGTGTCATAGTTGCACATCCTTCTAGTTGCTGTATGTGGGACGTGGCCTCAGCATGGCCAGAGAAGTGGTGTGTCTGTGCGCGCCCGGGATCCGAACCCGGGCCACCAGTAGCGGAGCGTGTGCACTTAACTGCTAATATTGATTGAACATTACCTATATGCAAGCACAGCAAATATGTGCTACAAGAGTTAACAAACTAGTTTACTGTTTAGTGGAGTATATAGCCATTTAATCAAATATTCACACACCAGAAACTTGCACTGCCACAAAGGAGAAGTGATAACAGCCACAAAGGAGAAGTACCAGGCACTATGAGAACCCATCATATGGGGATTTGACATAGTCAGAGAGGTCAGGAAAGATGTCTGTGAGAAAGTGATGCTTAAGCTGAGATCTGAAGGTTAAATGAGAAGTCACTTAACAGAGGAAAGGACCAGAGCACACCCTGGGCAAAAGGGCAAGTTTATGCCAAAGCATTTTTAACAATCAGTCTGAATGGGAGCTGCCATCTTCTTAAGTGATCTTGCCCTCTGCTCCCAAGATTGATCTGGATGGGCACATGAGTCAACCCCAGCCATCTGGAGTCTTTCCTCAGGATTTCTGAATTTGCTAGTGATGTTATAAGCCCTATCTTATTATTTGTTTTAAGTGTAATATTGATTTTAAAATTAGTGTAAAACATCAGGAAGGAGGAGAAGAGACAAATCTTCCAAAAAGGAGAATTACAAATAATATACTACATATTATAACATATATCACATGTTTCACCCTCCAGGAGGTAGAGCTTAATCTCCCCTTCCCTGAATATGGGACCTAGTGACTCACTTTCAAAGAATGGAATATGGAAAGAGGAAAAAAAAAAAGTAGCTTTACTGTGGACAGACCTGGTGGACACAACCTTAACTGAGTGATCAAAGTTAACATCACCAGTGACAATTCATGTTGGTATGTACCCCCTGATATGATATGATGAGAAGAGCACTTCACCTCTGTGGCACTCCTTCTTCCCAGTCTAATCACAAGGAGAACATCAGAGAAACCCAAACTGAGGGACATTTCTACAAAATGCCTGGCCAGTATTCTTCAAAACTGTCAAGGTCATGAAAAAACAAGGAAAGACAAAGAAACTGTCAAAGACCCGAGGAGACTAACTAAACATGATGACTAAATGCAATGTGGTATTCTGGATTGAATCCTGGGATACAAAAAGGACATTATGAAAACACTGGTGAAATCAGAACAAAGTCTGGAGTTTAGTTAACAGTGATGTACCAATGTTAACCTCTCACTTTTGACAAATGTATCATAATTATTTAAGATGTTCCCACTAGAGGAAACCAGGTAAAGGGTATATGGAATCTCAGTACTATCTTTGCAACTTTTCTACAAATCTAAAATTACTTGAAAATAAAATTTTTAAAAAATTAGTAGGAGAGAATGAAGCAAAATAAAATAAAAGGAAAAACAGAAACTAGAGACACAGAGAAAGTCTTGACGGTATTTAAGTTTCTGGTTCCATTTGCCAGTCATCACCCAGGTTTGGTAACCTGGGCCAATAAATCTACCGCCCTTTCCTAAGCTAATTCAGTTGGGTTTCTTTCAGATGCCACTAAGTTTTCATTCTTACATGCTGTCACTACTATTTTACCTCCACTCCCTCCTTATCTCATTGTGGCCTGGTTTCCTTCTCCTATTCTCTCTCTCTCTCTTTTTTTTTTCTTAGCAAATTTCATTTACAGAATACAGTATTATCAACTTATAGTCACCATGTTATACACTGGATCCTCAGACCTTATTCACCTTATAACTGAAAATTTGTACCCTTTTACCAACATCCCCCATCCCCTGGCAACCACCATTCTACTCTGTTTCTGTGAACTTGACTTTTATTTTTTTTTTAAGATCCCATATATAAGTGATACTGTGCAGTATTTGTCTTTCCCTGTTCGGCTTATTTCTTTTAACATAATGCCCTCTAGTTTCATCCATGTTGTTGCAAATGGCAGGATTTCCTTCATTTCTAAGACTGAATGATATTCCATTATATATATGTGTAAATATACATATATATTTTTACATATTTTTAATATACATATATATTTATATATAGTATATGTATATATACACATATACCGCATTTTCTTTATCCATTTGTCTGCCAATAGACACTTAGGTTGTTTCCACATCTTGGCTTTTGTGAATGATGCTGCAATGAACGTGGGCATGCAGATATCTCCTCGAGATAGTGATTTCATTTCCTTTGGATATATACCCAGAAGTGAGATTGCTGGATCATATGGTATTTCTATTTTTAATTTCTTGAGGAATCTCCATACTGTTTTCCATAATGGCTGTACCAGTTCACATTCCCATCGACAGTTCAAGGATTCATTGTTTCTCCACATCCTCACCAGCATTTGTTACGTCTTGTTTTTTTCATACTAGACATCCTGACAGGTCTGGGGTGATACCTCATTGTGGTTTTGATTTGCATTTCCCTTGTGATTAGAGATGGTGAATACCTTTTCATGTACCTGTTGGCCATTTGTATGTCTTCTTTGGAAAAATATCTATTAAGGTCCTTTGCCCATTTTTTAATTGGGTTATTTGGTTTTTTGCTATTGAGTTGTATGAGTTCCTTGTAAATTCTGGATATTAAGCCCTTATTGGATATGTGGTTTGCAAATATTTTCTCCTGTTCAGTAAGTTGCCTTTTCATTTTGTTGATGGTTTCTTTTGTTGTGTAGAAGTTTTTTAGTTTGATGTAGTCCTACTTGTTTATTTTTGCTTTTATTGCCTTTGCTTTTGGTGTCAAATCCAAAACGTCTTTGCCAATACCAACATACTGAGGTTCTTCTAGGAGTTTTATGGTTTCAGGTACTGCATTAATCCATTTTGAGTTGATTTTTGTGTAGGGTGTAAGTTAGGTTTCATTCTTTTCCATGTTTCATTCTTTTGCATGTGCATATCCAGTTTTCCTGACAGCATTTATTGAAGATACTATCCTTTCCCCAATGTGTAGTCTTAGCACCTTTGTTGAAAATTAATTGACTGTATATGCATGAGTTTATTTCTGGGCTTTCTATTCTGTTCCATTTATCTATGTGTCTGTTTTTATGCCAATACCATACTGTTTTGATTACTATAGCTTTGTAATATAGTTTGAATTGGAAGTGTGATGCCTCTAGCTTTGCTCTTCTTCTTTTCACTTTTGATCACTAAGATCACCAGCTATATTCTAATTCCAAAATCTCATAGAGACCTGTCAGACCTCATCTTATTGTGGTATTTTTACTCTGTTGAAAACTCTTATTCTAGTAGCTGTTTCTTTCCTTGGCTTCTATGATAACACGTTGGCCACTATTCTTACCTTATTGGCTGCTTCTTCCCAATCTTCTTCACAGCTGTTCTTTTGTTATCCACTCCTTACAGGCTGCCCAGACCTTCTTCTCACTATATGTTCTCCGTAGGTGACCACATCCATTCTCTTGGTTCTACTTAACCACCTGTAGACTGATGGCTCTGACATATCTATCCTCAGCTAAACTGTCTCTTCTGAGTTCCAAATTTTCTACTCAACCACATACTAGACATCTCATTTGGATATGTCACATACATCTTAAACTCATGTTCAAAACCAAATTCATTAACTTCTCTCTCTCCTCCTGCTCCTCCTTTGTTCCCCAACTTCGTGAGTAACATCACTAATGTATGACCCAAGAACATGGAAAATATCTTAAACTCCTCCTATGCCACCACTCTTCATTTCTAGTCAGCCACCAAGTATTGTAGTTTTATCTCTGTAATTTCTCTCATATCTTTCTCCTCTTTTCTAATCCTACTATCACTAACTTAGTTTAGACTCTCATTATACACTGGGCAATTGAAACTGACTCCTATCTGGGCTCCTTTGATCCTCAAAATGGCAGCCAAAATGATAAGAATGTCACATAACCTGATCATTGTACTTCCCTTATTAAATAACCTTTCAGCGGTTCTTCAAAGCCTGGATGCTTTGCATGACATATAATATCTTCCATGATTTGGCCCCACTTACCTTTCCTGTTTTTTCCCTTCATACTAGCCCATACGCTCTACACTCCAGCCAAGTCAATCTATTCAGAACCACCACCACTACCCGCCATACACCAACCTCCATGGCCAGAAGCTATTTTCTTTCATGCCCTTGTGATTTTGAACATGGTGCTGTTTATACTGCCTGAAAGTCCTTTCTCCAACTTCTTCTACTATGCTTCTACTCATCCTTCAAGATCCAGTTCCAGTGTCATCTTTCTGACACCATTTGCTGATGTCTCAACCCTGGGCTGGATCAGGACTCCCCCCTCTGCCCACAATCCCATGTCTTCCTCTATCGTTATACTTCCTGGTGCCAATGCGCAGATTTGTCTTCATAGTTTACTGTGAGCTCCTTAGTCATATCTTAACTTTGTATCTTAAGTATAAAGCTGGCATATAATGGGCACTTATACGTGTCTTCAACAAATGAAAAAAGCAAGAAAATGCATTTAGGTCCTTCTATAGGAAAAACTCTCTAGCCCCGTAAAACACCTATCCCTTCCCCCTGCTATAGATCTCTCTCCTTCCCTGCAGTCAAGTCTCTTTAAAGAACAGGCTGTACTCCAAGTCTTCAGCTCCTAACTGCTAACTAGTTACCACACCTACCACTCTACCTATCCTGTTGTCACCAAGGTGACCAGTGGCCTCCCTCTGGCCAAAGCCCATGGATAACTTTCGGCCCTTAACTTCCTGGCCTCTTCTGTGCCATTCAACCCTGATGCCCACTCCCTGCTGCGTGGCTTCCTTGCTGGCCTTTCCTCTGGTGCAGTAGGACCACTTGCCTCTCTTTCTTTCTTCTCCCTCTCTGGCCACTCCTTCTTCCTTTGCTTTGAAGGCTGCTCTTTCTCTCCTCAACCTTTAAATGCTGGAGCTTCTCAGGGTCTGTCCTAGACCCCCTTCTCTTCCCAAAGTACACGCTGTCCCTGAGCAATCTTATTCACTCCTATAGCTTCACTTACCATTTGTCACATTTACCGTATAAGGTAACCCAAACCTAAGGCGATTTCCAATCAGAAAAATCCAAAACGCTTTTTGACCAACCTGAAAACATATACCTTTAGGGATGAGGATGAAACAATCAAAAGTCTACTTCTATTAGTTAATGGACTTTATTATACATATATATAAATTAATATATCATATAAAATAACACATTGATTTATAAATATTGCTTTCTTTCCATTCTCATAATTCACTAAACACTTTTATGCATACTCTTAACAGGCATCTTCCAAAGCGGTGTCTTTCTCATTAATAGAGTCACTTTTTCAGCCATCTTACACATTTTCCAAAACAGATGACCTTCTCTTCAGTCTAAGTGAAGAGTTTGGGAGAGGACACAGCACAATTTGAATCCACATATGATGCAGTCATTGGAAACTTTATCCCGTTTGCATCACACTCGGGCAGTTGGTTTTTGGCATGCATCCTGCAAGAGTATATTCATGACCTCTAAAAATCGCTTACTGTATTGCCATTTTAAAATAATATTTTTTAATTGTTAACTTTTTTACTGAAGTGTAACGTTCATATAGAAAAGGGCACAAATCATAGTGTTCGGCTCAATGAATTGCCACAAACTGAAACACCCATGTAACATCACTCAGGTCAAGAAACAGAACATTTCCAGCATCCCAGAAGCCCCTCCCGAGTACTACTGTATTACTTTTTAAAGCTATCTTTAAAAAGCATATTTAGAGACATCCAACACATGCAGCTGTGAGGTCATACTACAGGAATAGTTACCAAAGCTGTGTTAAATTTCTTTCACTATGGATTCTGTGGCACGTGAACTATACAAGCATCCAAAACAGCATTCTTGAGGACATTTCAAGTTAATGGATCTTGCCCCAAAAGTAAAAATAGTTAGCATTTATCGAGCACTTACTATGTGCCAGGTAGATGGTACTATACATATATTAAATAATTTAATCTTTAGCCCCACTTTATAGATGAGAAAACTGAGGCAGAGACAGATTAAATAACTTTCCAAAAGCCACATAGCTTGTAAATGGCACACTCTGGACTCCAAGCCAGGCAGTCTGTTTCCAGAGTCCACAAGCTTAGTCACCATACCATACTGCCCTATCCAGTGGTTTGTTGTTCAAAATAAAGTAAATGAGAGCAAACCCTGTAATATGAGAGACTTTGTAAGGACTCAAATATAAGGTTACTCTCTCTTTCCTGGAGGATGATTTTGGAAAAACAAGAAAGAAAAAACCTCACTCTATATTCAAGCTTATACAGTATTTGCAGATGACTCCCAAATATTTATGTCCATCCCAGACCTACCTACCCAACAGGCACTTCAAAGCCAGCAACTCAAATGGAAAGTCATCATCTTTCTATATCAACCCCCTGCAAGCTGCTCCGGCTCCTTTTGTCCAGTACAGTGAATGTCACCACCATCCACCCAGCTGCCCAAGCCAGAAACCCGTTTGTTAGCAAGGACTCTAGCCTCTCCTTCCCTTCTCTCTTTCAAAATCATACTCCCTTCTGCTTTAACTGAAACTTTGCTCTCTATCCCCAGAAGTTCCTCATTTCTTTGTACCATTTGTACACGTCTCAAGTCCAGAATACGTTTGGACTCACAGCCTACTCCTAGTCATAAGAAAGGACAGAAGGGAGGCGTCAAAACTCTTTAATATTCTCCACCTGTCTGATTTCACCTCTCCCCATTTTCTCTCCCAAATTGGCCCCTCAAGCCCCTTCCCACCTCCCTGACCAGTTTCTGTCTCTTTCTTTTTCTGGGGAGTATACCCTGAATTAGACCACCATCCCCAAATCTTTTCGTTCCAATACCCTCCAATCTCTGGCTTCAAATTTAGGATGAAAGTGAAAAAGAGGGAAAGAGAACTAGGTGATGAGGAAGGGAAAAGGGAGAAAGAGCATGGGGTAAACAGAAGTGACTAGGAGGAGGGAAGGGAGAGAGAAAGTGGAAGAAGAGGATGGGGAAGGGGAGCACGGGGAAAAGAGGGAAGACAGAAGGGAATGGGGCAAAGGTGGGAGGAAAAGAGATGATGAGGAGGCGAAAGGGAGAAGTTGGGGAGAAAGGTGAGGAGACGAGATGGGGAGAGTGGATGGGGCGACAGGGAAGCGAGAAGGGCTGGGAAAGGAGATGGGAGAATCTGATGTGGGGAAGAGGTTGGGGAGAGGATCGAGAAGAGATGGGGAGAAGGAGGTGCAGAGAAAACGATGGGAGAAGGGGTGAGGAGGGGATGGGGAAAAAGGAAGAGGAGAATGGAGAGAAAAGGGTTGGAAGGGAGAAGAGGACAGTGAGGGAGAAAAGGTGACGACCGGCAGTAGGGAGTGGGAAAGAAGATGGACGAGGAGGACCAGAAGGAAAAGGCCCGAAGGGAGAGGATGTAGAGACGGGACGGGAGGAGGGGTCGAGGCGCAGGGACCGGGAAAAGAGAGGAGAACGGGGGACGGCGCGGCGCTGCAGCCGGATCCGGCGCCGGGACTGGGGCCGGGAAGTCGAGGGGCGGAGGGAGGGCGGGCGGGCGGTGGGGGGGCCGCGGCGCGGAGCGCGTGGGGGCGGGGGCGGGGGCTCCGCGGGCGGAGGGGCGGGGGCTCGGGTTACCGCGCGGAGGGCGGGGGAGGGGAGGGGAGGGGAGGGGAGGGGGCGCGGGGCCGCGGCGGCGAATCTCGCATCCTCCGCGGGGCGGCTGTGGAGGCGGCGGTGACGGCGGCGGACGGACCGACCGACGGCCAGGGGCGCGTGGACCGACGGCCGACTGCCCGGAGCTGATCGCGGGCCCGGAGACAGCGGCGGCGGACGATGCGCGGCCCCAGGCCCCGCGCGGGCGGGCGCTGCCCGGGGGGCTGACCGCGGCCGGACGGTGCCCCAGGACCGGGCGAGGGAGCCCGCGCCGCGCGGAGGTCAGTGCCCGCGCCCGCCCGGCCCGTCCGGCCGCGCCCGCCCGGCTCGCCGGCCTCTCCCGGGCGGCGGCGGCGGCGGCGGTGGCGGAGCCGGGGGCTTTGTTCTGAGCCGGAGACAATGGGGGAGGGGGGGCCTGGGCCTGCGGGACGAGGGCGAGCGTGAACGTGAGCGTGGGGGCAGGGCCTGAGGGTCTTTGTGTGCGTGTGTCATCGAGTCGGGGTGTGTGGCGGCGTGAGAGTGCCGGGGTGTGGGGGGCTGGGTGCGGGCAGGGCGTGTGTGTGTGTGTGTGTGTGTGTGTGTGTGTGTGTGTGTTATCCTGAGTGTGACTGCATCGGATGAATGTGAGTCAGTGCGTGTCACTGGGAGGTTGTGTGTCCGTGTGTATCTGTCTGGCCATGTGTGTGTGTGCGTGTCACTCCGACAGTGTGTGGGTCAGAATGAGTGTGTGTCATGGTGAGCAAGTCCCTGTGAGGGAGTGTGTGTGTGTGAGGGAGTGTGTGTGTTTTGCCCGCCTCTGTGGGAGCCATGTGTCAGAATGTGGAGGATGGGTGTGTGACAGAGACAAACTGAGACAGAGACAAAGAAACTGAGGGGGGAGAAATAAGAGAAGCAGAGGAGAGTCAGGGGAAGCCTGAAGTGGAGGTGGGTCACCTAGACTGGTGTTCTGAGTTTGTGTTCAGCACACCTAGATCAGAATCCTGTGCAGGGGATGGAGAGGGGTCATCACAGGCCTGGTCCCACGTGGAGGGGGTGGGGAGAAGGAGGTCTAGAAGCACAATGAACTCAGTGTGGCGTGGGCTGGGCCCGCAGCCATCGGGTCATAGGCCAGAAAAATATTGTTGCTTATGTCAACTTCTCGAATACCCACAAGGGACACAGTCATAGCCCTACTTAACCCACAGGGGACACAGTCCCAGGCAACACACATCCACAAGAGATGCCTTCACAGCCATGACACACCCCCAGAAAGCACTGTCAGAGCCAACACACACCTTCAGAAGATGCTCTCAGGACAACATGCACGCACAGCAGAAATGGTGCAGCCAACACATTCCTACAGGATCACTGTCGAGGCCAACACATACCATGGGAGACACTGTTACTGCTAGCATCTCTCCAGAGACACTGTCACAGCACTACACATCCACTGGAAACAATGTCACAGCCAACACATCATCTAGGTTGTACTTCATCAGTGCTGCCCATGCATAGCAGGTGTCCCAGAGAACTGACACTAACAGGAGGCTGTGTTGCAATCGCCCTTACCACATACCCGCTTGTACAACCTATAGGAAACACACTTTTAGGTGACATGCACACACCACGGGGTGAACTGTCCCAACTGCTCAGTAAACTCCCATTAACTTATGCTCACACCATTACTCCTTCTCATCCACAGACCTCCCAGGCTTTCCCTCTTGTTCCCTGAAAACTTGGGGACCTGGATCAGTCTTCCTCTCACCCTATATCCTGCCATGGTTCTAAGGGTCCCTCCAACACCCCAGCCTTATAGTTTCTTGAGCTCCTTAGCTCCTTTTACCTTCATCTCCCCTCCCAGGACCACTCTGTAGACCGGGTCCATCTCTAAACTTCTAAACTCCTGCATTCCACTCTCTGCCCACAGCTTTTTATGTCCTTCTAGTTGTCAGGTGCCTGGGCTCCCATTACACTTACTCTTCAGCCTCATAATCACCTCTTGCCCTGGACCACTTTGCTTTCTCCTAATCTGCCACTTCCGGCTTTGTGCTCTCCTTCCAGGGACCCAGGACCATCCCTTCAACCACTCCTTGGCCACTCTTTGTTCCATTGTCCTTGAGCCTACCGTCCCGCAGTCTCAACCTTGCTGGAGTGATTTCCCAACCATACCAAGTGATGCTTCTATAAATTCCACCCTCAAGTGGGCCCTCCATAAATAAATAGATGAAATTTTTTCTATTTTCTTCACACCCCTTAACCTCACATCCCTCACCCCATTGTTTTCAGCAGATTAATTAGTCAATCCGCTGGTTCATTCATTCAGCAAACACACATTAAGCACCTGCTCTGTGCCAGGCAGTGTGCTAGGTGCTTGCATCACAAGGGTGAACAAAATGGACATGGTCCTTGCTTTTATGGAAGCTTACAGGCTCTGGGGTGAGTGCTGTAACATGGCAGCACATAGCATGAGGTCAGAAGAGGTTTTCTGGAGGAAGTGACATTTAAGCTTAAGCTTGATGGATAAATAGGCAGTTAACCAAGCAAAGGAGAGGTGGAGGTGAGGTGGGGTGGGTGGAGAATATGCCAAGCTAAGGAAGCAGCATGGGAAAGCCCACATGCAAGAAAGTATTGTGTGTTTGAGGGATAAAGCAATCCATTGAGCCTGACACTAATAGCATGATGTGAGGAAAAGTGAGAGAGTCTGGGAGAGGTAGATAGAGGGTTAGTTAGATTATGTAGTTCTGGTAGGTCATATGAAAAAATTTAACCCAAGAATAATGGAAAGTCACCAAGTCATTTGAAGCTGAGGCCTGATATAATCAGATCTGTTTTAGAAATACCACCCTGACAGCAGTGTAGAGACTGGAGGGAGGAGTCTCAAAAGAAGGAGGATAGTTGACTGTTGCAGGAACCCAGGAGAGGATAACGCTGGCCTGAACTGGAGTAGTGGCAGTAGAAAGGGAGGAAGTAGGACTGGCCCAGTGGCGCAAGCGGTTAAGTGCCGGTGCTCCGCCTCGGGCGGCCCAAGGTTCATGGGTTCGGATCCCCAGTGCGCACTGACGCACTGCTTGTCAAGCCATGCTGTGGCAGTGTCCCATATAAAGTAGAGGAAGATGGGCACAGATGTTAGCTCAGGACCAATCTTCCTCAGGAAAAAAAAAAAGGAGGATTGGCATGAGATGTTAGCTCAGGGCTGATCCCCCTCACAAAAAAAAAAATGGAGGAAGTAGATGGTTTGAAGAGTTCTCTAGGCAGTGGAGTCAGCAGGGCTCAGTGACAGAATGAATGTGGAGGTTGAAGGAGAGGGAGGAAGTAAGAGTAGCCAATTTGGTCTCTTCACTCTTAGAAAATTGAGGCCATCCAGTTTGAATTCTCTCAGCTTTCTGCCTCCTCCCTCAAATTTTATCTGCATCCTCCTCAGTCTTTTTTCCTTCTGTCCTATAATAATGAACAGGCGTCTCTTCTACGTAGGACCACCTCACCACCTGTGTTGTGGATCCCATCCCCTCTCACCTCTTTTTGTGTGTGTGTGTGAGGAAGATTAGCCCTGAGCTAACATCCGATGCCAGTCCTCCTCTTTTTTTGCTGAGGAAGATTGGCCCTGAGCTAACATCCGTGCCCATCTTCCTCTACTTTACATGGGACACCGCCACAGGATGGCCTGACAAGCGGTGCGTCGGTGCGCGCCCGGGAGCCAAACCCACGAACCCCGGGCCACCGAACTGGAACACATGCACTTAACCGCTCGTGCCACAGGGCTGGCCCCCCTCCCACCTCCAAGAGGACCTCACTGGACTAATTATTCCATGTCTATCCATGTGTCCAGGTTCTCCCTCTATACCCATTCCTCCTGTGAGCACATGAAGAGCCTCCAGTCTCTCCTACTTTCCTTAACCCTGTAATACCCGATTAGCTAAGAGACTCTCTCACTTGGCTTCACTGACACATTTTATGAAAGGGTCTTCTGTATGAAGCCGTTCCCACTTCCTCACTTCCCATTTACTCCTGTCCCTCCAGTGTAACTGCTTTCCCTAAGGGAAAGTGACCTCTCACCTACCAAATCTAGGGGTTCTTTTAAAAAGTCCTCAACTGCTTGACCTCTTGGCAGGGTCTGACATTTTTGGCCATTCTTTTCTTTTTGAATCATTCTTGTCTTATGGCTTCTGAGCCACCGTTTTACTCTATCAACATTTAATGAGCTCTCATGTGCCAACCACACTGCTAGGTGATGGGAATAAGTACTATGATAGGAGACACTATTCCTACCCTCAAGAAGTTTAAACCTCAGTAGGGGAGACAGGCAAATAAACAGATGATTACCATATGGTGGGATCCATGCATCTCTCTCCCAGAGCTGCTCCTGGCTGTTCCTTCTTAGTCTGCTTTGGGGGCTTTTTTCGGTGGCCCCTACTGTTACTGTCCCAAGGTTGCATATTATTCATCTTGGGGTTCTGGCTTGGACTTTCTTATCGTCTGACTGTATACATCCCCCTGGGTGATCCATCTCATTCATTTCCTGCACTTCAATTATCATCTGTATAGGCTGATGACTCCCAAATATCTACCTCTTCCAGACCTCTCTTCTGACCTCCAGACCTGCTTGCCTGCTTCCTACCTGATCTTTACTGTCTAGCTCACAAGCCCCTTAACATGTTCAAACCTGAACTCATCATTCCTTCCTCCCCCAAACCACCATCCCCACTCAGTTACCAAGCTACAAACCCAGAAATTAACTGTAGCCACCCCCATCTACACATGTCCTACAACCCAGAAAGTCATTGGAACCTGTTGGTTTTACCTCCTTTCTAGCTCTGTCTGATATCCCATCCCATTTTCTCCATGGCCTCAGTTACTGCCCTCACTTCACCATCTTTTCAAATAAATTACTGCAAAAGCCACTTAACTTGTCTCCCTAGACTTCTTCTGTTCCCTCTTCCAATCCATTCTTTTCATTGCAGCAAGAGGGTTCTCCCTAAAACACAAATCCAGCCATGTCATTCCCTGCTCAGCATTCTTCAGTGTCTTTACATTGTCTTGGGTGAAATCTCTACTTTAACGAAGCTTATGCAATCCTTCCTGATCTGACCCCCAGCCTCCCCAGCCACATCACCTGTCCCATTTCCCCACCTCCCTCACATTGAGTTCTAGCCATATTGAATTCCTTGTAGTTCCCCAAAGACACTGCATTCTTCCATGTTTCTGGCCCTTTGCACATACTGCTCTCTGACCAAAAAGCCCTTCACTCCCTTCTTCTTCTAGCTAACCTCCTCCCAGCCTCAGATCTAGTCTCAAACCCTGCCTTTCCTGACTCCACCAGGCAGGCTTGGGATCCTCTTGTCTCACTGTTGTCATTGCCTCTTCCCTGTTCTGTCTCTCTAACAGGGCTGGGACCTCCTTGATGGCAAGGTTGCATATTATTCATCTTCCTGTCCCGAGGGCCCCTCTACAGATGCTTGGCAATGAACAAATGAATGAATAAATGCGGCACCTCACAGCACATCCCTCATCCTCATTCATTCTTCAGAGACTGACATCTGGTCTCAACTCCCCACACAATCGAGACATTTTCACACGAGACTTATCCCACTGGAGACATTTCCACTCCCCTCCTCCTATCGACTTATCCTTCCTCACCCTATTCTCTCTCCTCTCTTTCACCTGGGCTTCTCTTTTCCTGGATCCTCTTCCTCTCCCCTCTCTGTACTTTATTTCTCTTTCATTCAGTTAGCAGGTATTTAAGGAGCACCAAAAATTTGCAGATCCAAATCTGTTGAGCCAGGTTCCTTTTGGGATTCTTGGAGAGTGGAAGATGAGGAAGCTGTGACCTGCCATCAGGCCACAGGCACTACAGTGCCTTACCATCTGCTCCATGCCACCAGGCCCCTTTCCCTAGAGGTACCATAGGCTGCTCCTTCCTCTAACGCCTCCTCACATACACCTGCTCTGAGCCCTCGAACTCCTGGCACCCTGGCCCCTGCTCCTCCCCATATCCGGTTCTCTGGTACTTGTGCCCTCTTCCTCTTCCCTCTCTTGCCTATCAGTAGTAACAGGAGCAAGACTGGACTCTCTGATGCCTGGGTATCTGCAAGCAAAAGCTCCTCCCAGGGTCTTATGCTGTTGGATCCTATCTTTGTCCTGGCTTCCCACTGCCTGCTCCTTCCTTTAGCTCCAGTGTCCATGTTTCCTGGGTAACCCTCTGACTCCCAAGCATTTTCAACGCTGCCACTTGGGAGGGGCTTCTCAGTTTCTCTGTCCCCTGGTGAGAAGACACCCCCCTCCCCGCTGCCCCTCAGTCCACCTGGAGCCCCCAAGCCTGAGTCAGGATGTCCCTCTGTGTTCTTAGCACACTGGAATGTCCTTGTTTATGTCTGTCTCTCTAAGCTGCTCCCTGGAAGGAGCTGTTATCTGTCAGAGCCTAGTTCACACCTCCCATCCTGGAGGAGGGGAAGGAGGAAAGGAGAGAGGGAGGGTTACACCTCACACCCTCCAGCCATACAATTTGCCACCTGGGTGACTTTAGCTTCTCAGCATCCCTTTCCTCAGGTGAAAACGGAGGTAACATTAAGAGAGCTGTTTTGAGGATTCAAAAAGCAAACTATTAAGTGCTCAACTCTTAACTTAGTTAATTTTACTTCTAACATCTTAGTCCCTCTACTGTGCTCTCCTGCCCCTCAATCTCCCACTTCCCCAAACTAGATCCAGCCTCACTGGTCTCCTCTGCAGCCTGTACTCCAATGGTCAGGGTCAGACCTTAGGCCCTTGCTGCCCATCACCACTACCCTTAGCGCCCTCACCCTCCCCAGGTCTCCGCACCTGTGGACACGGCGAAGGCAGGGACTCAAGCTATCCAGGTCACTGCCGTATCTCTACTGCTTTGTATGGTGTTTGGCACGTGGTAGGTCTTCAACAGATATTTGTTGAATAAATCTATTAATGAATCATTTCACACGTGTGCCCTAGGCCTATTTTTTTCTTTGTCTCCTCATTTTTTTCTTTGTCTCCTGGAGACCTCCAAGCATCCTCTGGTCCCTTTCCCTGTCTCACCACCTGACCCCAGCCTGACCCTCTACCCGGACTGGCAATTGCCTCATCACTGACCTCCTCCGCTAACCCACCTTGTGCACACTGCCAGAGTTATTCTCCTAAAAGAGAAGTTTGCTCATTCTCCTTCCCTGTTCTGTTGCCAGTTACATGACCCTTTATCAGCATTCCAAGCCCTCTAGCAGAGAAGCAATACGGTGTAACAGAAAGCACTAGCTTTGGGGTCCATCAGAGTTGCATTCCAGATGTCTCTCTGCTACCCACACTGAGCCTCAGTTTCCTCATCTGTGAAATAACACTTATCCCAGGGTTATTGTGTGTGTCTGGCACACAACAATAGCAGCTGATATTTACTGAGCCTTCACTGTGTGCCAGACACTGTGCTAAGTTTTTTGTAGCATTTTTTCATTTCTCTCTCATATCAACCATATAAAGTAGGCACTTTAATACCCATATTATGGAAGAGGAAGCTAAAGCTTAGAAAGGTTAAACACCTTGCCCAGGGTTACACTCTAAGTGGCAGAGTCAGGATCTGAACTCAAGTCTGACTGACAGCAGAGCCCATCTTCTTAACCACTGTAATAATAGCTTGTGCTTGCACACTCATAAAACACTTACTGTGCTCCAGACACTCTTCTAACTGCAAACACAGTGTAGGAAGTATTATTATTGTCCCTATTTTATAAATGAGGAAATGGAAGCACTGAGAAATTAAGTGGCTTGCCCAAAGTCACACAGCTAGTAAGTGTGAAGCTGGGCAAAAGTCCAGTTGGTTTGGCCCCAGAGTTCTCATCTTCACCATTGTCCTGTCCTGCCCGACTATGATATATTGCCTCCCTGTTCTAGGAGGGCAGTAAGTGTGCACTGATGAATGAATCTGTGCTGACGTCTGGTCTGTGGCTAGTTGTTAGTCAGTCCGTTCTCTCTCATTTCCTGCTGTAGCAGGCTTGCACCCTTAGGACTCTCCTGAAATTATTCTCCCCAAGATCACTAGTGAACTCCTTACCGCTAAAATCAGTGCCCACTCCCCAGCCTCATCTTACTTGAACTCTCAGCAGCATTGGACACTATCGATCACTCCCTCCTTGTTGAAATGTTTTCTCCCTTAACTTCTGTGATACTGCCTCCTTCTCTTTCTCCTCCAAGAATAATAAAGATCTCCTCAGTCTGCCCCTTAAATAGGACTGTTCCTCAGGGTTCTGTCCTAGACTCTCTTCTCACTCTACACATCCTGTCTGATGGGTCTCCACACCCATGGCTTTCAGTTACCCCTTAATTTGTCCAAATCCGTATCTCCAACCCTCTCTCCTGTGCTCCAGACCTGCAAATCCAACTGTGTCTGGGACATCTCCATGTGGGGATCCCAGCAGACACCCGAAAAATGGCTTCTCCTCTGTGGTAACCTAATGGCACCACTTTAATAACCAGATGAGAACCCTGGGAGTCGGTCTAGAGCCCTTCCATTCCCTCACCCTTCCCAAAGAGGCAGTGGCCAAGTCCTGTCAACTTCACCTCCTCACATCTTTCTTATCTGTGTCTCCTCGGTCCCACTGCTACTGACCTGGGCTATTACAGACACCTCATACCTGGTCTCCCTCCTCCCGTATGTAGATTCTCTTCTTCAGTCCTCCTTCATCTTGCTAGGATTCTTTCCCCTCAGCTCCCCTGTAATTTCTTCCTCTCTCTCTCTCCCTTCTCCTGGATTCCCAGGCAACATGGAGCATATAGTCCTGGATTCAAATCGAGGCTGTACTAACTCAGGAAAGTTATTTCCCTTCAAGCCTCAAATTCCTCAATGGGAGGTGAGACACCTTCTTCACAGGGTCGTTAGGATGATTAAATGAGATACTATCTGAATTTCCTGGCATAGGCCCCAGGATACCTTAAAAGCTCAGAAAATTGACTTTCACTCTGCCTCTTCCCCTCACATTTGTCTCTAGCCTTCCCTGATGTGCCTCCTGGGAACCAGTCATTGGGAGGGACAGAGCCAGGCTCTGGACACTGCCCTGGCCGCTGTCCCCTAGGGTCATCCCAGGGATATGCAGGGAAGCCAGTTTGTCATCCTTCTCCTCCCTCCTCCCTTCCTGACACCTCCTGTCCTCTCCCCCTGCCTTCCTCCAGCTCTGGCTCCCACCTCTGTCTACCTCCCCTCAACCTCTCCAGGCTAGCTGTTTCTGTCTCTGACTTACCTCCCCTTTCTGCATTAACTCCACTCACTCTTTCCTTTGCTGGACATGTTCATGTTCACTTTCCCTCAGTCTTGCTCCCTGTCATCCCCCACCCAGAACTCTCACCTCTCTTCCTCTTTCCTTTATGCCTAATCCTGTGTCTGCACCTCCCATTGCTCACTGAGGCTACCGACTTCTTCCTGCACTTCTGCTCCAATCTGCCTTTCATAGCCCCCTCCTCACCCTGTTGTCTTTCTGATCCCTGCCCCTCCTTGGCCCTGGGATAGGAAGTTGAGGGAGGAGGCCTGGGCGGTCCCAGCTCCCCCAGCCTGCTTCCCCTTCTGTACCTCAGGCCATTCCTCTACTTCCTCCTG